>NW_020450927.1:1930846-2054752 GCF_003343035.1 Apteryx rowi | reverse complement strand
CGCCGGGCGAGCCCCCCTCCATGCCGGGGCGCCCTGCGGGGAGAAGACGTGCCGGAGGGTGGGATCCGCTTCCCGCAGGGGGAGGGAAGGAGGGAGGGAGGGATGCAAGCAAGTGGGAACGTGGCACCCCGCCGGCGGGGAGAAACCGGCCGGAGAAGCCCAAACCCACGGCTGCCTTGTCCCCGCTGCCGCCCCGCAGCGCCCGGCCCCCCGGAGCATCCCGGTTCTCCCGGGTGGCTCCAGCAGGGGATGGAGGTGTTGCCTGCCCCACGGCCCTGGGACGCCCCGTCTCCCAGCGGGATCCCCACGGCCCTCGGGGCCGAGCCGGCAGCCGGCGGCAGCGCAGCCGCCCTGGCCAGGCCGCGCGGGCGGCAGGCGAGGGGTTTCCTTACCCCGCTGCCCTCCCCGGGGGCCGGAGCAGAGCATCCCAAACAGGCCGGGAAGAGGGAGAGGAAGGCGGAAGAGGGGAAGGAAGCAGGCAAAAAAAAAAAAGGCGGAAGAGGGGAAGGAAGCAGGCAAAAAAAAAAAAAAAAAAAAAAAAAAGGCACAAACCAGCAAATCGCGGCCCCTTCAGCCGCGCCAGGGCTCCGGCGCTTGGCTGGGCTCCCTCGCAGCCCTCCCTCCCTCCCTCCTTCCCTCCTCCTCCTCCTCCTCGGCGGCTCCTGCAATCCAGCTGCAGGGCGAAGCGCGTCTGCGACGCCGAATACCCGGGCACCCGACCAAAACCAGCACAAACCATGCAAAACGCAAACCCGCTCCCCCTCGCCCCCTCCCCGCCAGCTCCGGGGCGGCCGGAGGAGGGTCACCGGGGCCCCGGAGGCGGCAGGGGGCCGGGGGCCGCGCGCCCCGGCGTAACCCTACACCCCGAGCGTGGCGCGGGCAGCAGCCCTCGGCGCCTTGGCCGGCCGTCAGGAATGTCCTTTGTTTGGGCCGCGATTCGGGAGGCGAGCGGGGCCGGGAGGGAGGGGTGCGGGAGCCATCCGCCCGCCCGGCTCCTCCGAGCAACGCCGGGACTCAGGGCCCCAAACAGCACGGCCCTCCCCAAAATCCCCATGCCCCGCGGGATGCCGCTGCGAGGCCAGGCTGGAAGCAGGCTGGAACGGAGCTGCACGGAGCCACGCCGGAGCTGAGCCTTTTGCGCTCTTGTGCGTTATCCACCCCCGAAGCAGCTGTGGGGCACGTCCCGGCCTGGCCCCGCGCACACGCGCCCCCCAGCTCCGGCGGGGCGGCGGGCGGCCCGGTCCGGCTTACCTGGGCGCTCTCGGGCTGCAGAGCGGCCGCCGCGCCGGGGCTGGGSCGGGAGGCGATGATGCGCTGCAGCAGACACGGGTGCCGCGGCCTCACCCTGCCGGAGCCACGGGCAGCTGCGGCCCCGCCGCCGGTTTAAGCTGCAGCTTTTGATATTCGTGATTGGTTTCATAATCCCGACGAAAAGGAAATCACCAGGATTATGAAATTGTTCTAATCCCCCCGGCTCCGGCCGCGCCTGGCCCCGCCAGCACGAGCAGTAAGAAATCACCCGCATCTTCTTAAAACCTCCTCCCGCGCCCGAGCGGCCCCGGAGGCTGGTGCGGCCACTGGCCCTGGCCCGCGGGCTGCCCGCAGAAGGGGCATTTCCATTTCCAGTGCTGGCCCGGCCTCCCAAATCCCATCACGGCTGCAGAAGCACCCGTGGTTTCATTCCCGTGGGCTCTTCCCACATGGGCACAAAGCTGGATTGAGAGTCGACCGACGGGAGCCTGCGAGCACTGACCCTCGCTCCCAGCACAACTCACCGCGGCTCCCTCGGGGCCAGCGCTCCCGGGTGCCATCGGAGCGGGCATGGGAATCCTGCCCTGGGGTGCACAGTGGGACAGCGACGTCCGCGGGCCAGCGCGGGCTGAGCCCTCCCGTCCCGTCCTGTCCCGTCCCACCCCAGCACGGCACGGCACTTGCTGCGGAGCCGCAGCGGGTCAGGAGACGCAGTGCAGCAGGGCTCTCGTACGGCAGGAAAACGGCGGCTTTCCGCAGGCTGGGACGAGCGCCTTGCTGTAGCGTCGCCTAAGGGATGTTTTAGGCCCACAAGGTCTGCCTGGGGCGGGCAAGGGTGAGGASAAGCAAGGATTTAAATGCCCAAGTCGGGGGCAAGTCTCCCAGTGAGRGGCCAAAGCAAGGACATCCCGGGTGCCACACAACCAGGGCGGCGCGGGGAGAGCGCTGGGTGCGGAGGCGAAACGCCCCGGCAAGCCGCTGACGGACACGAGCGGGAACAGGCCAGGATTAATTTCAAGGCACTGGCTCTYTTCTGGAGGAAGATTGATTGCAAGAGACGATGAAGGGATTTAACAGAACAAAATGAAAACACAGGCCCCAAACAACGCAGGGCTGGGCTGCCGGCCCCCCCTCGCCCCTAGCGGGTGAAGACAACCCCTCGAACCAGAGCTGGTCGAGACGGGCCGCCAAAGGCTCCCCCCCCTGAGGACCGAGACCTTTTTGGAGGTACAGAGCAGTCTGTGCCCGAGATCTCCCCCTGCATCGCCCCCTCCGGCAGCCGATCGCCCGCCCGGCCTTAACCCGGCCAGCCAGGAGAAACCCTCCTACGGCCTCTTGCTTCCGTTCCAGACAGCTCCCCCAAAGCCTCGCACCACGAAGCGGGCCGTTTGCGCCCCTTCGTGAGTACAACGGCTGAGAATAGCTCCCCRCACCCAAACAGAAATCCTTCTTCCGTTTTGAACTTTTCAGGCTTATTCGGGCACAAGCCCGGTTCGGCTGTGGCCAGGGCCTTCGCTGCCGGTGCTGGCGTAGCTGCTACCGCCTCTTCCCTTTCCCCTCCCAGCCTTTAAAGGCGCGTTAAAAGCAAACGCCTTGCTGGTGAGCACAAAACTGCGGGCACGTGCGCGTGTCCCCGCAGCAGCAGAAGCGCTCCGATTCACAGCGCTCTGAGCCAAGAGCCCCCGAGGGATGACGACGCAGAGGTGGGGTGGCATCACCGCCAGGTCCAGGGAGCCTTCCACGAACGCCAGCACGGGYGCCAGCACCGGCCCTTCTCCTTCCTCCCTCCTCCACGAGCAGCAGCACCGGCACAGCCAGCACAGACACGGCACGGAGGGCAGCCGGGCCGCCGCATCCCCCGGAGCCAGACCACAGCCCGGCACCACGCAGCCCGTCTCAGTGGCGGTGCTGGAAACGGCCACGAGCAGGGACAGGAGACAGTTCCCGAGGTCTGGAGTACTGACCAGCGCGAACCAACCAGCTCCCGACAGCCGAGTGACGCCAGAAAGCGCTCCCGAATTGTACAGCCACAGAGCTCCTGGGCTGCTGGGGGCCGCTGCAATCAGAAGTACRCGTTTGTGGCAGTTCCCAGCCTTTTCTGCTACTTTCCAGGTGGGACCAGCCAGTGGCTGCTCCTTTACCCCCCACAAGCCACAGGAGTTTTGAACACCCACTTACAGCAGGTTTGGGCCATGCTTCGAGGCTTCACCACCTTCAAGATCTGCTCTTTAAAAGAGTCAGAAATGACGTGCGCCTCCTGCCCCAACTCAGCCCTGCCACAGTTGGGTGCATGCACGCAGCCTCTTGAATAAACCAGACAGCAGTGTCTGAGCTCAAAAATTAAGCTGGCATGACTCTAGAGGGAGGGGAAAAAAAGACACGCAGACTGGTGACAAAAGAGCCATCAGATCATTGGAAAACAAAGAGCTTGTAATAATGAAAAAAGGACAGATTTAGTAACCAATCACTTTTTCCTTTTAAAAACACAATCACAGTAACTTTGCTTTATACAACCACCTAGAAACTATGAAACAGTATCACATTGTGCATTTTTTTTTAACCTACTTATCAAGAAGGGTATTCCACACTTCAAAAATTATATCCATTTGGGAAGGAAAGAGGAGACAGCTAATAGCGCAGTCACAGATACATCATGAGTCCAAGCAAGCGGCAATTCTTTGTCCTCACCTTTTCCACTTAGCCAAAAAGAAGAGTGGAGAAGGGGATAGCAAAAGAGAAAGAAGGAGGAAAGAAAGAAAGCACCCACAGAGGACTAATCACATTCCATAATTACTTTTGACATCTACAGTTCAGGGCTTCATAGGATAATCATTTAGACCAACACAGCGGGGAGAGGGGGAGAGGAAGATGGCAGTGGGACAAGGGGGAAATTTCAGAAGAGGCAAATGCATTTCCACCCCAGGCCCCTTCCAAACACTGTTCATTTGATAGGAGGATCTACAGGATAGTAAGATGGTCACAAATGCTAACAGGCTCCCAAATTCACCGTCTGGAGCAAAGAGTTCACAACTTGGTTGCAAGAGCTTGAGGGGACTTCACGCCACAGTGTGTCTGGTGGGCGCCTCTCGCCTCCACCTCACCAGGACCGCGCAAGGCGCACCCAGGCCAGCGCAGCCTCCGATTCCCATGGGCAACAGGCCTGGGGCACCGCTACCCAAATTTTGCCAGTACCCAAGGCCCTTTCCTCTTCTCCCCTTCCCCCAAACCGGCACTTCTCTTGCAGCTCCAGTGATTTTCCCATGACGTTGCAGCAGAGACTGAGGCCCCCAGGGTACGATGACACGCTAGTTTAAGCCCACAGTGGTGGCAGCTCATACCTTTGTCCCAAAGTGCAGTATTTGGGTCAGGTGGATGGCATCATGTAAGGGAGGCAAAGTTTCATTAAATAACCACTGAGACCAACTATGACTGGTGAGAGTTACTGTAATGACCTTCCCTAGGAGCCCCAGCCCCTTCCAAGGAGACTAAACAATCCAATAGCCTTCTGGAATAAAAATAAAAATTAAAAATGTTTAAGGCAGAAGATTTTCTTCCCCCTGTGAGTGCAAATCAGAACCGTGGAAAAGAGAAGGGAGGACACAGGGCTGGGATGCAGCACTTGAGCTCAGCTTCTCAAGCAAAACTGGTTTTGTGCTTCCAACACTGGAGCCAAGCCACCCACCTGCCCTCCAGGCAGGCACAGCAAGCCACCAAACCCCAGAGGCATTTCTAAACATGATGGCTAATGTCAGGGCCACAAACCACCCGCTCTGCAAAGGCCTGGGGCGCACACTAGTGCCAAAGCAAGAAGTACCCAGCAGCATCCTTACAGGATAAGGCCAAATTTACTCGGGTGTTCAAAACACAAAGTTGGAACACTTTGCCACCTCCACTGCTTCTCAGAAGATCTGCAGTAAAATCCCAGTGACTTATCTCCTGACCTGAACCAGGACTGCACTTTCCCTCCTCACCTCTTCCCTGCATGCGCGCACACAGCCACGGCGGCCGAGTCCCGGTGGCAAATGCTGCTGCCCGGCCGTGCCACGAAGCCCGGTGCGTTCTTCTCCCCTTCAGCGGGGAGGTCCAGCCGGAGGAGGGCTCCTCCGAGGGACTTGCAGGAGGAGCTTCGAGCCTGGCAGGCAGGAGCGAAGGAAAGGGGTGGGAGACCCAGTTCTTTTTGGCCCTTGGGAAGCAGCAGCGATAGTCAGAATAAGCAGTTCAAGAGAAAACAACCAGGGAAGTACGAGCAGCTTCCATTTCCTAGAGAAAGCATCAAACTCGCTGCTCCACAAGAGATTTTTTTTCCCCCCATGGTTTTGTGCTGAAAGCTGCTGCCTGTCTTCTCCACACACCATCTGTGTCATTATCTTCAGAAAAACGGCAAGGGCAAAGACGCTGACAAAACAAGAACGGCCGGGAGAAGGGCAGGGGGAGGCGTAAGACAGGCAACATTTGACTTTTTGGGAACACACCTGGATTTGAGAGGTAGGAGCTTATTTGATACACACAGACTACAGCCATGAATGCCTCAAATACATTTCTAAGATGTGGTAGGAAATCAGCGGTTCAGGCTGACAGAAGGAGCCCAACATAGGTTGACCCAATTTCTACCCTTGCTTGCCAAATCCGGTTCTGTAAAGCCAAAACCTGCCCTATGACTAAGGTGTCATTCTCCCCTCCAGCCCTTGCGCTTCGTTGCTCCTTTCAGAAGAATTCATCCACAGACCAAGGCATCCCCTTCTGCAAAGCAGGGGGTAGACATGTTTTTTGATGACTATTTGCTGGTGATGCAGTCCCAAAGCCACAGAAAGCGGGGGGAGCTGGAGGCAACGTAGGGAACTCCAGCTAGCAGATAAACTCTGGATGCTGCAAATCACAATCCGCAACCCCCAAATCCTAACCTCCTGCCCCCTGAAAATCCTTGGGAGACCAGGAAGGATGGAAAGCACTGGGGAACAAGCATGGAGAAATGAGTTCATCTAAGGATGCTGGCCATCTTCAGTAGTCACTGGTCATATCGTGGCATCTCCTCCCTTTCGATGGGAACATCCATAAGGCCTTTGACCAGACAAGAGGGGCCTCCGCTCCCCTCAGAGCTGAGCACAAACCGCAACCCCTGACAAGCCTCAGTCCTACCAAGTCACAGCGAGTGGGAGAACTCAACGGCTGAGAGGACGTGCTGCTTTGCCAGCCAGATCACACAATTGTCTCAGCTTCTACTTTCAGAAGTAAAGACCGGTTTTCTAGCAATGTCCCAACATCTACAGCACTGGAAAAAGCAGCCCAGCTCCTTTTTGCTCTGCTCCCCCCTCCCCTTCCGGATTGTCACCCTGTTTTTCTCCCTCCGGCAGTGTTTTCAAATACCCATTTCAGTTCCATTTGCAAAGCCCACTCATGAAATTAAGCTGTCCTAGGACTACCATCTTCTCTCACTCTTGTTTTGCAGATCGCTCACAAGGAGCGAAGGGCCAATTTTCTATCGCCATCTGCTCTGCTTTATTATATCTCCTTTTATTGGCCAGATGTTATCACACACTCAGAGCCATCCTGTTTTTAGTGCTAACTCTTGGGAGGAATCTGCACTCCTAATTTCTCAGAAATCTCTGGTAGGTAGGGAATACACACATGCAGCGCCAGGGAAATGGGTTTCTTTTAAAGCCATGCTTCCAGGAATTCAGGCTACTTTCCTCAGAGAGAGCATCTTCACTGCCAAGAGGGACAATGTTTTATTTTAGGAGATAACATTTGCTAGCTGTAGCACATCTCCTCCCCTTTTTCTTATTTTTTTCTGGCAGCAAAGACAGAAAAAAGAGGGAAGGGAAAGAGCAGAGCAGGGAAGAGGAAAGGTCAAAGCAGCAGATGGACAGATGGAATTCTTGCTTTCCAGAAGGATTTGCTAAACTAGAGAATAAGAATTTAATTATTTGCAACTTGATCCTTCCTTTCAGGTTAGGGATCAAACCGTAAGATCCTGCACTACCGCTCACCAACGTGAGAAGCAGGACACCTAAACTTGCCCAGCTCTCCCCAGCTGAGCTCAGGAAGGCAGAGAATTCCTAGTGGGTTTGTGTCACTTTAAAACTGCTCTCTGTACCAAGCTCCAAAGTATTTTTTTCATTCCCTCTGACAGGAAGAATTACCAGTAAGCTCCATTTCTTTTTATAATGCACCACTTGCTTAAGCAACAACAGTTGGGTTTTTTTTGGATTGCTCCCCTTGGTGTGGCTACCCTCCTCTTAAAATACCCATAGGTACGTATGGCTTCACTATTCTCCAACAGGTCTTGTTTGCTGGAAATACCCTATCAGTTAGCTTCCGCGTCAGAGCGCGCTCCGTTCTCCGCACACCTATGAAAGGTTTGAACACTGCAACCGTTGCTGCAATGCCAGTGGAAAAAAAYGAAATATTTTAAGGGGCTTTATATCCCAGACTCCGCTTCCATATGAACAGGAACCTCCGTTTAGCATGAACAATAGACCTCGGGGAGCTCAATCTGGGAAGCCAGACTCCCGGGCACCGAAAGGACGAAGAGCCGAACTCCCCGCCAGCCTCCATTGTTCAGACTGCCTCCCRTCGGAGCGGCCCGAGGCCGAAACGGCAGCAAGCCGCACAGGAGGAGCGACGCGACACGACACGCACATCATCTACTCCACCGTAATGACACAATCAATCACAGTCAGCAGATCAATGACAGAGCAGAGGCATTTCCTGGCAGGTCCATCAGAGCTTCTTGGTAAGTTTAGAGCATGTCACAGAAGTGTAGGTAGTTACAATTTTGCAATGTTGCCCTTGTTCTGTCAAGGGGCACTGGTTCACTACCACTTAAGTTATTTTAATCCTTTTAAAACTAAATGAATAGAACTAAGTTTCCTTCTTCAGTTCCTCTGGGCAAGAGGCACAGCAGGCAAACTGAGAAAATGCAATGCACCAGTCATGTGAGAAACCATGCTATTAGCTAATGAAAAAAACAACTGAACAGCAGCCGAGCAGGGACTTCTACCATCCCTTTGTCGAAACTAGACACAAGTCCATGGACAGACATCAACACAGGGATCCTACTTAAAGAGTTTCAACTCTCACTTGCAGTCCTAACAGTAGCTACGTGTGGCTGGCGACAGCTGCCAAAGAGCTGGGACACAAGGAGAGGTGGTTAATAAGGAAGGAGAGCTGCAGTCCCGGGGACCATGCCCATACCAACATGACAAACTTCAGCAGTCTGGGCTGTGAAATTCAGCTCTGGGCTGGACACAGGTCCCAAGGGAAGTGAGGAGCTTCCCTCAGGCACCGACACCAGGCTGTGCAAGAGCAGGGCAGGCACGTCACACGATGCGAATGAGCCCTGGGACCCTGCGCACACACAGCCTGCAGCGGTGCAGCACAGCCGCCCCAGGCATGTTTCTTCATCTAAGGGACAAGAGACCAGTATCAAGCTATCATCACTGTTCCTACATAACCTGCTCAGCAATACAGATGCCCTTTACCTGAGTCTGCTCAGTAGGATCACGCTTTCTAAAGTGGGGTGATAAGACTGGGCAAAGGACATAAATGGCAACCAAGCCAAGGGAAAGCATGCTGGGACAACGCCTGACAGAAATCGTTTTGCCAAAGTTGGGCAAAACAGATATCATGAGGGGACCTTCCTTTTATTTCAACTTCAATTTCCCTGTCAGGCGGGTACAACACAGTCCTTTCCTTGCTCCACAGCAGCTCCCCGAAGCACAACCACCCCTGACCCAAAGCCTGCTAAATTCCCCACCCTGCCCACAGGAAAGATCTTGTCCTCACCTCACCCCACTTCGCTTTTGCTGTACGGAGCTGCAGGAGAATGCCAGAAAAGCTCCCTGCTTGGCACGCGATGGATCGTGCCCTTGCTTTATCCAGTGGATATTAAGGCTTCGAAAAACAGCTTTTGATCTGGACAATGAAGTTCTCAATCCTAAGTTTGCCTAGCTGTTTGTGCTATTGGTAGGACCTAGCTCTCTTTTAAAAAGGTTTTAGGATCATTTGCACTACTTTTACACAGCTGCATGGAAAGTTGGGGATGAACTGGCATATGAGATATGCCCAGGCGTCTGAAGCAGCAGCAGCAACTAAAAATTAGAAAGAGAAACTTTGGTTTAAAATAAAATTGAAAAGAAAGTAAGAGATAAAAGGTAAACGGGTGCAAGTTGTCTCACGAGAGGGGTATTTGCAGGGCATAACCCCATAACCCTAGAGATCTAGATCTACATTCCCGGCTTTGTTTTACCGTTACAACCTTCATTGCACAGGACTCAAAATCACTCTCATATGGTTGTTAAGTTTCATAAATAATGTGAAAACTATATGCAACAGATACATCATATTTCCAAAAAATTATAAGAAAAGTTACATCAAATTAAAAAGTAGCTTCATGAATGAAGATACTGCTCTAAGTGCACTTTCCCTGCAAGTGCAGCCAGTGCCTCAGCGCTGGATATGAAGGAAAAAAACAAAAAAACAAAAAAACAAAAAAATCAGATTTAAAAACCTAAGTCCGGTTTCAACCAGTCAAAACCGGGCCAAGCAGAAACCGAGTATGGTCTCGGCACTGTCCCATTAGGGAGTCCCTATGATGCTTCTTCATCCAGATAGATTTGTATGTCCTTGTTGAGACTGTAAACAATCCTTCTTTCCTGAACTGTCCTCTTGATTGGCAAAATGAAGTAAAATATTTTATTTTTTAAAATAGAAAATCAAAATTAACCCAGAAGAAAAGAAACAAAACACAGTGAGCTTGTTGGAGTCCATAGGATCCGGTCTGGAAGAGCTCGGAAAACATGTTCAGTGTTTTCTCCTGTTTTCAGCTGGAACTGTACCAGAGATTGGGTTACTTGGGGAAGAGGGGAATAGAACGAGAAAATAAGGGATGCGGAATAAGAGACTGTGGCCGTTTCATGTGTTTGCTTCATCGTCTGTGTCCTCTATCAATACCTTAGTGTCACGAGCCTTGGACCTGGAAAAAAAGAAAACAAAGAGCACTCACTCGGAGAAGAAAACCCCGTTACTACACGCAGATAACAAAACCGCATTGCACTTGCAAATCTTTCGTACACAGACAGGGAATAAGCAGGCTACTGGAATCGTTTCGCACTCCCCTGTTCTCACTGGGAATAGAAGAGCYGTACAGACATGCACCAGCCGTCCCTTTGCATCTCTCTCCCTGTCACCCTCCCGGCACCACGCAGGCTGCTTTCTGCGCACACACAATGCCCTCTGCCGGGCTGTGCCGACAAGGGACAGGGGAAACGTTCCGGTGCTGCCGGCTGCATCCATCCACTTGCTGGCACAGGAGTCCATAAAACCCTCACAGCAGACACTGCAAATCAAAGCGAATGTCCCTGTTCAATCTGTCACTGTGCTATGCAAAGGTGCGGCAGCTTATTTAATAACGTGCTCAACACGTCTCGGTTCATTGTATGTCTCGGGGATAAATGGAGCCTTAAATCTTTTTATTTAAATCAGCCTCCATGGTTGACCACAGCTCGGCTAGGGCTGATGGAGCAAAATAGCGTGGCATCATGCCTCGGAAACCACACCAGGTTCCTTATTCCAGTAGCAACATGAGGAACAGACAACACAGGTTTTGGCTTCTGTTTGGTATGGATCCTGGCTAGGTGGACTGCACCCTTTTGCAGAAMTCAGGCTGTCCCACTCCTTTCTCTCCCCTCTACCATCCCACCTTTGGGGCATGGAAAGAAACTGGAGAGAGAGGACATGAGATGTCTTAGGGAATTCTACATGGCCTTTGTCCACATCCCCTCTGCAGAAAGTTWTTTAGTTTCTAACAGCCACACAAAGAATTACACATTTACTCTGAGCCAACACGGATAAGACAAGCAGGGCCCAAGGCTGCGGCTCCGAMCAGAGCACATCCTTTGTGTGACAGCTACTGCCTCCTTTTCCTCCCACTTGCTCCTCCCAGGCAGTGATGAAACAGGGAGATGTGCTGCAGTGATTGCACAACGCTCTTTACATGCTGTGCTTCTTTAACCCAGGGGAGCCCAAGTTTGCCTCTTCACCAAGGGGCAGGGCTCAGGAGCAGTGCTGCAGGAGAAAAAGTGGTGCTTGGACACTGGAGCACCCTGTGGCACTTAGAGCAATGAAGATATAGAAGTCAACAGGTTCAGGGGCTGGGATGCAATATGGGGAAAAGTTTAGGGTGCAAGAATTTGGGGTGGGGTGGGAGTGGAAAGAATATCTACATGGGTTTAGACTTGGGAGAGGAAAGGGTCTGAGATCTGAGTTATGAAATCTTAACCAAATGATATTTGAGATCTTGGGGCAGTCTGAAGTCTGGGAGTGGCTGGCTGAAGAGAACCAAGAGGTGTGGATACATCACCTCTGGTAACTGCTACAAGCTGTTTTTGCAAGAAAGGTCCTCCCCTGGGGAACTCCCTTTCTCAATGGTTATGGAAGACCCAAAGGTGATGTAAAAGATGCATGAACCCTGCAGCAGAGGCATATTTACTTACTAATTGGACCTGTCCTTCCTTTGAAGGACTATTTCAGCTGAGGTCTTAGCATGGCTATCCAGTACTTCAAAGCCTTATATGGCCACCTTACATTAACAACAGGCAGCCTAACACGTGATTTGGTTTGCTGCACTAGAGGACAGGCAAAACATACTGYGAAGCAAGACGAGGTCTGCGCAAGGACACGCTTTGGCTGCGCTTCCACTGTTTGTTTTTCTGGCGGTTTCGGACACCATCTTCCTGGTCCATCATCTGCTCCAAGAGTGTCTGATCATCAGCGTTGAGCGGTGCCACAGAGATGTCCCGCACGGCACGGAACTCACCACAGTTGTTTAGGTGCTCGTTCTCCAGCCGGAAGAAGTTCCACACAAATCGTCTAGATAGGGGGGAAAAAAAAAAAAAAAAGTGAAATTCATCAGTTCACTTCCACTTTTACAGGCATCGTCCATGTTTGGCAGAGCACTGGTACAGTCACCCAGATACCACTGACTTTCTCACTGATCACAGACTGCCTCTGGGGAACACACAGCCAGGATGGAAAGAAACAGCAAGTGACTAACAGCAGCACCTGCTACAACATCTTCCCATCAGAGGCRGACCAAATTCTCTGGAAAACAGCAGATGTGGCAGGCTTATTCATTGTCCTAACAGTGATCATCACCCTTGTCTGGATAGCACGGAGGTAGCCAAGCATTACAAGTGAAAGGAAAAGTATACGGCAACCTTCACCACATATATGAGTGAGGTTCAGCTTGAAGTCGTTATTCAACTCAAGATGCTGGGGGAGGCTCCAGCTAGAGTACAAATGCACAAAGTGCACTGAAACCTTACAGGACCAAAAGCAATGATGCAGAATCCAAATTAGTATTTAGAAAAGCAGCAGGGAGTTGAGAAAAATTGTAAATGCAGCATCAAGTGAAATTTCAACTGCTTCTACCAATAAGGTAATTTTAAGGAGAAATTYAGTAATAACAAAACTCAAGATTAGGTCTAGGTTTATAGAAAACAAGAAGCACAGCATAAAGGACCCAGCCCCACATTCCTGCGAGGCACTGTAGAGCCTTCATCAGTCAGCACACTGTTTGGATTAAATGTTTCTGTAAGACCTAGTCTTTCAAGGACCTGTAGCTTCTGTGTCCAAGAAACAAAGCACTTCCCACTGTGCTGATGTTATACAGGTAATAAAAATGTAAAATAGAAATGAACTGTTCAGCCAAGCAGCCTTACCGGAAAACCTCAAGTGGGGCAAAGACAGTGGAAATTATGTCCCCAGCATACGGAAAGATTTGCATGGAAGTGAGGGAGATCTGGATTGTCCAGGCAAAGCGCAGGATCACGTCCTCTACAATGGCACAATAGTAGTATGCCTGAAGAACAAGACAGACAAACAGCACAGGTCAACTTACAGGTTCTACACAGAAGACAGATTGGCTCAGGCCTTCAAGAGGCGGCAGGCTGGTACACTTAAACTTTTAAGTTAATTTCTGAACACTTGAAAGCTAGGAAGTTAAATCCCAGATTAGCTGCACAGTCAGGGTCTGCAGGCTCTGTGCAAGGAAGATGCAATAACAGTTCTTCCTTTCCCTATACTTTCCATTCCTGGAGAAAAGATTCTAATAAGCCCCAAATTCATTGCAAACCTTCAGCATTTCCCACACACTCACATACCTATGAACTTGGAAGAAACATGATAGTACGTTCTACTGTTTAGAACCAGTTTCATGGGTCATCTGCTGCCACCTTGGAAAGCACCACTGACACCACAGGCAGTTCAGCTAACAGAACCCACCAGTGGTCTATGCAAAAGCTTTGTACAGATGGGGTAAGATCTGTTATAAAAATCGATTTATGCTTGTGTAGCTTCTCATTGTAGACACAGCTATCCTGTTACAGAAGCAGCAGACAAATACAGAATTTGCTTCTCAATCAATAGAAACATGAACAGTAGGAAATAATCTCTTTGAAGTAAATGAACCCTACTGCTAAGAAAATCCTAACGCATAGCATTCAGGAAGCACTAGTGACCAACTGCAACATGCTYTCAACTCATTAAATGCTGTTAAAACATTTAAGACTTTCTCTAAAAYAAAAGCAGGCTGCATACGCACTTTCTGTGGGTAGACAATCTCTTCTCGAAGAAAGGTATTTTCACCAGCATTTTTGTCAAAGAGACCCCAATCCATCTTCAGATCCCAAATAAGGGTATAGCAGGAGCTGATGAAATAGAAGATAATCCACAGGTAGAAGAACACTTGGGTATCACTGTGTTTYTTAGCTGGAAAAGAGAAAAACAGCATACTTCTGTTCAGCTTAAAGCAGGTTGCTTCTTAAAAYGGCTAAAAATTGGCTGACTTGATTGGTGGAAGTCAATGCTCCTTTTATCCAAGTTCCTGGAAAATGGCTAGCTGATCTGAAAAACTGAAAGCCTTATCAGGAATCATCTTTAGATTGTAATTTAAATTCCATTTTTAAACTCTGTTCAATRTTCCGCACTTGGAATTGAAATTTGCTTCAACATCTTTCCTGTCTTGAAACTTGTGGTAGACCTGTCATTCTAACTCTGAACAGCAGGTGGAAGCTGGGGGCCATATTTCACAAAGGACACAGGCTGGTACAAAGGAAAAAMGCAATGAGGCAATGCTCAGTTTATAGGGTTTCTTAAAGGATATTTGAGTTTGTATCCACATAAACAACTGTAAATCAGTGCATTAAAGGCCTGAAAGAGGATGGACAACACAGAAACTTTCATTAGCCATTTCAGAGGTGGTGATGGTAAGGGAGAAAAAGCAAAAGAAGGCTATACGTTAACATCTGCGTATATATACTGAAGAAGGCTCAGTAAGGAGTTTTAAACTCCCATTCAGAGCACTTATTTTTTTAAAAGCAGGTCTACAGGATCAARTCTGCTCATTAGTGGATATGTTTCTGTAACTACAAGTAGGTTCTCAGTTCCACCTAAAAAGGTTACACTACTCCCTTAATTTGGCTAAATTTCCTTACATCAGCCACCTGGGAAAAAACAATCAGCTCTGCTATTCTGTTTTGTTTTTTTTTAATTAGTAACTATATCTGGCTCACAAAGTTCATAAAAATAAAACATGTTATAATGCTTTGTGAGGCTGAGACATTTTGCATTTCACTGCTATCAGGTATCTTTCCTTCTCTTTGTGCAGCAATTGAAATTGCTCATTCACTGATTCTTTGTAACAAAGCCAATAAAAATGTTTCTCGTACAAAAGATGACACACTAACATAAGTGACAGAAGAGTTTTCCATATATGTGGCTTTAAAACAACAGAATCCTTCAAGCTGATCACAGAGGGAGTAACAGTGCAATTTGTTCTTTCCTTCCCTTTCAGTTTTTAACAATTACAGTATAAATGTAATGTGGCAATCTGATAAAATTAATGGAGGTGAAAATGAGAGGCATGGTGTGAGAGTAAATTCTTCCCATTATGCCTCTCAGGCTTCCTGGATATGATGTGCAGGATATAGGTCAAATACAYACACTCATTCTCTTTTCAAAACACACCCCCTAAAGCAAACCTATTAAAATCATTTATGCAGCAAAACCTATCTGCAGTGAAGCTTCAAATTAACAGAGGAAAAGGACAAGAGATTTTCTTTAGCTTTCAGGTTCAACTAGCTTTCCTGCTTTTGTGCAAGGTTAGAAGTATTTGAGTAGTGTCCCTCATCTTCCTGCAATTAAGCTTTAGCAAGGGACAGGTCTAACCATCTAACCTCATCACTCAACACCGTCACTTCAGACGGCACCATGACGTCACCTTGAAGCACGCACAAAAGTCCTTCAGAACACAGGCTTCRATGCCCAGGTATGTTAATGCTGCTGCTATAAACCACCTTACCTACCTTTTTCAAAGTGCAATTGCCCACAAAACAGGACACAGGTGAGGTTTTTGAAGCTTAGCAACCAGGGCTCTGCTGTAAGATTTCATTTTGTCCCAGCCATTTCTCCAAAGTCTCCCCTGCATTACTTCATGAGGGAGAAAAGGTTGATGCTGACGCTCAGTGACTTAGAGTCACTAAGCCCATGCTTTCCAACATTATTTTTAGCTCATTAGACCTCCATGTTTGCCAACTAGAGGATCCTAAAGGACAATTCAGAGAGATAATTAAGGAATTAAGTGCTTTAAAAGCATCTAAATGCTCCAGACTACCCTCTGAGGTCACGTTCTTCATATAGGTAGCTTAGGCTTTTAAGTTAGGTCATGTTGGATTTTATTTTTCTAAGGACWGTACTCAAGCAGATGGAGTCCTACTCCACCTCTTCAGGGAGCAGAAATGGGGATGGCAGTGCAGACAGTATCATCCAGTGCCATGCACTTGGCCACGTCCATGGCCTGAGCCAGGCGCTGCAGTGGTTCGACAGGGGGCTCCTTTGGAGTCCTTCACTCGAGGAAGGGGGCAGTCTGGCCCCACGGGTTCATCTCTCAAGCTATGTAAGGGGCAGCCAGTGAAACTGGAGCTGATAAAACTGCACCCTACACTGGCAATTACATAGCAAAGTGATTTTAAATGTTAATGCTGCTTAAAGCTACATTACCTTAAAGGTTATTGTGTGCAATTACTGAAAGGAGGAGTATGAGGAAGAGAAAGACCCAAGTATGGACTCTTGCTGCATTAGCAATCACCTCCAAAGGATGTGCTTGTTCCCAGTCTGTTATCCTGGCTTCTGCTCCCTCTCCCTCACCCTGTCTTCACAACAGTTTCTTCGTTGGCACCTAGGATCACGCTGCCTGCCCCTTGCTCCTGCTTCCTTTCTCACCCATGAGCTGTATAATGCCTTCGGCTCCTGAAAAACTCCATCACAAAACCAATTCACTCCCTGGTAAAATGCTCTARTCAGAACAAGACTATTGTCTTCAGCTTTGGCATTTGAGTCCCTTCTTTAATCACTTGCCCTCTTTTTCTTCCTGCCTGCAATTCTGCTCGATACCTTTCTTCCTTCTGCCTCATTGGTATTCAGCTGGTGTACAGAAATATGTTACTGCTCTAGGCAAGCAATTATATCTCARTCTCCACTGGCTGGTCCTAGTGGCCCTCTTCAGTGCTGCTCAGGAGGCTGGAAAATCAAGGCATTGATATTCTGCCCAGAGGTTCCATCTACTACTCATCTGCCAGTTTTTCCAGGAATAATACATTGCTGTGTATGTTTATGATGATGTCAGGGTCTGTTTAAACAGGAACTGTTTCACCCTATGGTCCTTCTTTGTTTAACAATGTGCTAGAAACCACCAAAAACATGATCAGAGAGGGATGGACACAGGAATAGAGAAGTGCATTGGACACCTGGTAGAACTTAGCCTTCCACAGAGGAAAAAGAGCCAGTCTTTAATGTCCCATGGACCTCACTAATCCTTTTGCAACGTAATTACCAGTCCACCCAGTAAGAGGTACAGGAAGAACCTTTGGATTCAATGTTGGAAAGGGCACCACCATGCAACAACTTCTCAAGCTACACAGTTGTTCAAAACAGCAGGCACAAGAGTGAAAACACTGTCAGCACAAAATCTCTACATCTGAAGTTGCAGCTGCAGCTTCACTCCCCCACTACCAACGGGTAGATTTAAATGCATGTTCATATTAGCATGTCTGCAACTTGGAGGTGTTCAGTCATGTCAGAGGCTTTTCAAGTTCCTAGTGCTCYGCTGCAGTGTGTGCTGTCTCTGCTTGCTGCAAAGACTATGGACAGCAGCATACCACAGGGACTATGTTTGCAACCTTCACCACAGAGTTTCCATTAGCATCCTCAGTTTTCCCAGTAGATACTTTGCACAAATACACCTACAAATTGCCCCAGAAGGTCAACTAGATAAATAATGGAAGGCTTCAACCTTTGAACTGAAGCAGTGAATGGCCACAGACCAGAAAAACAGCCAAAGGTACTTCTAGCAGCTGAATTTACTGTCTGCAAAAACTGCTGATAGACAAATATCTTTGATTCCAAAAACAGCCACAGGGGACACAATATCTCACAGAGAATAATACCTTGCTGAAATTAYAGGCCCTTCTAAAACACAGGCAAGAAAAAGGTCGCTTTCCATCAAAGATAGACAGCAAATGCTATACTGGATGCAGTTAATATTGACTTTACCTCCAAAGAATACTATCTGTTTACCCTGCTGAATTATTCCGGGGAATGTAAACACTATATAGTATTCAACACAGGAAAAATCAATGTTATGTATTATTGAAGATGTGGATAAGAGCACAATGGCCCTTGATAAGCACTCCTAGTGTGTCAGCCTCTGCAGCTGGCTGTGGTTTTTGCTGATGGGGAGAGCTGTGATAAAAGCTGTAAGAAGTCTGAGGTTATCAGAAAACACAGCAAGGTAAGCCCTGCTACATGATACAAGACTGACTGAGCTGGAGCGGTTCTGCCTCCAGCAGGAATTAAAACCCTCTTCGTCAAGGGATACCAAATTCGGTCTCTTTTGATGATGAGCCTTTCGATCACAGTTTTAAGCAGAACCAAAACAAAAAGATAGGTACTTACAGCAGACTAGCTAAGAGATAGTGGAAAACAGAGTACACTTTCTGCTGCCCAGTTAGCCTGTGAATGATGTCTTCCCATTAACTCTATCCCATAATGCAACGGAAGGAGCGTGACAGCCAGAAGTGACATATCTACATAAGAACTGCCATCAGAATGGCATTCTCAAAGCACTTTTGTCTAACGCTATGGCTTGAAATGCAGTATTACAGATCCCTCAGTAATTAGATGCATTAATGAAGAAACAGCAGTAGTGTTTCCTTTCCTGTCCAACTAGCAGGCATCCCCATTTTATACTGATCATTGGTAAAGACATAACATGACAGTGGACTTAATGCAGTTAAAAAGCCAAATAACGTAGAGGAGCACACGAAGGACTTGCCACTGTTCACTGACAGGCTTTGTCAAATAGCAGCCGCTTCCATACGAACAACATTCCTGTTGGATTCTGCAAACCTCTGCTATAGCCTCAAGGCACAATTTAAAGCAAAGTAGCAAGATATAGCAGAGCGAGGAACTGTCAGGAGACAATCTCTCATTTYCTCTTCTGTTTAGATTCTACACTTGTAAAACGGGCAGATCCCCGAATTCTGTTTTGACTGAAAAATACTGTACAGGCTTGCATTGCTTTGTAGGACAAGATAACTACATTTAATTTCAAGACGTCACAGCAGTCTTGTAGCTTATGTCTCACAATCAGGAGAAATGTAATTTAATTGCAGACCGGAGGACTTATATCAGTAATGACAGATTTGATCTGATTCTTCTTCTGGTGCCTTGCCTAGCGTTTTTAAGAAGTGTTATCTGGGTTATCTATAACTGCTACCATGAGAAGGATGGGCTTTCTTATCTGCCCACTTGCCAGCAGTCTCACTAGTAAGGATGTTTGGATTCACAACCAGAAATAGTGTGGTAATCGAGGCCTTCACTGGGCAATTAGACATTGTGATACAATATCATCTGGTACTTCTAAGTGCTTTGAGATCCCCCAATAGATTCCCACAAAATAGAAAAGCAACAGAAAATATCCAAATAAAATAAACATACATTGGATTACTGCATCTCCTAGACGTGCTGCGGCACCAGAGAACTCCAAGTCTGCATGCCTTTGAAAGGAAAACTGCTTATTTGTGATGCAGTTGGTTGCTTTTCTTAAAATTCTCCATTAAAAAAAAAAGAGAGAGAGAGACAAAAAACAGACTTCTCCCTCTTAAGTGCCCGTGAAATGAGATATCAGTAGGCCATCCTTTCTACTTACACCTTAATCATTAGTGTTCTCGCTTCTCCAGTCACCATTAACTCCAGACTGTATTAAGGGATATAAACAGCACTGTTGGTCCACTTTTGAGATTCCAGCTATTCAAATTCGTTTCTCCTATAGCAGCAAGCTTCAGAAGCAAAAGCACGAATCACTCGGCTGGCAGGGTGCCGAGGTCACCTCTCCCACGCCGCGAGGCTGCCGGCACTGGGAAGTATCCCGCTTGACATTTGCAGGCCTACAAAACAGGGGGAAAGCTCCCTGCGGGATTGCACGCCTCATCTGTGCTGACATTCAGGGTGCAGTGGCCGTTCCCAAAAATCCCTCTGCCTGGGAAGGCCTCCCACGTCCCCCGCGGAGTGCGCGCCAGCCCTCTCCCCTTCCTGCTCGTTCGTCGCCGGCAGCTGGCGAGCAGGCTCCCGCCGGGCGCCAGCGAAGCCCTGCCAGGGTGCTGCGCACCCTTCCCGGCTCATCCCCAAAGCAACAGCTTCGGGAGCGGCATCACGGCCATCGGACGAGCTAGCGAGGCAGGCTTGCTTCCGGCGCCAGCGTCGGAGCCGGCGCGCRGGCGGAGGCCAGCAGGGAGATGTTTGCCCGTGGCAATGCCTCAACTTCTTCACTAATGACGCCGCCACTGCGCTGGCGGAAGGGATCAGAAGGACTGGCTAACGAACAGCACTCATTACTGACGGCCTCCTGGGCACGGGGTGACAGCGTTTCGGGGAAAATTCATCCCAGCTCACAGGAATGTGACAGACATTGCACATTTTGGCTCCAAATTACCGTCCTGATGGAGTTGCGAGTATGCTAGGCTACTGCAAGCCACATGAAAACAGCAAGTATTAAGAAAAAAAGACAGTTAATCCCATCCCAAAGTTTGTTTTTTTTACTTCAAGAGGTGAGCCGAAGCTCTCTAAAAGGCCCTTGTAACACCTAAATCAAACGATCTGTCTCGCTGCAGTGCTGACAGCTCTTCCAGTGCTGAGAGAGGGAGATGGGAGACCCTGTACCAATACACAAGGAGTAAACTAGGGAACAGGATCTCTCAAATGCTACTAATATCACTCTTTTATGAAAAAWAATAATAATAATAAAGGGGGTTTTTGTTGTTTTTTTTTTTAAAAAAAGAACCGTACTTGAACTCCAGATGTCCATTTATTTTGCCTTGCCAATTCTCCCTGCTCACTAGATATGAAACTACTTTTCTCATTTAAGGTGTTATTAGCTACTGCATCAATGTCTGATTTCGCTAAAAATCATTTTATACAGCTCTCCCAGTTCTCACATCACCTTGTTCTTGTCTCCCGCTGTAACTGCTTAGGATCACAGCAAATTATTGTTCCACCTACCAGCAAATTCACTCTACAGGGGTTGCATCCAGCCATTCCCAGCATGTTAGCAACAAGGGATAAATGACATAACCCACCCAAGTCAGCCCAGTATACTCAACAGTACTTTATCTGGCAGAGAAGAGCGCAGCTAGGAGGCAGTCAGATGTTCTCCTGCAGATCTCAATACAATAGCTGGATGTCACCATCCTCTCCCCCTTCCTGCCACCCGTTATCATCCTCCACCTGGAAGCCACCATCCCTCTCCAGCGGAGCTGCTCTGTGACGGTCCGTGGGAGAACCCGCGGAGCCAGTTTCGGCAGCGAGGGGAAGCACACCGACAGAAGCGGCACTCTTTAGAGACGCACTATTTAGTTAACTGCTGTATTTTTAATTACTGCCAATTTCCTGCACTGTTTAATGAGAAAGTGTGTGGCAGCACTACCGCCTTAGACAGACCTAGGGCTCTCCACTGGGTTTCCAAGCCGGTGACAGCCAGTATTCAGCGCATCAGGAAAGGGCACGGGAGTGGTACGGAAGGAGAGACACTTGCTCATATCTCCAAGCCATGTAGATTAACTCTGGTAGAACTCAGAAGTTAAACAGCTGGACACCACCCAGACCACAATGATTTCATTGAATAAGGTGCATAAATGAAAATGAAAATTTAGCATAAACCACTACGTCTTTCATCCTTTCCTTCAGTTAAAGGATAAAAGCCCATATAGACAATTTTAACCTAGTACTTGTGCTTAAGCTAAGTAACATGTTCCTGAAAAAATCAAGGGAGACACAGAAGTGCTCATATTGAAGCAGCAGATCACATGAAACACAAAAACAGCAGAAGACTACCAATGACTCAAGAAGCTTAGTTATTCAAGCACAGAAACCAGATCTATATTCTATGTGAGCCAGACATATTTCAGATGACACCATGGGAGCAAAAAGGCATGAAGGTAAGACAGAAATAACAGCAGAAAAATAAGCAAAAGGCATCTCATTTTGCAGAGAACAAAGTTACAGCACGAATCACGCACAACACTTAAGAAACGACCAGCACTCTCAAAGAAGTACAGCAAACCTTTTTCCCGACTGCATACCTCTAGTTGCACTGTTTCTCAATGTGTTACAATAAGAGCTGAATACCTAAGGTTAAATATAACCATTGAATCGTACAAAGACTGAAACGTATCCAAGGGATGAACCAAACCCAGGTTGGCTCTTCTAGCCCTGCCGGCATATCCCGTTAATGTCAATGCACTTTATACAAGAGGGAATTCCTGTGGAATGGTGCTCTAAACAGGACTGCAGCACAAACAGCTATACAGCAACACTGTCGATGCATTTGCCAAGAAAACTGCATCTGCTTCTGGTAGAGTAAAAACACCCCAATAAAATAATCAGGTGTCAAATTCTGCTCTTCTGGTAAATTTTCTACTGCGGACTAGGACTTAATCATTTGTTTCCTCAGTACCACTTAAGTTGTCCGTAAATAAGCCAATGCGACATGCAGGTGGCAGCCCTAGGCAAGAGTACTCAGCACCCTCGGGGAAGCTAATGACAGCGCTAAACTACTCAGCGCAAAGCAAGAGTAGGAAAGACCTGGGGGCACACGCTTGCGCTAAGACGTGCTGCGAGCAGGCAGGGGCCCGCGGCGCGCCCTCCCGTTGCTAGGTAGCTCCGAGTCATAGATATGCCTCATTTGCCTCTGTAAACATATCCTGTAGGACTACATTTACAGAACACAGCCTTTGCTTCCCGTTCCTTTGGGCGATATAAAAATGCTTAAAATTCTTCCTCTGGGATCTTAGCAACAGTCGCCCTTTGGATACTGCTGTCTTCCCCCAAATGCGGTTGTGTTTCTGTGCTAGTGGTGTAGCATACAGCTTGAGTTAGCGCTTGTCCACGCAACCGTGGTCTGCTGGACTCTTATTTTATGCGGCAGCTACTCCCACTTAAGCTTCGCTAATTCAAGAGACGATGGCTTGGAGTTAACTCTAAAACAAATGCAGTTCCAGGACACCGAGAGCGCCTGTTCGGAGGAGAAAACCTAACAGACTTTGATATTTTAAGGGTCTAACATCAAAACTGCAATAAGCACAGAGAAAACTGCATTTTTGCATCTAAATCAAAAGGAAGACAAGTAGGGCAATGGCCTCCCTAAGAGAAGCAGCAACCAGAATTATGCACTGCCCAAGCAATAGGAATTATTAAACAGTGATACACTGGGGAAATGGAGATACTAGTCAAGAGCCTGCAGTATAATGTAGTACCTAGGGGAATCCTTAACTACAGCACATTTCGAAGAGGGTAGTACTGTATATGAATCGAAACAGCATATTTGCATTATACATAATAAGGTGACATTTGCACATTTATTTAGTGCAAGTTGTTTTCCAAGAAGTACATGAAAATATAGCACAAGCATGCTGTAAGTGCACTCTGTACAAATTAACAGCTTTCAACACCGACAAACCCTCCCAATCACATAGTCCATCTTCACACAGTTGGCAGACACAGGCTCAAACCTAAAAAGCCACTACAAACTATTCAACGTACTAAATCAGTGGGGAAAGACAACCCTCTTCCAAGGGCTGCGATGTCCCCCAGAACTCACGAGTTGAGAGCAGGCCCTGGTGAACATTACCTGACCTCCCAAGAAAAGGCCACAAATTACCCTTTTGTCCTGGCAGCTGAAAGCTGTCATTCCAGAGTTGTAACTCACAGACTTGCATGCAGAGGAATGAAAGACTGATTAAATAAAATGCTAGTTACCAGTTTGTTACTTACTGCAATTTGGAACAGGTCTAAGTAGCAAGGATCTCCACCAGTTTAACACTCATTTTCGGCAGGGCTTTCATTCTTAGTGGCAAACAACTAGTCCCCAGCAGAAGTTTTGGACATATCCCAGGTCAGTGTTTGTCTCTGCTACGCTTACCCAGACATGGAGAAAGTGTGGGGAAGCAGTGCATCTACTTCCAGCACTAACATCATAACAACTTGATAATAGACCATCTTATTCCAAATCCAAAAAGAGCTGGAAGTCTATGCAAAGCACATAAATAATGTTGGAGTTCTAACAGATATGGCATATTACAAAATGTATTCATGCCAGGATGGGAAGAGGCTTGCAGAGCTGTCAAGACATGGCGAGGTCTTTAGGAAGCCCTCTGAAAATCTCTACAAATCTGCATACAGTGACATTTACAGTATCTGTACAAATGCACAATTTATGAAGGCCACAAAGCTTCCAATTATTATTTTTTTTAATGATACCAACAACTATGTGCTATTGACTCCCACTGACAAAGCTGGACAGATAAAAGCTGGGACTCAAGTTTCTCAGCAATTGGAGCAAGCCCTGTGGCTGGTTCATAAACACCTCATTACAACCCACACAGTGCCAGATCTGAAGAGCAGGCAACAGTTATGTACAGCAGCAATGAGAACAAGAGTCGGCAATACTGGCACAGATGCAGACTTCAAGGGGACTAGGAAGAGGTCAAATTCTTAATCAGGACATTTTGACAAATGCTCATCTCCATCTTCATCTCAAACCTATCTGCAACCTTTCCACAACAGGCTGTTTCAGAATGCCCTCAAGGGAGTGAGAAACCTTAATCAACCTCCTAAAAGCAGGCACTGTACATAAAAATCATATAAGCACTGACTATAACCAAGCAATCTGCATTTGTCTCATCTTGCAGTTTAGCAGCTGTGACTAACTGGACTGCAGGGCTGGAGCCAAAGAGCTGCAGAACGTCACTGAACAAACAACTGAAAATGGGAACAAGTTCTACGGATACAACAGCAGGAGACAGGTGCGCAGAAGGGGCAGGCCCTGGGCTGTGACCACATCTGCCACCGCCTGTTCCCCCACCAAGTTTGTGTGTGTATCTGGATGCAGAGCACCTGACTTCCAGCCTTCAGGCAGCTTGCACCACTGCGCTTATGTGCTATTTATGTGCTATTAAAATGCAACGCTTGACAAACATCATCTGTATGACTTCAGGCCCAGCTACTTCAAAACTGCCACTTCTTGGCCACAGGAAGGTTTCTAATAATCCTCAAAAAAAAAGTACATTAACTAGATGCATGCCTTGGACACTACACCCTGCCTTGCCACAATCATATTTCAGGATAAGTAATTGCTTGCGAGCATGTGCAGCTGCTAATTCCTGGAGATATAGAAGGCACATATTTTCAACGAAAAGAATACTGCTTTTAGGACTTCAGAACAATAAAAGGCAGGGCGACTGCCTGAAGTGCAGAAACTAAAAGCTTTTTCCTTCAGAACAAGAGCAGAATCAAGTAATTGTCGTTTCCAGGGAGATGGGGAATTTGAGGGATCAGAGCTCAATCTGCAGTTAAATGGGTTGGAAACAACTCCCTACCAGCTGCAGAAAAAACATGGATAAAAATACATAGGAAAATCCAGAGAGGGCTGTTTCCCAGCACTGTGCGCATCTCCCTCTGTTCAGAAATGATGGACCACCTTTATTCAGATGATCCAGAGTAGCTTTTCACAAATGCCAAGGGAGAAGTATTTCCTACATTCTCCCTTTCCTTACACATCTCCCACTCTAGCGCCATTCACAGCAAAAACCTGACAGGAATTTCAGTTCTCCCCTTTTGAGAAGGAAACCTGAAAATTCTTCCTGACATTCCCGAAGTGCAGTTATAAGCACACTGCGTAAGCCAAAAATATCTAAAGGAAAATCTTGAAATACTTCTCACAAGCTAGGCAGGCCTTTGGTTTTCCACTAAAATGTTTCACAGATACCAGTAGACAAAAGTTCATGTTTGAATGGGAAACCAAGTTTTGAGCTTCTCTCCTGTGTAAGAAGCAAGCCCCATGACTTAGCCTGAGAAGTTCTATTAAAAAGAGAAACCGGTGAGATACACTGGCTTCATTGAAGTTGCATGTGGACAGATGTGCACAAATGAATGCAGCCCACTCACCACACAGTCTCATCAGTTCCAACAGAAAACTGACTCAAAGCTGAAGTATAATGATTTAAAAACAAAGAACAAACACTGCTTTCTCATATTGCTCTCACTCTTTCTAACTTGGTAAGAAGATGACTGACGTGATCCATCAGCAGTCCCATTCTTTCAGACAGTGCCCTAAAAAACAAGTCTGGGGAGCGTGGTCTGACAGGGAAGGGATTTTCCAGAATAACCAATACCTTTGTGAGTGCTGTAGAGGGCTGCAAACGTCACCATGAAGAAGGTGGTGGAATATTTTCCAGCATTAACCAGATGAGGAAAGGCCCGTTTGGTATCGCGGTAACGACGCAGGCACTGGATGAATCGCAACCAAGCGGGGATGCACTGGACAACTGCTCTCACTCCGTAGGAGTAGCTGTTACAAATCTGATTATCTGGAAGAAAAAGAAGTTTCAGGCGACACGGAGGCAGTAAGTTTAAGAATGTCTATCGTCTTCCTTTCAGTATGAGCAATCTCATCATTTTACTTAAGAGTGCAATTCCCAGCATCTTGTACTCACACACATACATGTGGTATGCACACATGCACTCACAGCAGCGAGAAGCTCATCACCAGGCGACTCGGTGAAGGGGAAGTATTCTGAACCCCTCTACTCCACCCCTTTACTCCTAGGTATGTAGGTGGCATGACATCAATAACACATCCAGACAGATCATCATCTAACTCTTTCACTGTTGCCAGTGCAATTAACACACAAGAAGATTAGAAATRATCTATTTTTAATTTGCTTTGTGCTTTTGGCAGTACTGTGAATAATCAAATTAAGGATGGAATTACAAAAGGCCCTCTATACTGAAGCTTTGTGCATAAATGGGAAAGCATTCCCAAACTCCACAGGAGAGCTCAAAAAGGGAACTTTGTCTAAGATGTCCTTGACCTGATTTTAATTTTTCTTGCATATTGTAATGAAAAAAAGAAAAAAAAAAACAGATTTCAGAATGCTCTTTTAAGAAAGAGAGGACATAGCCCTGACTTGAACAACTGGGGTCATGGGAAACTAGACAAACACAACATTACGTCACAGACACATGACACTGGAAAGCCCCTATTTTATTAGGAAGTGACCAGGAAAATCCAGACTTCGCCTGGAAGCCCCAAACATGCCATGTTCTTACTGTGTCTTGTTCAGCACGCCTCATATAAACAACCCACTGATAAACAAACACTTGTTTGTCATTCAGCCTCGTGGAGACAGATTCATAAGCCAATATATACTCCAGGGCACCGCGTTATCCTTCCAATGTTTGGACTGGAAGAGGACAAGCAGTAATTCACCCAGTTGCTGCATAACATTTTTTTAAATAAATAAATGTTCAGCTAATTCCAACACTGGCTCTAAGAGAAGATAGAGATCAGACAGATTGGAGGAACAAAGTGATTGATGCCGAGAGAGTTTGCTTCAATAGGCAAGCATCATAAACCCATCGGACAACACGATTTGCCAGCAGGCGCTGCCCAGAATGGAAAGAACACTGCCTGATGCAGTGAGAGACAGCACTATTTTGCCACTGGGAAGACCCGAGTCAAAATTCACATGCCATCTCTGGCTTTTCTAGCCAGAAGCAGAGAGGCAGAGCACACACAACCCTTGTGCCTCAGCATCAGCTCTAATCGAGTAAGGGGTAGCACTAACAAGCTCTGAGGAAGCTCCTCCATCCCCTCTTGCTTAAGGGCACTGTGACAGACCCTGTAAGAAGCAGATTACAGCACGGATAAAATCGTGGTAAACAAGCTCAGGCAACTCCTTTTATCATTTCCATGCTAAGCAACAATAACAGGCTAAAAGCAAATACATGGTTAGACTACTATGAAATAAAACAGTGATGCCAGGAAAATTGTTTTCTCCTTCCAACCAAGGAGTGCTGTGGCTAAATTCCTTGATGAATATTCAAGTCATGCCAAATGACTGGATTAGGAAATGAGCACTGATGTGAAATTCTACTTCTCCGGATGGAAGTAAGAAAAGGGAGAATATCTCTAATGCTATGTTTACAAGAAATGTTAATTATTTTAGTTTCCTATATAATTGGTAGGCCTTTTCAAAAGGGACAGATGCCTATGAGACTGTCTTGCTCAGTGTTTTCTAGGTCATTTTAACAGCACTCATATGGATTGTCAGCATCACTCTACCTGTGTTTGCCAGAAGTCCAGCGTTGTTCTCCCACTGAAGCTCGAAGCTGTAGAAACAGATCATGTACTCCAGATCCATGAGGATCACAGCCAGGCTGTTGAGCTGATCAGCCAGCCAGAAATCCGCGAAGCCCACCTTGTGGAAGGGAGCTGTGAACACCCGAAACTGCCGGGGGAAAAGGAAGAGTTACGTGACACGCTAGCAAAGACGTTAACCGCAGTGGCAGATTGCGGCATTGAACAACTACAGAAATAACAGAAACACCTGAAGATTTGTTGCTGACCTTTTGCTTCTACTGCCAAAAGATAACTGTCTCCCCACTTTAGGTGCAAATAAAATTCCCTCTTTCAGACATCCAATTCTTCTCCTTGCACCAACTAGTCTCCCTTTCTTTGCTGGCTGAAAAGCCCGAACTCTTCCAACGACACCCTTGCCCAGAAACTCGCAGTCTCCACATCAGGCTTCTTTCTACCCAGCTCCGCTTCGCCGGCTGCCCCTCACGCTGCTCAGCACTTTCTTTCAGGCATGTGTGTCATACCTATTGACATCTTCCACACTTACCTTGTGCCTCACATTAACGTCACTTAGATTACAGGCGCACAGCTTGACCATTAATCTGTTCATGGCTCACTTTACTTGACATCTCAGTTGTTCTTTGGTACAAGAAGTCGTAAGAGTGAATACCATTACTGATGGATCCCCCGAACCCTCTAGCATAGAAAGCATTAAAGAGCAAAGGAAATCCTATTAACTGCCAGTTAGACTCCCTCTCAATCCCAGCCCACTTTCCCTTTCAGGCTTAACAGCAGTTATGCTACTTTCAAGCCAGACACTTTTCATGGTCCATTACCTTTGATTACAACTCTCTCTACCCAGATAGTTATAGTTACTAACGGCCAATTTCTCAAAGAGACAGCACCAGCATCATCCTGTAGTTCAGAGATTTATGAACCTTCACGTTAATGAAAGTGCAGGCCAGCATTGATCTTTTATGCTGCTCTTCTTATTAACCTAAAAGGCACACAGTTACAGAAACCGGGGAAAGGACTGCCACGTTCCCATCCAGCTTACAATGCCAGTTTAAGGCTCTGGTCCTCGATTCCAAAATCAAACAGGGGATCCAGACATAGTGACATTAAACAGCAGACATGGATCCTGAAACAGAGAGCACTGTGCTCCTGTAGGACAACACCTATTACAAAAACTCAAACAGTACCACGTACAAACATTAGGAACATCTGTTCTTAGTCAAAGTGTTCCAGTTATGGAACAGCTTCTGGAGAGATCAGAGAAGCCACAACAAAGCCTTCCTTTCCAAAAAGCTCCTTCCTCCATCTAGTCAACACTCCCTGATACTATCTTCTATCCATTTAATTCTAGACATATTTCTAAAACAAAAATCAACCGAAATATAAACAAATTGCAAATACACAGCTTTACAGATAGATCTTCCTGAAAAAAGAGGAAGTCATTAATGAAATCCATCTTGTTATTTACTTTACAGAGACACACTTGGACACTGTCAGCAGATGACAGCATAGAAGTTTAAGAGTAGAAACTTTCCACCTAAAGGTTACAGTAGACAAGGAGTCAGCAGATACCAGTGCCTTAGCTGGGTTACGTACATATCGCAGTAAACTATCCTCAGGAAACTGAGCTGCCACCTGCACCCCCCTAACCCCACGAGTCACACTGTGGTTTCCGACTCTGCGCTGCTGCGCGCGGCCTCAGACACGTTCTGCTCGCCAGCTCCTCTGAGCTGCATCCACCGGGATGGAAGCTGGGCCTGGCACACTACGTAAGCCACAGGAGACYGGCATTTGCAGAGTCTTAATGCCACGGTGTGTTAACGTGCATCCCATTCAGAGGGGCATGAAAAAGCACAAAATGCACATTGGATACCCAGCTGGTTTGCCTGAACTCCACAAATGCTTATTTGGTTGGCAAAAGAAAAAAAACACAAAGAGAGGCAAAAAAGAAGGGGTAACCACACTGCAAGTTGTGACAAGAGGGTGCTGGCAGCGGAGGGCATCGTCCACTGGCAGGTACCACAAGCTAATCTATCTTCCAGGCTGAGAAGCGTCTGCAATATTCTTCAGTAAAGACAGGCTGCAAGAATGAAGTCATAAAATACCAAGAGCTAGAGTTGAATTTAAGTTTCAAGTAATTGGCTGCGATTACATTTAAACAGTTCCACGATCCACGTACAGACTTTCAGGTGCTGATTACTGCACTTTTACTAAGCGCTGGGACAGCAGATATTTGAGCCAGAGCTAAACACTTCCTAGATTTTCACCTCACACATGGATACATTCCCTGCACTTGTTTCACCATTTCAGCACCCTGCAGAAGGTATTGGTATGTACATGCTAGTTCATTCTTCACACCACGATCTGATTCCTTTGGCTGGCCATGCCCACCAGCTACACATTCAGGATGGTTCTCATTTGGCAGCAAAGGTGCAGAGTATGCTCAGCTCAGTTCATTTGTCAATAGAGAGGCATATGTAGGCAGGATGCCATACAGGCAAGAAAGGTGGGAATTAAACACCAGATGAAATAATTATTCTTCCTATGAGTGAAAGAGTTGAGAGCTAACCTGTAATCTCTCAGGGATTATTAAAACAGATTCCACCTATGACAACCAGAAAGCAGTTGCTGATGAACAAAAGTGGATGCAGTAGGCCTCGTAGCTCCATCAGGAAACACTACAGAACACTAAAGTATACTCCCAAACTGGTTTTAGGAAAATTGAAGTGCCAACACTCAGCTACACCTGGTATGCCAGGCTTCATTTTGGCCAGCATGTAAGCTTAGGAAAATAAACATAGCAAGCATGGAAGGGAAAACGCTCACCAAAAGCAAAATTTGTGTGAGCAGTATGGTTTTAAGTAGTGGACTCTTTAAAMCTCTTTCACCCAGGTAACTGCTGGTGACTGCGATAAGAAATAAAATATACCCAGCCAGCCAATTACGCATAATAAAAATTAGAAAAGCCTAACAGCTACTCTTCATGTTGTTCATTTGGCCTCCTTCTGCCCCGCCCCCACTCCCACATAACACACAGTCAAAAGCACTGTGTCATTTTCCACCATTAAGGTGATCCTGCATTTTGATGAAGCTTTTCTCCCCAGGAGACCTTGGGAGGAATTGGCCTCTGCATGTCTGAAGATAGGTCCATATCGCAGACTGCAGCGTAGCCTGAAGACAGCTGAGATAGAGCAGGTACTGGAAACTGCCTAGCCGTGGCTACAAAGAGCTCCGCGAAGACCGAGAACCTTAGCCTGTTAAGACATTAAGGAAAATGAGCACAGATAGTGCTCACACTATTAGACCGTTTCCAGTACTTCCCCTAACACCAAGGGACAGTGATAACACTAACGAGGCTAGGGACTAAAGGTAAGTCTAGGAGAGATGGCTCAATGCTGAAAGGGAAAAAGGACTGGAAAACTAAATAGTAGTAACACAGCAAATCAAACAACAGAGGTAAGTGCACAGAGGTTAAATAGCTGTGCGTATACCTGCACACACACGCTTGAAGTATGATTCTATTCTTCATCTTTGTAATGTTCCAGATAAAGTTAATTGTTTTAATTGGTATTAAATTATGATGCCATGAATAATGTCAGCCAGCCAAGCACTCTCCCCACCCCCCAAATGCCCTCAGAGCAGCTCCAGCAAGAATAAGGTATCACGGGAACCAATTTGATTAAAGCTAATTTAAAAGTGCACGCAGGGTGGGGATGAAAGTGTGAAACAGTCATTTTGGAAGAAACTGATGAGCCATCCAAAGAGTCTGAAAGCTATTCTTTGGAGTTCCCACCTACAACTGGAACACTGAACTAGCATGCATATTTACATTCACTTTATCAGATTTCTCTTACCACAGAAATGGGAGCTGGGGCTAAATAAATGTTTCTGCTTAAGACCAAAAAGGATTTGCAGAAAAAACTATAAGCATAATTTTATAAGTAGTAACCTTTGCAAGGGTTCCCTCTCCATGAGTGAACCCTCTCAATGTTGGCACTCTCCCAGTTTAGGCTGGGCAACACCAAAGCAGCTTTCCTTAGAGCACTGTAACTCTAACCAAACTGTTTTAATACGTTAAGGGACAAACAAGCAAAGATATATTAATGTTTCTATATATGCAAAAGTATGCATACAGCTGTACACATGAAGATTAACAAGTAACTGCCTGCAATCTGAAGATAATGACAGACTGGTACAGACAAGCAGAAGTTGCTTTTGTAACCCCATAATCAACAGACATTTGCAGTCCATATCTTATCATGTCTAATCTATGAATACATGTGTACAATGGTATGGCATCCTCTAGTCTGAAAATTAGTGAGTCTTGTATACTCAAACTGTTACAGCCCAGTTACATCTGTTTTTCTTTCTCTCTCTCTCTCTCACTTTTTTTTTTTCTTGTTTTTTCCAGATCAGGTTTGAGACTTACCAATAGTTTGAGCAGCCAAAAACGGGACTTGTAGTATAAGGTTTTGGTAGGGTTGATGAGAAAAAGCAACATGAAGCCGTACAGGATGAGTGGATTCACCTGCATAGGGATGTAGGTGAATTTACCATATATACATGCCAGCAGGCTCAGGCACCACAAAACCCCAAGGAATCCAGCAATCTACAGAAAGACAGAAGAAACAGAGTTAGATACCTTGCGACTAAACAACTCCAAATCTTACAATGAATTCTCATTATAACAAAAGGGAGAGCAGTATTCAATCCTGTAATCAAATCAGACTTCAGTAACATCCTCCTCTGGATGCGGTAATTGAGTTACAATTCCTTGCCAGGAAATGGTACAGGATTTATCCTCCTGATACTCACAGCTCAACCACTCCTGCAGTCCATTCTGCTTACCTCAAAGAGATGTTGATGGGACAAGTTGCTGCGGGGATTGAGTTCAAAGATGAGGACATGATTCACTCCAGCCTGTCTCCAGCCGTACGTGTTGATGCCCAGGAGAAAGAGGAATTCTATCAGGAGAAAGCCACCTCGATAGATTCTCACCAGTGGCCACACATTTGGTCCATCTATAAAAACCACACCTGACCAAAAACAAACAAACAAACAAAAAAAACCACCTTTACGATAGCACAAGCCATGTCACAAATCTAACTGCACTTCTTTATGCTGGTTCTCAGACACTCAGCTATACCCCTGAAAACTGAGTACACTTGTAACTCACCTGCATATTCGAGCAATTGGAAGACAGTTTACCTAATCTATCAGAGGCTTGGCTTGCTACAATTTTGAGGTTGTCACTTGACCTCAGGTCAACCAAGAGAAACAGTATCTTAGTCACTCTTAAAAGTGGCTTAAGCTAGATAGGCAAGGCTATGGAAAAGGGGTGAGTCATCTTGCCTCCTAGTCTTTTTTTTTTTAATCCTGTTATATCAGATACTTCAAATTTCTTTTAACCTAAATTTACTGGTGCTACAGAGCTCCTTAAAATGATTTGGGAGTATTCGGCGGAAATTTCTGTCTCTAGCTTGTGTAGTCAGATCATTAGCAGCATCATAGGTCCCTTGGCTCACACTACAGGCATAAGGGATAGTACCAGCAGAAATATGACTGCATTCACTTAAAATTCTGGTTTAACAGAGAAGAAATCTCAGCAGATGGAGATACAAGTATCTCAGCTCCCCCCAAAAACCAAGAAGTATAATTTACAGCATTTAAAACAATGCTAAGATGCGCCTAATCACTAAATTCAATACAACTGTAATGTTGGACATATTCGTAACCAGCAATGTAATTTCCAGCCGCACCCAGACAGAAAATCCAACACAAGGCAGCAATACTGGAAAGTCTGTTGCTTCCTTTGTTCAGTCTTCAAGGTTTTGGAAAGAGATTCACTTCAAACAACGAGCAGCCTTAGAAAGCAGCAGCTTTGTCTAGCATGAGGCACTTTGCAAAATACCGTCCTCCTGATTGCCTGATACGGGTTTTATTAGTAAAGGACAAATAAAATTGTTTTAGTCATCAATTTCGGTTTCACTGAGCATTTCTCACCCACGTCTTTCCAAAGGGAGAAAGAAACAAGCAATTTAACAGAATTGATAATGAGAATTTATTCTCACACACCCTCCTGCCTAAACTACAGCCCAACTTTTTCTGAACTTTCCTTCAGAGAAAAAATATCCATAAAAAGTTTCATGTGTTCAGCATTTGTACTTTATACCATATGAAACTATGGAGGAAAATAATGAAAGGAGCAATGACTCAAGAACTGTTGAGATAAATTTATAGCCTCAAGCAAATATTGCATTTAGGCAAAATAGAGTCAAGTTTTGGATAGACATGAGAGATTCCCTGACGAAGGGGAAAGAAGTGTCTCCTCAGAATGGAACTGAAAAAGCATGCATTTCACATTTTAATCTGAAATGCCTACAGACAAAGCCACAGAAGTTGCTTCCAAATAGGACAGAGAAGCCCCAAAAAATATTGAATCAGAAAAGTGTAAAAATTACAAGATAGCGAGTATAACAGATATGCTCTAGTATTCAAGTCAGAACACCTAGACAAAGGTTTTTCCTATGTGAACATCGTTTAATATGGCAATATATAGCATATACCTTCCATAGCTAATGCCCTCTCATCTTATTTCTGTACCCTCTGGGTGATACAGAACCATGATTCCCGTATCAAGCAACAGCTGATTCTGGAGAAAAAAAACATATACTGAACAACATCTGATGGGTTGAGCTACTGAAATATAAACACTAAGAGCATTTCTCTATATTCTCTCTTCTGAATGATAAAGTACCTACCTAGATTAGCTATCACAGTATAAAGGCTATATTTGATTCCTTTTTCACTCGTGTTTCCCAATATAGTGGTTTTCTTCACTATAGCTGAAGAGTCTGACTGAAGAAGCTCAAGAACCCAAAAGCTGGAGGAAGGCTGTACGCCCAGTGAAGGTGTACAGTAAACAGTAGAAAAATTGGGAAAAGGGTTCTGCTTTATACTACACGCCACCTCAAACCTATAAGTCTTTTTAATGTTGTAATTCTGGCCTTTGGTTAGCACGCTTCCCCTCCTGAGAAGCTGTGCTGCTACCAGGCAAGACCACCACTCCAATACAACCCAGCATCCAATTCGGAGATCCGTACTCAAGGCCTGAGGCAAAAAGATTTTCCATTAATATATTGTTTCCACTTAAATCCAACACTGTAAATCAAGTCATTTCCTCGAGTCAGCAGGTACATGATATTTGATTAACTTATCCCTCCAGTAAGCGACCCCAAAAGGCTCCAGCAGACAAGAGCTCCACTCTAAACAAGGTGTTCGGAGAGGAAGATTTCCCTGGTGACGAGCCCAACAACATCACCATCTGATTCTCTTCTACACAGACTCTCACGTTGCCTCAAATGTGTTTTAATAGCTCTCTGTACACTCATTTCATAACATTTGAACATGATTACTCACGTAATTAAGGCCAAGTGTTTTCTTCTCCTGACCAAGAATACCCCATGATTTTGAGTGCCTGATGACAAAATCGGGAACAACACTTCCCCTGTTCATTCATTAACGTCACGGAGCGATAATACATTCAGAAATGGGAACGCCATTGTGCAGACATGTTCTGCTGGCTCAAAGCTAGTTCTGTTACCATGCTCGCTTCCCAGATGAGAGACAGAGCACTGTCTAACCAGCCTTGAGATTTTGCATGACGTCTTACAGAGTTTTGATTAATCAATCTTACCCCTACTTCCATGAACTTTCAACCTCAGTTACACATTAAATTTGACTCACAGTAAAGCTGACGTAGAAACTAGTGAGGCCTCAAAAGAAATGTTCTTCAGGGCAACACTCTCCTGGGGTCTACTTGTAGAAGTTGCAGCCTTTCATGGACCCCAAGTTACTGTGAACTCATCTCTATAAATGGTGCTGTTCTGTTTTTGAAGTCGGGGAATACAGATGTGTTTTGCCAATGGAAGTTACATTTTAATGCTGTATTACAAATTCTACATGTACAGCACTAAAATCCTATCTGCACCAATCAAATCATAAAAACAATTTGACATAGAGGTATAGAGGTTAGCAGAGTAATACCCAATTAAAAACAAAAACTTTAGAGTATAGTTCTTACCCAATATTTGAATAACTTACAGATAAAAGAGTACGTCTCCTGAGATAAACATACCTATTATTCACACCAGTTTAATAATATGTGCTTTAGAGGCATAATCATGTTTATGAATTCATTCTCACAGCTGTGTCACTTTTTCATTCTTAATGCTGAGAGATAAAACAAACACAGCCAGCTTCTATCATATCTGCATCTCATACAGAGATCAAACATGTAAGTTACAGAAAAAAAGAAGAAATAACGAATAAAGAACAACCTATTCACATTAAATAGACCTTTCAGGCAGAGGGTCAACTTTCTGCCTCTACCACAGAAAGACTAGAAGGGAACTTCTTTCAAACAGGTTCTAAAACAGAGAAATTCTCTCCCATGGGATGACTGGATCCAGTTACAGAAATACCCGATTCAAAATTCTTTTAAACCAAACACAGGCTTTCCCTAATGCAAGAAGTTATATGCCGATCTCTTAGCCTTTTCCTTTGCGCTGTTTAAGCAAATTACACCACTCTACTGAAATCACACACACAATTAGTAAAGCTGCTTGCGACATTCTGGATCTAGAGTACTAATGTGATATTTACACAAATGGGAGTTTCCAGTAACTCAGAAGGTGCAAACCAGAGTAAAACCAAAGCTTAAGATAGGCAATAATTTACTGTAGTTTTTAAATGATCTTGCCACAAGTCTGCCAACAAGACAAACCCAATTAACTCAGTTAATAGGCATCAAGCCTTCATGCCCTAGAAATTGCTACATGAAAACTTCCTGAATGCCATAGCGCTCACACAGCTACGCGACTGCTCTCATTCTTTGTACAGAGTCAGAAACATGCGAAATTTAAGTTCTATGAGCACCTCTCTCAACAGAGGTAGGGTTGTGTGCCCACAGAAAGAAAACAGAAGTTCATCTTGGATGTTATACTTCCAGGATATCCCCGCCATGAGTAAGGAGGGAACCAGGAGCACAGACCACAGTACAGTCAAAGATCAGTATCTGGGTATATAATGTGAGAGCTACCACCCATTATCGAGCAGAACTAATAATTTACCCCAGTGTGATCCGACTCAGCCTGATCTAACCCAGAACATCCTGGCCAGTCCAGCTCAGCTCCAGGCCATTACTAAGTGATAACAACAGACCCGTACCAGGCTGCGGGAGTCAGCTGGGTCCAGCTGAGCAAACCTACCTGAAAGTATGACAGTGATGTTCAGTACAATGAATATTCCGCAGAACAATCCAACCCTGAATGTAGTCCAGGCTGGTGCAGGCTGCAAAAAAGCAATGGTGGAATTAAGGGGAGATAAATACTTTATCAAAATCAGATTTATTTGCAAAATAAACTTAAAATCAGGGATACAACATTCTGACCTGATTGCTTTCTCCCCTTCTCCGGAAGTGAGGTTTCTTTAAAATGACAGATGCTGCCTAGTGTTCTTGGCTACCCTGACGCTGTGTTAGAACAGAGCTCAGGCATTTCAACATCTTTTGAAAAGTCTTCCGGGCCACACCAACAGTAAACATATGTTATTATTAGCATGAATTCTCCTTTACTATTCATCTCATCCCTTCATTAATTTGGCTTCATGCATTAGGGCTAGTAAGCTACTTCTATATCTTCCAAAGCTAAAGTAGATTATGCGACCATGCCCTCTCTCAAAATTTGTGGAACATGCTCACATTCACGTATTTTCCAGTTCTCCATTCAGATGTTGAATCTACGTTGGCCCCTTGATAAACTGGAGAAGCAGCTTAGCTATATAACTTGATCTCTCACCTGAGCGGCTCCCAAGGGTGGAACACGCAAACGTTTCATAGCCTTCTGCCTATCTCCATCTTCTAACTCATTGGTCACCACTGCCTAAGGAGATTAAAAAAATACACATCACAGAAGTTCATTGTAATGATATGCTCCCACACATTGCCTGCATTGAGTTATTACACAATACAAGCTAATGCTGCATTAACTCTTTAGAGTAAAAAGCAACCAGTTGATGACAACACATAAATTTAAGTAAGCAATGCCGGAAGTCAGTGGCACTTTAAAATCAATTAACAGTTGCCTTGGTGGTGGATACAAGATGGTCATAGGGCAAAAGACTGTAAGAATAGAACATGAAAAATAAATTGTTTACTAGCTAAAAGAGAAGACAGCACACAGACTAGCATCTTTACCTCTGTTTCAGAGATAAGCTGATTGATTTTCTTGCAAGTGTAGAATGGTGCCACTTCCACCTGGGCCACCCGCCAGTCCGCTCCTCGTGAGGTCTCCAGGATCTTGTCATGCTTCTTTAAGATCTTGCGGAAGCCAGTGAAGTTCAGGTTCTACAGACAAAGGAAAAACAAAGTTACTTGGTTTTAACTCCAATCAATTAAGAAGAAAGTTAAAAGGTTATATTCCAGAAGAATCAAAATTGTTATACCTATTACTATATCTATTGTCAGGAGGGTTTTGTGTGTTATTACTTTTTTAGAAGTAGTATAAATCTATTACAAATCACAGAAAAAGTGTGTGGAACAAGGGCATAGAAGAGAGAGAACCCATTTGCAGGGAACTAATTAAACCTAATATTCCCAGAAAAGCCAAATCATTGCCTCTTTCCTCTATAATCCAGAAAGTGACAACACTCCTGATGAAACATCACTGAAGATAAACAACCTTTGGACATAGTTAAAATTTGTACGTTCAATGTTATTTCAAGACATGCTTCTTCTGTATAGTTACACCTTACTGCAGACATCCCAGGTACTACAATTTGGCAGCTGGTCTCTAGATCACCGGTGGTTGCAACAAGTTCTTAACAAAATCACAGAGCTGCAGAAAGACTGTTTTGGCCTAACTCCCACACTCATTACCGAGGGACAGCACCTATTAACCTTTTCGTTGTGTTCTCCCTTCTGAAAAGAACAGGCTACTGATTTCTAGTTTCTTTAAATTTTATCTTGGTTTAAAATCAAGTTCTCAAAATTTTAAACACTGCAAATCAAATCCGGCCAAGCACATTCCCAGAACAGCAGCCTGCTCCTCAGACAACGTTACACGAGGATGGCAAAACAAGCCTGGGCCTGCAGACCAGGGAGACGCAACTCTAGTCTCGCAAGATAAGCACACAATCCTGTGTTAGGAGCACAAATAATGGTTGATTCCCAAGTTACCTCTGAGCCCTGACCCAACAGTTTATACGCAGTAACAAAGACATCAAAAGCTCRCTGCACTGCATCAGGCAGGCAATTGCTGTGATAAGACACACTTGAAATACTCCATTTCACTATACAGAAAATACCACTCAAAAAACTTAACATTTCATTCAACCAACAGCAGGGGCACAGGCAGGACAGGGCAAGATTCACTTCTTGTTTTCAAAAAAGCTTAAAAAAACAGCTTAGAAAGAAAAACACAGAAAAGAGCAGAATCCAGTTCCTCGGGGAGAGGCACAAACTACTCACTGAAATTATTTCCAATCTAATTACACTTAGAGTGATTTAATACCAGGCCCCCGTCATATACATGGGGAAAGGAGGACAGTGACATGGAAGCAGGAAGCCAACGCATTAATGATCTGCATTATTGCAGACAAGAGACTTAGTTACTTTCTATTGGAAAAGCCAGCATTCCACCCCCGGGAGAGCAGGCCATTCTTTCATAAATTTGAAACAAAAAAGATACAACAAAACGATATTTTTGGTCAGAGGATTTTCTGTAGCCTGACCTGGCATCACTTTATTTGCCATCAGTGCAATCACAGTAACTCGGGGTGCCTCAGGAGGTACCGGTGTGGTGCTGTGCCAGGCACCCTACAACCTCCACCATGGCATTTCCTCCTCTGGCTGCAAAAACGCTGCAGCCCCAAACTGTATGAAAACACTGCTGGTTACAATGGTGATTTTAACAAAGAACATTCATTTTCATAAGAAATTATGAACGGGAATGGTCAAATATCACTTACATAGTCAGAGGTTTTGTATTTCTTGCTATTCCAAACGCTTATTTGACAAGAAGTTTTCTCCAAGCCTGACTTCCATTTCTGCTGATACTAATTGAATCTATTGAAAGGAATCGACTAACGGTATGTTTTGCCATTAAAACTGAAAAAATCCTGTACAACTTACACAATAATATCATGCAAGATCAAGTAGGATGAAATGACAGACTCAAAACCTTTGTTCGTACATAAGTGTATTAGTCAGGAAATGCAAAAGCAAGGCAATTGCACAGCAGTTTAATAAGACTGAATCAGCCTCCAGTGTCTTCCTCATGAGTATACAATATCACTTAATTTCAAGATTTGTATGTTCTAAAACAGTCTTTCAAATAAATTATAATTAGATTTATATATGTATGCATGTGCATGCACATATGTGTGCGTGTATGTAGAATTATATATTCCTGTTATCAAAGAATTAATTTAAATTAAGTTAAATCACTGGTAAGTTGAGAAAAATAACAGCTGTCCTGGAGCTAAGTTAGAGTTTCACTTCTCATGACATTTCCTATTTAATTTTAGAAGAAGTATTCATCTATTACCCATGTAGCACTACATAGCTAGTATCGACCCACAGGCATCTACGTGTTTGTGTACCTTAAGAAACAGTGCATTCAACTTTTGCTCTTGCTTCAGCACTAACAGCCTGAGAAGTTTGTGTCAGGTGGCTTTTCCCGTCTCGGTAACCCAGCTCAAGACTCTGCCATTCCGCTGGAATCATGGTTCCTTGCATATAATGCCACTGGTGACCTCCTACATGGAGACTTCAGCTATGTCTTCTTCCCACCAGGTTATTGTTTTGCCTCTCCAAAACTGCAAGGGCTTTAATAGTCCTAGTTCTTTGTTTCTAAGCCCAAATATGAACGAGTAGTAGTTCTTTTTTTTTTCTCCATGTTTTAGTACATGTATCCCTCATCTTCAACTTCAAGATCAATATGAACCAACTTTTCTCATTCTTTTTGAAGGCAAGTGCTCTTGAAAACAGTGAAAAGTCTCAGTTCCAAATAGATTTTATATTATTTACTATATATGAAATGGTCCTGGACTCATGGCTGCAAAAGTCCAAACAATGAGTGTGCAAAATGCCTTTCTTCACTCATGTGGAGTAGCAAAGGATTTTCCAGAGGAATGGCCTCTGTCACGCCCTATTTAAATTCTTCATCAAGCGTCAGAAGTGATGCTTCATAACCAAGAGTAAGAGCTTTCTTTTTTAAAAAAAGTGAAGAAACTGCAGTAGTTAATACTGCTTCACTCCATTCCAGAAAAGCTGAGGATACTCTGTCTTCTCCAGGATCTTGAACTAGACACTCTCTCTAATAGTTAAAGGGCTTTACTGAAAAACCCATGGACCAGCATCCCAAATAGTTTCTGCAACTATAAAATCTGGGTTCAGGGCTCACAAAGAGCCGTCTGCTGTCTGTCCAACCAAGTAGCCATAGTGTTTCCAAGAGGTGCTCTGAATACATCCCCCAGAGCTTCCCTTTAAGGTAGCCTGGAGCCTGTTTTAATACAAGTTGCACCAAGAATTTCCAGCCTAGAAACCAAATATTAAAGCAAAGAAATTCCAGTTGAGGCATCTAAGTTAGTGAGTAAATGCTGGCAGCCTAAGCACATGTGCTCAAGGGCATAATATCACTTAAGGAAAGTTGCAAATACTCAGAATTTTGGAAGAATTAAGCCTTGTCCATACTACAAAACAGTATTTAAGTATTTCTTACAGTGAATTTCTAGTGAAATTATCAAGTAGACAGACAATTCCAGTAAAGATCTAAATAAAGATGCAGTGATTTTATGTTAAAGAATTTAAGCTTCAAAACTTTTTTTTTGCCTGTTAAAAGACATTTAAAAACATTTCAGAGTATTTAACACCAAAAGAATTAGTCCAGTGATAAAAGATCCTGACAGTTTCAGATTTTTGTTTCAAGATTTTTGTAATAAAATTAGTCTCTGCAACATTTATTGTGCCTTTTCATTTTAGAAATACAACTAAAGATTTGTTTTTCGTATTTCCTTCAAGGCAAACGAGCCTGTACCCTACATAACTAAAAACATTTTTTTTAATGGATGTTTTAAAAAGAAATATTGATACAGCAAGGTCAGAGCCACTACCATGGTAACACCAGGAGGAAACAGCATGTTAATATTTCAAACTTCCACTGCAAATATTAGATAAAACGGCTTCTCCCCAAGCCTCGTGGCTCCAGCTCTGTACAGAACACCACACCACAGCACAGCGTGGCCTCCGAGCGCCAGCRGGGATTTCATGTTCTGACCATGCCTGGGGCAGGGGCATGGGGTCAGCCAGCCCCAAGAAGGGAGGAGAAGGAAGGTCCTTCTGCGGGTCAGTTTAGCCTTTCTGATTCAACAAAACACAGCGAAGCAGCATGTTGCTAGCTGCCTTGGGTCGCTCTCCGGGGATGTGCTCTTCCTTTAAAAAAGTTTAGGGGCCCCAAAGTGAAAAAGAAATTGGAATCTGTCTTGAATGAGGCAATTCAAGGATACACAAGCACAGAGATAACACACGCGCAAAACAGGGCATAGTAAAACCCCCTTCTCATGTGGGTACCTGATAGTTCTGCAGTAAGATGAGGCTGAGGTAGAACTCGCTGAAGGCCAGTTTCAGGTCTTTGATATTCCTATGCTGGACACGCTCTTCATGGGACAGGTGGAAGACCGGCTTTCTGCGCTGCCGCAGCGTGGAAATCCCACTGGCTTCTTTCTGTGCATCCAAAGTCGACTGTAATTCAGTCTGAAGAGTAGCGGACCTGCGCTGAGCTTCTGCAAGCTTTTCTGTTAGCAAGGAAAGGAAAAGGGCAGGTGAGCGTGCAGCAACTTGCTTATCAAGTCTGTAAAAAACACTATACTCTTCCCCCAAATAATGCACTGGCAGGTAAAAAGCACTGAACAGAATAACCTATTGCACGGCCTTTCCCCACTAATCATGAAATTCAACAACTCTAAAAATATTTCATTTATGCAGCTCCTTCTCATTAAAGATTTTAATGTACTCTCATGAACTCTCTCAAAAAAGCCTTCATGTCAGACAAGCCTCATTCACCGTAGTCAGAAATGAAGTGTATAAGCGACCGTCCCTTTGGCGCAGGTTAAAGTAGCAGCAGAAATAGAACTCAGATCTCTCGACTTCCACCCCAGATTCAGTTTCTAAGCGATACTCATTCCAGGACCGTATAAACACCCATTACTGATGAAAGAAGCCCAGCCTGAGCAGCCGTTGCACGCAGAAACTGCGCCTCTGCCACCTGTAACTAGAAGCTATAAAACAGCCCTTCCGAGTGCCAAGGGGACACAGAGTCCGGTCTCCCGACACGCCGCCACTCTGGCAAAGCCGCAGCTGCAGGCAGCCAGGCAGATGCTATCTCGTCTAAATACCAAAATAGTGACCACACGTCTATTCTGTGTGCGAAGGAAAGCACGCTTCTCTCTCATTGCTCAGATAAAGCAAATTCACTAAAAGAAAAAGCATTAAAAATACCTGTTAGCCAATATTCTGAATCAACCCAGGAGCTGGCAAGTAAAGCACTTTCAGTACCTGCACGCCCGGTACTGGCTGAGAAGTGTTTGCTATCTTTTTGTAAGACAGTAAAGAAATCAAAGAAAAATGCACTTCAAACGCGACGCTGAATTTCGGAGCTCAGAAAGCAACGCAACCCTTTTGCCAAACAGCTTCTCCTTTGATCAGGACTCACAGCGCTACAGACTGCTGCATACAATTTGCAGTAATAATTTATCCCTCCTTACCTCAAATGAGGATCACACAGGTTAGAAGTATTGCCTTATACTTTTTATTGGTTAAAAGGATAGTCAACCCGTATTTAATATCATTTTAACGTATTTTCTGAATAAATAGGTCGTCGTCTTCACACCTAAGTATGAAAAAGGTATTCCTTTAGACACGCTCCTTTATGTTCTTTCAGAAAATAATCTTCTGTGCTAAACAATAATCTTTTTATGCTAAAAACAATATAACTGAACATATTCTCTTTCTTTTAGTTTGTACAACCAGTTCCTTCTGGGCTTTTTCCCCCCCCCGGCAAGAGTTTCAGCCCCAGCATTGGTATCTCTGCTGATAAGCACCATTGCAGAACCCAGGAAACGGCGTTTGCCATGAAGACATCGAACAGATTTAGAGCCCGGGAGAGACTGTCGGGAGCTGGAGCCATCTGCACGGCGCTGGCAGAACACAACCCCACCCTGCCTCGGAAGCCAGGGAGCCGCAGGATCCGTCCCCAGCACAGAGCTCTGCCTAACTGTCAATTTAATTCTCTTCATTAGTATCTTATATAACAACTTAATGCTAATTCTCGACTACTTCGCCCCCCCCCCATACACACACACACACACAAGTAAGTCTCACTCTTATGGGAGTTACTCTGATCTTTTCTGAGTCAGTCTTGTTCAATTCTGATTAATTTTAACAGCAAAACTCCTCTGCTAATAATTTTACAGTGTTCTCCATAGGATGTTTTCCAGCAGCAGAATACCTTTCTGAACAAAAAAGGGGAGATCAGAATAGAAAAATCAGGTACGGAAGAGACTGAAACTTTCCATCACTTCATTGATCATAAGCCTAAATACAGAAGAGGTCTTAAAAACCCAGGAACGGACTACTTTTCTCCCATAACTTCTACACGTGCTAGGAATCCACCGACTAGAGGGAACGTAGCCCACAGCGACATGTCTGCTCACAGCCTCCAGCCACATAATATTTAACATACACAAGGCCAGACTGCAAAAAACCCTCTCTCCCCTTGGGGAACTCTCTCAGGAAGAAGTAATAAATAGCTATCTGTTGGAAGCAAAAGCCTTCATATAAATATAACCCATAAGTTCACACTCTATATTCAAAATGCTATATTAAACCATCTGGTGATATACTGAGATTTCTTTCGGATAAAATTATTAAATATGCCGGCAAGAGTTTAAATTTCCATCTCTCGATCCAAAGCACATGTTCTGTTGCCCCAGTGTCCAGAAAAACCTTTAAATCCATTAGTTTAATAACACAATATTTGAAGAAATAAATGCTTCAAAATAATTTTTAAATAGATGTTGCAGTTTTATTATCTGTTTGCAAACCTCCCATGTCCATAAAAAAGATCATCTGCCCATTTAAACGTTCCACCCAATCATAGAAAAATTTAGTTTGGAAGGAACCTCGACAAGTCTCTAATTCAACCTCCTACTCAAGGCAGGGCTAATAGTAAAGTTAAATCAGGTTCCTCAGGGCTTTGTCCATTCAGAGGTTGAAAATCTTCATGAATGGAGATTGCACAGCTTCTCCAGGCTCCTGTTCCAGTGCTTGGCCATTGCCATGGTGAAGATTTTCTTCTTATGTCCAACGGGGGTTTTCCTTTTTACGGCTTGTGACTGTTGAGTTGCCTCCTTTACCGTGCACTGCTGAGAAGAGTCAGGCTCTGTCTCCTACGCAACCTCCCGTCGGTCAGGGGGAGGCTGCAGCCCTCGTCAGATGAGGCTTTAAAGACAACTGGACCAGTCTGATGGCCCGCCACGTCTGGAAAACGGCGAGCCTGCCACCTTCCCAATCCTCCTGCCCTATCCCTTGTGCTGACTCCAGTTACCTAACCCACAAATCATCATCTCATCTTCTTAAGGTGCAATTTTCTCACCAAGATTTGTTGCAGAAGCCAAATAAGGCAAGAGGCGTGCTGTTATTCTTAAAAACGCCCACCAAATTGCCTAGGGAAGCTGCAAAGCACAGTATAAATCGATTTCTCAATTTGTAATATACTCCAAAATACGTGAAAGGACATTCACCACTATCGCTTCTTCAGCACTTTTAAAAGTGACTTTTAAAAAAATTTGCCACGAAAGAGTCAGGAAAAAAGAAATCCAGTAAGTGTTTAGAAGCTGGACCCATTCCAGCTGTGCTTGCTGCATATTGCATGCCCCGATGTCCACCAACACCATAGCTAAAGCGTAATCTCACCAGCAAACACTAAGGAGAAGTCCAAAACCAATAGAGGCCGACTCAACAAAAATGCTTGCAATAAAGAAGCAGCTTTGCCCCAAACCTGCTTCTAGATCCTGATCAAAAAGCATGGTCTAAAGCGTTATCACCTCATCTATGCGATTCCCAGCTGATTTTGTGCATTGTTTTCTGAGCGTAAAGAAAAGTTCCTAAGCAAGAATCCTGGAAAAACTATCGCATCAAGGAGCCACCAAAATATCCCCCGAGGCTGCAGTCCCATAACCACCTTAGTCCCCGGCGAAGTGACTGTTTGAACACCTGCTCGTTTAGAGTCCCGCTTGAGATCAAAACCATTGGGTTCAAGGGATACGGTGTGATCTAACAGCCCGCACCCTTTGCAGCCCCTCCTCTGCAGCTCCGCACAGCTCACGCCGGCTCTTTCTGGAGTTGGTTCCTTTTCCTACTTGCGTATGTCATGTTTTTGTTTACTGAGTTAAAGCCATGACTTCCTACAATTAATAAAAACAGCTCATTAATGAACCACAAAAACGTGACTAGTTAAGACTGCTAAACAACAGGCCAAGAACCACCTGATTCCACTAATTTCAAGTATAACAAACTTCCCTTCCACAAAATCCCAAGCACAAACCAAAACCAGCCACAGAAAGTTCTCACAAAGTCTTTGCACTCAAGCAGCCATTCCTCTGCTGGGACCTTCTGTACAATTTACTACTACCGTTTTCTTCCAGTTGAGTGTAGAATTTCTTGGCCTAAATAATCACCAACTGTTTATCAACTCAGATTTAGTTAATGGCAATTTTCCTTCCTTCGGAGACAGGATAATGGCCTGGGAAATAACGACTCCGTCTGACAACACAGGACCATCACTGAGCACACGGTGGGAGGCAAGGGCACTTTGCAACAGGCACCACGGCTCTGAGAGACCTGCAGGGTCCGGGAGGAGCTTGTGGTTGGGGAACAGCCCAGCCTCGGAGGACAAGGCTGTCCCCGCTGAGGGCATCCCCGACCACGCTCACCGAGGATCCCACAGCGCAGGGAAAGAAGGAGATGCAGAGACAAAGTGGAAGTTAACAGAAGGATTCGCTTTCCTTAAAAGTGGACAACATTTATTGTATCAAAGACAGGCACATGCCTACAGCAACTAGCACGTACCAGGTCATAACCCAAGCCAACACATGCCTGGAGATACAATAGGGTCTGACAAGACATGACATGACATGACATCCCTCTGACATGAACAAGGCAAGAAATGTTTCTTCAGCTGTTCCCGCTTGTAGCATAATGTTAATAACCCTARTAAGGGGTTTTCATATTACAGTCACATTGCTCTTCTGCAAATAAAAGACTTATTTTAATCTTATCACAAGAGATTTTCAAATTGCATGTATTCTCTCTTAAAACTTTTTGAAGTGACAGCAAGTAGAAAAAAAATCTATCCTATATTATTAATGCCATTTCAAAAAACGTTGGAACGCATGTGTATATGTGGGTGCACAAGTGCTAGCAGGTCTTCATTAGGGAAAATTATAATCTGCATTGTGCATACGAGTTGACAGACTTCTCTTCACGGAGGAGTCTAGCTTGGAGTATGCAGCATTTCTTATTAGAGCAGCTGCTAGAACTAGAAAAGTAAGACAAGTTTCGGAGCATATGAGCCTTTCCTCAGATCTGGAACAGAAACAGCAGATCTCAAAACAAAACAAAACTGAGAACAATTGCTTGGAGTTCAGGTAGGGACATAGGAATTATCTGTAGAAAAGTGCCCATGGAGTAAAGTGTAAAAAGCAGCAGACCTAACAAAATATATTGCTTCTACCTACAAGCCTACGCTTGCCTCTTTCCTTATACCATTACGGCTATAGCAAAACGCCACTGCTTCACAGATGCAAAAGGACTGGTGTAACCACCGCAAGAGAGATTTACTTCCCTGCATGGAAGCTGCACGGAGGCAAGCAATACAGCTGTTGCCTCTAGTGTGCTTTTAGCTGTTCTCATGCTCACCACCCAGATTTTGCTAGCAATAAAATAAATAGCAATAAAATCATCGCCTGACGCTTATTAAAATATTTTGCACAATTCAACTTGTCTTTGTTACCAGATTAAAATCAGAAATAGAAGAGACTGTCATGAAGTGCTGCAAAAGCCTCTTCATAGCAAGAAGTTAATGAATCAACAAGTTAAGAAAAAGTATGGCAAAAGTCCACACATCATTGTATCCATATTTAAATGCTTTTCTCTTTGGAAACCCAGTTTAAACATTACCAAAAGAGGCTGAGAACTGGTTGAAACGTGATGGTGGGTGAAACTAGAGCACACTATTACAAAGCCTCTTCTAGAAATATTACAGGGAGAATTTTTGATTATTCCATTCTAAAGTTTCTTTTCAAAACACAGGGTGAGAAAGCAAACTTTCACGGGGAAAACGACAAACAACAGCACTTTGAAATACAAAGCCCAGAACCCCCTAAACCTTACCACCATTTTAATTCAAATTTACTAAACAGAATTATATATGTAGCTGATGACAGATTGCTACTGCCTCTTCTATTTCAGAAAGTTGCAAGTGTTTAAGTATATTTAAAGGGACTTAAAAACCTGTTGGACATCTCAAGATGGACAAGTCACCATACAGAGGCGAGTCCATGACAGCTATTCCTGCACAGACTCAGCAAATACTAGCTAGGTAGCTTAGCACTGATGCCTAAAACATGCACAGGAAACAGTCACCACGGATATGTGATGCTGAGAAACTGTGCCCGATGTATAAACTGCTACATAAATTTGAGAGCACCTTCCTAAAGTTCAGCAGATGCTACTTGTAAGCAAGGAAATCACCTGCCTTTTAGTCTGCCTTCATTCAGACATCATGGTTTAACTTCGCATCTGTGATTAAATCAGAGCGATCTCCCATATAAACCCTGCCTATAATTACCTGATGGCAGACCTGCATGAACACTGCAGCAACTCTCAAAGTTTGGAGACTTTAGGCTCTTTCTGTGTTGCTTTATTTTCTACAAAAATACACAAATAAGCACCTTACCTGAATAGAAAGTGTTGATTTTGGCAAGTTCTTTCTCACAGGTTTGGAAGAACTTCTCTTCAAACTTGGCAAAATACCTTTTCACTGCGTCCTCATCTGTGACTGTAAAACAAAAGGAAAAACAACATTGTAACAGCAGAATATGGGAACAATTTTCTAAATGGCTACCATGGAAATATTTCTGTAGAGTAAATCCAGCTTACTCATCACGCAAAGAAAAAAGAACAATAAAGCTAAAGGGCTCAGCAGGAACAGGTATTTGACCGAAAATGGACTCCTCCAAGAGGGAGAGGGAAAGCCACAGAAGTGGTGACTGCACCTTGGATGGGTGACCAAAGCACCCATGAGCTTTTCCAATCTGTCCTCTAAGTGCTACTGCAGATCTCACCCGCTTCATTTCCACTCCCTAACCCAGCTTCTTGGGTGCGTGGCTGCACCTGCAGTGCCCTCCTCGATGAAGACTCAGCTTTAACTGTACGAACTGGGCTAATCAAAGCTTGATCCAAGTAAAGAAGCATCTTCAAAGGCTGTCACAGGAAACAAACCGGCAACATTTTGTTCTACAAATATACTGCAAATCCCCAAACTAAATAACAACACTCTTGTCAATGACCTCTTTGCAGACTGTGCTCTGAAACAATTTTTCTTTTATTGTTTTGTTTTGTTTGTAACTTAGAAAACTGCCTTTTTCCAAACACATCTCACCTATCATCATGAAGTCCCTCTAACCCACCCTAAAGCCCCACTCGAATGGAAAGGGAAGACTGTGCCCCATCCCCACCAGGCGCTCCAGGGGTGACCCTCCTCCTCCTCACCCCGGCTTCTCCTTCCTCCCACAGCACTTGTGCAACCATGCAGTGAGCCCAATGGGGAAAGATATTCCAACCAAAAGAAAAAAAAAAGGCAGATTAAAGTAGCAGCATAACCAACCTCAACATGCTACCACTGCTCTATGCCAGTTTTCATTTTGCACATTCATCCACCCAGAAATTGTTCTCCCCTGCAGTCTCGGGCACTGGCAAGTCCTCCAACACAAACTTTATTGAGAGCCAAGCTCTTTAACGCTGACTGTTTTTTATGACAGGCCTTTGTTTTTCTCCAGGCCTGGCGAGGCTGGAAGCCAAGCTTCGGCGCCGGGACGCGCAGCCGTGTCCTCTGCAGCTGCGCAGTCCCAGCCCCCCAGAGCTACCCAGCGCTCCCCTTCCAGCCCAGCTCGTGCTGCAGTTAGTACACACGCTCGCAGCCTCGTCTCTTACCCTTTACGAACAGAGCTGACCAAGRAAAGTATTTACGTCAAATTAGCAAACAACTAATTGTATTTAAAAGAAAAATGCCCAGCTTTTAACTGGAGATTTCATTTGACCTTCCTGGCACATTCACTGGCTTCAGCAGTCATTCCCCCTTCTTACCGCCRTGATCTTTCTACTCTTCACCTATCACTGTTTCTCTCTCCTCTTTTACACACCCTTTGGAATAGTCTTTCCTCAGCAAATGAGTCAGATTTTGCCCGATGCCTCAGCCTATTCCCCTTGTTTATGCTGCTTTGCTGCACAGCAGACTGCCACGCAAGGCTCGGAGATCCGCTTTGTAAGAGAGACCGTTCCGGCTGCCCAAAGAAACCGAGCCAAGACTTCACTTGCTCCTGGAGTCCTGTTTTGAGAAGCAACCAGCAGTGCTGAGCGAAACCCCCAAGGCAGTCCTTCAGACTGCAGCATGAAGAAAAGAGACAGGCTCTGATGAAGAAGCCCCTTCAAGACCTTGCTTAAACCTCTGTGTTTCGTACTGCCACAAACCCACGACAGAATAGCTCTTCCTCACCTCAGCCTCGGAGCTGAGAAATAGTCCGGCAGGACCAGAACAGTCTGCCTGGAAAGGGAATGGGAAGCGCTACACAGAATCCACATTCTTCCTTCTTGTAAAACAAAAATTTCATCTCACAATGAGGATTTAAAGGAAGAGACCTACATTATGCCAGTTAAACAAAAGGAATTACTGAACAAAGCCTAGTTTCTCATCCACTGGCCTGGGAGCACTTTARCTCTTGGAAGAACTATGCACAATTCCACAATTAAAGTCTCTGTTATTGATGAAGAATATAGGGCATCATCCCCAAAAGTGCAGCATTTCACAGACAGAATGAATTTTCTAATAATTAAGAAATGAATTGAATAAGTAAAAAAAAGGGGCCATACTACAATTAAAAACTTTAGCACTGTCAAACATCTGTCCCAAATGTTCCTAATGATGGAATAAACCAGACTCTTCATACTAGACTTTTCATAGTTACAGTTTTCTGAGTTCTCCTGCATTCTTACAGACTAAAAAAGGTTGTGTTTTTACAAAGAGGAAAAAATAAAAGGTTTACTATAGTGTCGATAAGGTCAACAAATAGATTTGGAACTRCATGTTATTAAATAAGAAGATCAGAGCCTCCTGAAAAACATCACTAACGAGAAGATAAACRTTCCAGACTGTCAAACCCAAGAAAACCTTATTTTAGCATTAATTTCTAGGTAAAAATAACCTCAAATTAATCAAGAGAATCTTGCATATAAATTCTTAACATTTAGAATTTTCTGGGTTCTGTGTTTGTGGCACTGATGTTAAACACCGTGAACCTACATACACTGTATTAATATTTTAAAGGGTTTACATTTAAGGAATAGATAACACAGTACTAGACTGTCGGGCCAATTTGGAAGAAGTCTGTTGTTGTTGTAGAGTTTGACAATGCTTATTTCAACCCCTAAAGAGTGAAACTTGCACAAGTGCTTAGTGTTGACAGCTCTACCAWCCAAGCAGGAGCTTGCAGAAGAGAATTCACAAAGGCCCCCAGGGCAGTTACACATCCAAAATTTCAACTCTCAAGGTCTGAGAAGAGTCACCATTAAAAGCCCTTTATTTATTGTTGATTATCCCAAGACATCCACAGCTACTCCCAGGGACGAGGACTCCCTTGGCTGTATGAACAGCCCCGAAACAACAGGACTCCAACTCCTCTCGGCTGGCCGGGACCACGCTGTGAGCCGCTGCTGGAGGCTTCCAGCCCAAYGCAGCCTTTGCGGAGGTGAACATGCACGCGTGCCTCATCTGCGCCCATTCAGCCTAATGCCTTAACACAAATCGCTCTCTGCGGAGAGCCTAACACATCAGAAAGGCTGAAAATAACTCTGCTGTTGGGCTGGTAATTTCTCGCAGCAGCCAGGGCAGTTGCAACATCTTCCCCCAGGGTGCTACCAGCAAGGCCAAGCAGAACTTGCCTGCGAGAGCCCTGCTTCTCGACCCGACCGCCGCTAGCGTAGGCGAACAAAACACAAACAGGCGGSCGAAGCAATAGAAATTACTATGTGATACTTAATATGCAGAGATTTTAACTCCCTAACTGCCTGAAACAGTTCAAATAGCAGTAATCAAGGAGTATCAAAACAGGAGTTGACTTTTAAGGAAGGGCCTGAAGGACAAATTTGTCAGTCTGCAGAGTTTACACATTTCTAACGGAAGAATTTACCTACAGTTGCTTTCCGACATGAGGTAATCATTCTTCCCAGCCTTTAAAAATAAGTCATGCAGAAAGCAAAGCACACTGGCTTGCTGCTTTCCTGCTTCAGAACTACCAAGCCACTTCCATCTCGACGTGCTTCCAAGCTTCAGTAGGTTCACAAAGCAAAAGCAAAACCGAGGAAGTTCTTAAAGTTCAGTCACTGGAATTAGGCAAGAACAAAAGATCAGAAAGTGGCGTATACTTTTTGTCCATGAAGCCAAACATAAATATTTCTAATCAAAGTATCTTTTAAAGTAACAAAAAGCCCAGCAAAGAACTATAATGCTAATTATAACAAAACCAAAGCCAAAAAAATATCTTGTCKTCTACATTATGGTATGATTACTTTAGGAAATGATAAATAAGTGTGTAGAACTGTTTGACTATATCTGAAATTTAGAAGAGGAAAACAGGCCTTAAAAAACAAGTAAACCGCTACTAGAAGACCTTCCAAAAACCTTGAGATTAGGAATTCAGGTCTGTATTTAGATCTCCAAACACGGCTGACTGAAATGAAAGCAAGGGTCTATATAAATTATTGAAAATCCTTGCCAAATGTCGAACACCTTCTTATAAAAGGTATTTTGCAGGCTACAACGGATGCCAGTTTAAAAATCAGAATTTTTCTGTGAAGAAAAGGTTTCCCTCTGGTTCAGTTCCCACTGCAGTTCAGTATTTAGCTGCAATAATAGATGAGTGCTGCCAAGGCTATTGCCTTTATTTTCTTATTATTTCTTTTTCCCCAAGGCTAGGACAGGACAACGTTTTCTGCCATGAGAAAACCACAGTGCCAGAAACTGCCCTTGGATTCAGAAGCTCCATGACAACAGAAGCTGCTTTTAAAAGGCATCCAGCTACTGCTGCCAAGGAGGGCCGGCGGTAACCTTCCTTTTGTTCCTTTTCTATAGCCTCAATACTTCATTTACCCCAATCCCCGCGCTGCTGCTGTGAACAAGGCTGCCAGGAAGACAGGCCGATCGATATTGCAGCTTCCCGACCGCATCGTCCTGTGCGATTGCCTGCTGCGAACCACAGCGACCCGAGCAGCCCGGAAGGCTCTTGCTCACGCTTGCAAAGCCAAGCAGTAAACCAGGAGCAATCCGGAGCTACTCCCCTATCTCCGCGCTTCCTGGTCAGCGCAGAGTTCGGATGCTAAGCACACCTGCAATAAAATGTGATGCTCAAAAATCCCAAGGGAATTAATGTACAAGTTACATTGCTATACTACCCCAAGCATTCTTTCCTCTGGATATCAGTGAACTGTTTATTTAGTTACTATTTTTTTTTGTTGTACTATATAAACAAGCGCTGCGTATTCGCAACAGCTCTGCTTACTCGCTTCCATGCAAGATAAGAGACAGTAAAACTTTTCTTTATTAGAACGGTGCCCTCTAAAAGCAATAGTTACAAAAACACTTCAGTCTTTACCATACTGAATTTTAATGGCAGATTAAAAAAATAAAATAAAAAAGATTAGTTTGGTTATTGGATCAGCACAGGCATAATTCTCTGAAACCCCTTCTGCTTGCCACAAAATAGTTTTATCTGAGTAAGGTTGTTTCAACACTTCTGCGAAAGAGGAGGAAAGTTTTAGGATGACACTGCAGCCTACTCAATAAAAAAAACAAACGTCAGATGCAACACTGATATTAAACACATCAGAGTATACTGAACAGGTAGGTGATCATAAGTTTAATGTCACCACCATCTCAAATACCATCAAACTTTTAAGGTTTTCAATACTTGGCCTCTTGCTATCTAGAAACCCCATACTCAGGGTTCAAACAGGACTGCAACGATGGAACTGCACTCTGAAAAATTAAAAACATTTCAATTGAAAAGACAGTTTTCTTGTTTCCAGGTCTATTGAGATAGTAATTGCTTACACTTCTAGGCTTAGGGGCACGTTTGCTTGAGTGTGCAGACAGCTTCAGATAAAGGCTCTGAAACGTGCAGGGTGATACAGTCACCTGACGACACAACAGCCAAAACTTAAAAGAAAAAAAAAAAGGCAGCTTTTATTACCACTTTCTAAATTTCTAAAACAGATGTTTATTTTAATGAAAACATGCATCTGCCTCCAAAAAAAATCCCCCAATCAGCTTTATCTACCCACCCAACTATCACAATTTTCAAATACTCTTGGTTCTACAGCACCAAGATTGCACAAATTCCCAAAGACTCGACCTTTTATATAACACAACAAAAAATTTTACAGATAAATTCAAATTCTTTATAATTCACAAATGCAAGAATGAAGATTACCTTTATAGCCCTAATGTGTCATCCTCATGTTTATGGGGGTATTTTTGCAAAGGAAAGATGCTTCTTCCAAAAGGCAACTTAATCTGAGCAATGTGGCATCTGATGAGACTGTCTCTCTGGGAATGGTCTATTCCTGTCCATTGCAGTTTCACTTTACCTATGATTTATTAACAAGCTTTTCTTTTGCCCTCCAGATAGCCACCATATTCAGACACACATCATTTAACAAGTCTAAATGGACAGTCTGAAGATTTTCTCCAACCATTTAAGTACATGTCAGGTCTCTCATTTGGTTTATTTTTCTCTATAATATCAACATGCCGCCTAGGGAAAACAAGCAAGGGTTATTTTTCTTTATTCATTACTGAAAACAAAAAAAAAAAGTTAGAACTATGGAAGAAAAGGTTGCTTCAAAGTCAGCGTTTTTCAAATTCTCTTACTTCAGGGGAAAAGGACCTTAATCTTTCAGCAGACATGCAGAAAGCCTGTCTAGTTGAATGCTAGCAGGCTGAAAGAGGATCTAAATGACTTCTTCCCATCCCAAGTAGGGTTTTGTTTGCTTGTTTTAAACAAAAAAGAAAAAAAACCACCAACTAGGTTGCCACAGCTTTGGAGCAGAGAAGACCCTGAGGCTCTGAAGGCTTCTGTCCCAGTTTCCAGACCAGCTGGCCCCAGCTTGGCCATTATAGCTGAACATTATTAGTTTTGCAGACTGCCAAGACCACTTCAGCTCTGGAGTGCCACCTCCGGTCTGTCCTCTGTGCTCGCACATCAGCACGAGGCTTCCACGTTCTTACAACACCTCACTTTCAGTATTATTAGGAATATTAATATTCCTAAATTACTAAACCAGGCCATGTGGTACCTCGGATTTGAAGAATAGCTGAGCAGAAACTTGTGACAGAGGGAGAAAAAGAGAAAAAAAAAAGAGAGAGAGAGAGAGAGAGAGAGAGAGAGAGAGAGAGAAGTAACACAAAGGCCTGATAATACTGCAAAAATTACCATAAAAACACTGTTAATAGAGTATCACAGAACTGAACTCCAGAAAACATTAGAGAATGATGGGACGCAGAATAACTCCCTTCCCCCGTTAAGAACAACCTCTAAATTCTTACTGTCTTCAAGGAGGAAAAAAAAAGATTCATTATAGGCTTTTATAAAAACATTCCCAATGATCTCAGCTAGAAATACTGCCCCACACCTACAGGTCAAGAAGAGACAGTCAAAAGACCTACGACTCCAGATGAAGCTTCATAGTGACCATTACAGGTCGAAGATTGCCATGACAAAGAATGGAGACTATTAAGGTTAAGTTGCTCAATCTGTGCACACGAGAACCTGCMCAGACATACTGGTCACGTATGATCAGTTTAAACAAGTAACCAGCAATGCAAGGAGAGATGCTGCAGTTTTGTGGAATTACCAGGATCACACTGGGACAATCCCTGGTTATAAAACACACCTGTACATTCTTCGAAACACTAATCTGCTGTCTAGCACCACGACTTACATTTAAACAAGACAGCGACAATCATGGTTGCACAAAAATCTGTATTGCGGTTTACACATATTAAGCACTGCAGAGATGCTCCAGCCTTAGAGGGACAAAAGGTCTGAACTAGCCCACGCATCTCTGTCAGATATTAAATAAGACTAAATAAATAAATAAACACCACACAACACTTTCACGCATTCCTTCTGCAAAGAGAGGTGACTGTTCATCTTTAATCTGAGCAATGTGGCATCTGAGATGAGTCTTTTTCCCCCCTCCTCAATGAAGGTGCCACCAAACTCTACAAGATTTGCAGTATCTGCTCAACTTTTTAAGTTCCATTGAATGGAATTATACAGCCACATAACATAATTCAAAAAATCTTCCTTCTGGTAATTCACATGGATAGAAATGAAGGACACTGCCCCAAGTTTCCCAATTTGGTCCTTACACCAAGCAAACAAACATAAAACAAGTCACAAAAGCARAAAACAGCAAGGAAGCCCCAGACCAGAGCTGTCAATTTTAAAATGAGACACTGGAGCTCAAACTGAAGCCGTTCCTTAAATTAACCTATCCCATATTTCCCTTCAGCCTGCTGAAACCCAAGGAATTCAACAAACCCTCTCCTGATATCAGCAAAAGTGCCCCAGGCCCCAACCTTTTAGCCAAGTGACATCTAAATAAACATATATAAGCTCCAGAAGGGGGAGGGGGAGATCATCCCAATCGTATAGCTGAATCCTTTGGGCCAGCTCCCAAAATCACCGTGGAGATCGGGAGGTGCAGCAAGGGGCAATTAAAGGAAACTCTAATACTTCAGAGCTTAATGCAGTAGAGGTCACTCACCTGAACACCCACAAATATTCCTTCCCTGTCCCATTTCCTGGAGACTTGCTAGAGAACCTGAATGAAGGTCCACGGCACGGAAACCAAAATAAGAATTTTTTCAAACTCTTTTTTTGATGTACAATCATATCTACGAAAAAAGACCTAGGTTCAGTCTTACTAACATCCTGTCAAGCAGAAACAAATGTTTCCGTCAGAAGATAAAGCTTCATAATAAATGGCTGCTTATGCTCTTATTGAGCCTCCACTTCGAATAGTTTTGTTTCCAGAGTTTTATTGAGCAATAACAATTACCTTCTCATTAAAACGTTGCACAAAAACTTTCAGAATATCTGATGTAACTAAAGACACAAGACAGGAATTAAAACAAAATTAAGCATTTACAGGCAGTCAAAGGAACTGTGATAAGTCCCATATTATTAGATATGGAAAAGTTTTTCCTTCCCCTAAAAAGGGGCCTATAGATGGAATAATAGGAGATTTAGGGGGAAGTTCAGCCTGCTCCTGATTTCCTCTCTCAGACACGCACTCGTGCCACTTCCCTTGTGCTGGCACTAGCACTTGCCCAGCCCTGCAGTGAACCAGCTCAGGAAGCCAAACCAGCACTTAAAGAACTACTTAGCCTTAGAAGGAGATCTAAAAAGTGTTAAAAAACTAATCGGTCAATAAAATAGTTTCTTGCAGTTCAGTTCTCTGAAGCAGCTCATTGCAGGTAAGGAGGAGGTAGTGAGAGCAAGATCACCCCCTTTGGCATCAGGCTGATTTAACTGCAATATCACATCACCCCCTGCAACTCCTGTCTATCTTGTGATGGGAGATGACTAACAGGGACATGTTACCCCACAGCTCTGCTGACGAGCAGACGTTGGTAAAACCAGCATCAGTCACTCGAGCTCAAATCACATGCCCATACCCTTGGCATGAACATAGAAAATGTCTCAGTTACTGGTTAAACGCAATGAAAATTTTAACCTTTGGACTTTTTCTAAACAGTACCTAGGTCACATTCTGTATAACTGGTTAATCACAATAATATACAAACTAGAAAAAAAACTTTCCCCAGAAGAGGATTTAAAAGGTTATACAAGGTTCATACATGCATGCCATAATAAACTTAACACGTCACCCGCTCATCTGAAGAGCGAGACGAACACAGGGCAGAATCATTTCTCAAATGGAATTGAAGTCTTGTTACTTCACTTATCTCCCACTTTCCTTCCCCTTCCATCTCCCAAATATCAGTTTCTACAGTGTGCTTGTTCGTTATTTTTTTAATTGCTGGCAAAACCAGGTTGTGCATGAGCAAGTCCTATGTGAAAAGCGCTAATCTATGCTGAAATAGGCCCAGGACCTAATCACGTGTTCTCAGTGATGAAGTCATGAGTGCAAATACAGGCTGACAAGCAAATCACCTGGGGTGCACAACCAGCCAGCACAACCCCACCACACTTGCCCAAAATGAGTTGTGCAATTTAAGCAGTTCTGTTCTTCATCAGGCTTTGCCTACAGCTACCAGTAGGACATATACTCAGAGAGCTTTTGAAAGCGCCACCTTGCAGTGTTAGCACGTTTTATACTCACCAATCTCAGCTCCTCTTCAGTTACTCTGGTACAACTCGTCTGTTCAATCAAATGAGGACCTGCTGGAAAGGGTTATTTTTAACCTTCCTCAGTTAGTCGATCAACTCTGTCACACAGCTGCCCAAACAGCTGTACGGGTACAGCCGAGGGACCAGCACAGCAGCTGAACAAGCAGCCAGGCCAGCGTAAGACAGGATTGAGAGAACAGCAAGCAAGCTCCAACTCTGGTCGCAGTATTTAGAAGGCCTCAGCACGTTTCTGTTGAAGAACCGAGCTACTTGGAACTGTTCCACCCTGCTGAAGATAATTCAGTATGTACATTGGCAAACTAAAGTCAGCAGAGTTTTGTACAGAGGAATCTTCTCCATACCATGCAGAAGGCACGTACCTCTCCTATCCCTATTTAAATAAACGTCACAGGAACCTGCATCTACAGGACTTCACACATATTCAAGAAATCCTCTATATGATGATTATTTCTACCAAGGAACTCCTCTGCTTTCTCCTTGTTCTCCTTCATCAGTGCACATGGAGGTGGTAATCTCAGAGCCATAGCTACCTCAAAACCTGGACAACACACTTTGCTCACTTACTGACATCTGTTCTCTTATCTCACAAAGCACCACTGGAATTGCCATTTCAAATAAGCGCTTAGCCCATTCAACAAAGCATCCTACTTTCGGTAGTTACACATATCAGGCAAAGCACTTCATTACCTGTTATAACTTTGCACAGTAAGGGAGCAGGTTCAAGAAGCAGCTTTGAATCCAAGACAGTGATTTGTTTCCATCATTACTGACAAAATTGCGAGACTGAAAATGGAGCACTGACCCCATGCAGAAGAAACTGTGTATATTAAACACACATCCCAAACAATATCAGCTGGATATGCCAAGCTAACAACTACTAGGAGGAAAAGAGAAAAAGACAATGTATTTCATGGTGTTTTAACTACTTGACAATTAGATATTTTACTGCCCAACTAGCAGAAATTACATTTGGACCAGCAGGGAGGGGAAACGATTGCGCTACATTTGCGAAACAAAGATTTTCCATTATCCCAAACGCTTGCTTTCCTTCCCAGAGGTGTTGTACAAGTGTCGAGCTGCAGTATCCAGAGATGATCTAGAGCCTCCTGTAATTTCTGTCACTAGCAATACTGAAAGTCTTCAGGGAAATGTAGTAATTAACGATATTACAACTTTTTAAAAGCACAGGGARTAACGGAGCGCTTTACGATCCTCGCGTTCTTGAGATGGGGCACTATCTAAAAGGGGGGACTACTGCCACTGCCTAGYGCCCAGGACACCCAGGAGACGGCTGGCTTGTTTGGTCTTGTTTGGGGGGAAAGGCAGAGAAAGAAATTATGGCTAATTAACTGAAAAACATTTTGCATAATTGGAGTCGATAACAGATCTTTACTTATCACTCTGGAAAACTGTTTTTATTCTTTTATCAGTTACACAACATACAGAAATCAGAAGTTGGACAAAGAAATAAAAACACTTAATACCAGGTAGCAAAAAGAGGTGACTAAAGGGACCCCCAAGTTAATAAAAAAAAAAAAAAAGCAAAAAAAAAAGCTTCTTTTTAAATTCTTTTCAGACACACATAAGAACACTTTAGTGAAGTTAGGGCGTGGGGGAGAATGAGAAAAAGAAGATTAACAAAAACTGTGTCTTGGGAAAGTCTTCAATTAATATTAAGAGCAACCAGAAAGACAAAACAAATGATGCAGAACCAACTATGGGCTCCCCATATGGATGAAAGCGAACGCACAAAGACAAGTCTACTTTAAACACATTATTGATGGCTTAATTTCCCCCCAGGGARCAAACACTACTCAAATTCATTTTTCCTTTTTTTATTTTACCAGCTATTAAGAGCAAACAGTTAGCACGAAGATAATAAGCAAGCAATTATCAGATGAAGAAAAATGTGTTTCCAAGGTATCTCAGAGAAATGACACGAGGCTCGAAAATGGCACTGCGCAAGGTTTTACCCGGGGACCTTTACAGTCGAATCGTGTTCAGTTCTTTCCGACTTCCCAGGAAGGAGGAAACTTAAAAGCTTTTTAACCCTTATCAGTGTTTACACCAGTGTCTGCCTAACCGTTCTACACAATTTAAGATATATTTTTCTTTTTAAATGATACATGTCTAGTTCAAACAGCAGTAGATGAGCGCTAAGGCAGCTGCTTATGTACTCGAGATGGCAACAATTCTCTTTAAACTCTTGTAACGTCCTAGTGACGGAAGTTGTGAGGTCCTCACAAAATCAGGAAGCCTAGCCAGAGTCAGATTCCTTCGCTCTCAGGCACTTGCACAGCGGCACAGTTGCTCCCCACCCCTGCTACTCATTAAACAGCGAGTCTTGAAGCCTGCCTGGAGACACTGTGCTAGATCCAAGATAAGCAGAAGTTCTCCAGCGCAGGCCTCCACAAGTCCAGGGTTGTTTTGTTTTAAACACACGTTCAAGCAGCATCCCTTGCTCTCCCCCGTTTTCAGTCCTGCATCTACAGGGCTTGCTTAAATGCAATTCAAGTAAAAGCAGTACTTCTCAGATGCTGCTTTGCAATTGAAAGTTTTGCTACGATTTAAGTGCATGGAAGGAATAAGCTGTAGTTCAAACGTCCTTCCTTCAAGGTGATAGATGATGGTCTTTCAAAGGCATTGACTTGAGAGTTTATGCGATTCTTCAACAGAGCTACTGTGTTCAAGGGGTAATTTTAGTTTAAGATTAAAATGCGCCAGAGACCAGGCTTCCGCTTGTTTGTTGGTCTGTCTTCCAAGCTAGTCGCTTTCTTTAGGCGCAGCACAGCTCCCCAGACAAAATCCCAAGGGTTGGGTCTCTCCTCTTGGAGCATCCATGCCAGCCTGGAACTCGAATCCCTTTGAAAAGGAATTTTACACCCCAAATGAGAAGAAAGATTTAGAGGCATGTGATCCCACCACAGAATTCCCGAGGCTCAGTGCCTAGCACTGCTGGCACTTCATAAATAAAAAGGCAAAAGAAGCCATTCAGTTATTTCTATTGCTTACAGAACAAAACCTGGTGGGAAGGGAATACACAAGCCGCAGAAGTAACTGCCAGCAATAAAGGTACATTTTGCATCCAAACTCAAACTCTTAAACAAGTATGCTGGGGCGGGGGGGAAGCCCAGCTTCCTAAGTCACTTCTCTTATTTACCCTTCAAAGACTGCATCACAGAGCCATCACAGCCACTTTTATTTTCCACCTATTGCTGATAGTGGTAAAAAGCTTGAATTATAAGCCTCAGTGGCCATCCTGGCTGTGCAAATGAACAGAACGACAATGCTTTCAATAAACTTCAATAAATCACCCACGGATATTTTCCCAAACAAAGCTGCTTTACTTCCGAGCTGGCACACTTATCAGTGATACCAGGTAGAAACACACAAAAACATTTTACAACATTCAGAGCTGAGGTTACAAACCAGCTAAATAAGACAAGTTAAAGCACAGAAATTCAGGATTAGGACACCCGATCTCAGTTTTATTCTGTAGTACTCCACACAACAAAAAAATTAACAGAAGAACATTTTAGTACATTGCTGCTCCAGATCAAATGAACAAGTTTTTAAAGACAGGGGTGAGGGGAAGGTGTTAATGATACATTCCAAAAGTTAGAGACCCATTTCCCCCTCCATCCTACCTTTTCCAGCCTCTAAACACATTCCCTCGCACACAAGCACATACTTTCTATGTTAAGGGTAAACCAAATGAAGCATGTTTTGCTGGGGGGGGGGGGGGAACTGTCAGCCCCTTGCCCGATTCTGCTGTAGACCACAGCTTTGCCAAGCAGCAGTTAACAAGGTACCTGCCCACTTCAACACTATTGTCAACTTGAAACATTTGTTGCTTGCAAAACTCGTTAAATTAGAGATTGATAGGATAGGTGATATCATCAGAAGAGAGTCAAACACACTCAAATCAGCAGGAGATGAAAGCAGGGAGGAACTCGGAACTTTTTCCACCTTGTATTTGAAAGCTTCCACCGCGGTCCATGAAATCTGGATCCAACAATGCGTTTTCAAGGTAAACCCACTCACGAAGCTTCCCCTCTTAATAACAGCAAAAGCCAAAAACATTTTTCTCACTCCATTCACTGCGCTTTAGCCCCGTGACCATGTCCTCATCAAAAATTTTAACGCAACAGATGACCGTTGCTTCCAGCAACACTGCTCATGTAGCCGGCATGTTGCTAATCAACAGCCAGAGCAGATGGAATGCAAATCCCACAGCTACAGGAAACCAGGAGGCTGTCACCATCATTCTCTAAAAATGTAAACGAGCTATTATCGGTTAGGAGCTAAATTCAGAGAGAATTCTGGTGAAAGGCAACACTTGAAGGTGTTTACAGGGAAATCAATCTGCTCCATTACAAAAAAAATTTWAAAAAAAATCATGTATTACAAGGTTATTCTGCACTGTTTTAATCTGTCAGCAATGTATCAGCACAAGTTGTTATTGCCCTGATTTACTGTGAGGATTTTAATTTAAATCTTAATCTTAATTTAATTTAAATCTTAATCCCTTACCTTAACTAAAGATATAGTGAGAATGGTCTTAGAAATAGTGTTATTCTCTTCTCACCAATAGCCAAGCTGTTTTTTTCTGACAGGTATTTCGTAGGATGGAATCAACCATCTTCAACAGGAGGAAAGAGTGTAGAAGGCCGTGAAACCAAAGTGGGAAGGTAGGGTGAACACAAAAAAGTCATCAAAAAGTCATACTCAACTGAAGAACTGTTTCACTACAGTCATGCTTGTACATACCAGCAATAAGCCAAAAAGAATTAATTGCAAGGGTTTCCAGAGTTTCTTTTAAGCGTATTTACACACAGAAGATAAGAAACATTGAAGCTGCTCCAGTTCATTCATTCATTCGATTCACCAACTGTTCTGAAACATGGATAAATATGTAAGTGGTTACTCTACTCTAATTAGTGACATTCAGTGAATCTAACAAGAGAGCCCAGACCTCCAGTGCACGCATTTCAGCTTGCACTGCCTCTCCCTGGGGAACTGAATAGCAATCAGGTATGTAATGCATAGATGGTTGCTTTTTTCTTCCTATTTAAGCCGGAAAACAAGGTGGGGGAGGAGGCTGAAAATGATTAAATCAGTAACCCCATAAAAATGGTGTAAACATGCTTAAAGATCTGCTTGAAGGGAGGGGGAAAAAAACCCTTAGAAAATAGGGAGAAGAAAGAAAGGAAAAATGAAAGTTACTGCAATTGCAGAAAACATGAACAGATGATGCATTTCCTGCGTGATAGCTTAAATGAGTCCCAGGGCACACCTAAGTCTATCAAATACCAGATTTACATAAAATCATTAATTCATTACAGTCATGAAAGGAAAGAGAGATGGGTTAGGAGGGTCAGGATAGAATGAATGAAATTAAAATTTAAGCCAAAGATCCAAGCAAAATCTCCCTATCCATGCACTTCCAGCTTCTTGGAAGAAAGGAATCTCTCAAGCTGTGAAAGACTTTAAAGTCTGCCAACACCAAAACACTATGGTTTGAATACACAGCAAAGTGCACATACGATAGCGGTACCACTTGTCTACCCGCACCAACTCTGAGGCGATACAAGGGAAGCTGCTACTGCTGCTCTCGTTCCTGCTATGGACAAGAGCTACTTGCTTCTGCTTTAGGTTACACCACCCTCAATTAGCCGCCTGGCCCATACTCCTGCTAAACACGACCGAGAACTGCCAGATTCTCAGCCATCTCTTCTGACACACTGGAATAACCTTGGCTTTTCACAAAACTTCTCCTTGCACCCCTGGAATTATGGTACTTTCTAACCAAAACGTGATCCAAAAGATTAGAGATCCCCACGAACTCACACATGTATGCAAAGGTGTATATTAATTTTCAGGTTTCTTTGCTGTTTTAGCGCTTGATTCACACCCCTCCCCCTGCAATTGCAGTTCTGCAGCTATCAATCTGCTGTAAGAGGCAGCGTTATCACGGCAGTCCCTCAACACAGCATAACTGGTCTTACAGAAGGTTGCAGTCATTTAGGAAGCAGAACATAGAAGTATTTCCCTTTCTTTTGTCAAACGTGTATGAAATATGCCAAATAGCAGGTAACAAGCAGATGACAGAACAGACAAAGTTTAGCAGAAATTCAAGATGGAGTTGTCAAAAGGATGCCAACAACTCTGTCAAATAAATACAGCGATACCTATTGCAACAAAAGCTTTAACCTATCTTTGTTCTCCAGAGGTGAAAACTTCCACAATTACTACTACTGTTGTAATAAAAATCGCAAGTTCAGTTGAACAAAGGAGAACTGCATATAAGGCACAAGGTCCTTGTCCTTAAGGACCTTAAGGCAAGGTCTTTGGTCTTAGATTTAAACGCACCCAAGTATCTGTTGATGTGTTCATTTTAATCTCTCGGATGTAAAAAAGTCATCAGAAATTTAGAGAATATTTACAAGACCTACAGCTGACACAAAGGAAGTAGCTTATACTAAAGGCAAAGATAGCAAGTTTTCTGTAACATAGATTTAGAGAGCACATACAGTTATATTTTGGGGAAAGAATCCAACTTTGGAACCTACTGGCAACCATTTACAAGTTATCACATGCATTTAATATTGAACAAAGCAGCAGAAGTGAGTCTGAAAAAAACCTTCACAATAGAATTAAAGTCTTCATATAGACAAGCGGTCTAACTAACATTTCAGATTTGTGGCCAGAACTGCTACAATCACCATATCATCCAAATAAAGTTGATTTGGTGCTAAATATTCTAAGCAGTTATAAATCAAAGATTTTCACAAGACCCGTAGGTTTTACGACATGACTACACCAGAACACAAGGAGAACACAAAGTATCAAGGCAGGGAACACAAAAGAGACACCATAAAATGCAATTATGTTAAAAGAAACCATAATATTAATGGGAAAAAAAGTATCTTTCAATTTCTAAGAGTGTAATTTAAGTTTTTAAGCTTTTTGTTTCCTTGTATTACATGGTTCACCTCCATCATTTGCATCAGTAATAGAAGCCTACAGAGCCAGGCAAAGGAATATTTCCCCTAGCTCTCCATCAGAGCCATGTGGATACCCGTACTTACAGCAAGATAAACTGCACCTAACCTTCAAAGCCAAGTTCTCTGTTGCAGAGTTTGAGCAACCATAAAGCATGTAGCAGTGAAACACAGATCAGCTGACAGCATAAATTACAACAAACTGTTTTGAGGGACATGAGATCACCCACAAGGCACAAAATCTAAATACACACAGGTAGCCTGTATTCAAGAAGTCCCGGATCATTAAAATCGATATTACTTTTTAAGAACAACCCCGAAACAGAGCAGTCTAAGTGACTGCTGCTGAACTAAGGAATATATTTGTTTTTGTGTGTTTATTGAACAAGCACAAATCTAGGAAATCTGTGGCAAGTGACAATTTATAAGGAAGTATTTTTGCAGCTAATTTAAAATGAGAAAATTCATTATCTTTAAACTATGTAACTCCAGACACCATGAAATCAGAAGACACTATGTAAGGCYGACAGATTCAGAAAGATCTATCTGTGATCAGCTCAGCAGGTATATGCTAAAAGACATTTCTAAGAAGGTAAAGATCCATCTAATCCGCAGGGTTTGGAAGACTTAAAATGACTGGCCTAGCACGACTGCCCTGCAGCTCTCCAGAACTCCCCACGATGCTTCCTTTCCCCTTTGGTATGTCCAAAACCCATGACTGAGAACCTGATTTTCATTATGAAAGGTGAGGAACAAGCCTGTCAAAGTGATCAGAGACCCCTGGAAGGCCTTAGTGTTTTTCTCCAGTCTCTACAAAACAACTTTAACGTCTCCACAGCATTCATCGTTACGGAGATGCTGGTAAGCTGTCTCCAGCACCGCTAAAATATGGAAAAGATATGGGCAATTGTAGTGGGAAAAGTTTTCTCGTCTGTTTTCCTTGCTGCTATCCGCAAAGCCCTGTGGGTAACCACAATGCTCATAATACTCAAATCAGTAGCATCTCACCACAGGTTAGGAAAATAATAAGCAGAGAAGAGGCAAGCACTGAAACTACTCAGCAACAGTAAAACCGAAGCCCACCATAGGCTTTACCTGGCAGTTAGCAACCTGCTTCTGGCAACAGATGAATTCATTCAGGTCTCTATTAGTGGAGAATCTCTCATTGCTGCTATCCATGGACAGAAAGTAATGGCAGAAGAGACACAAATGAGAACGGAGAAACCTGTTATACATCAGACTAAGCACTATATCCTTGTGATACGATACTCCAGTCTAAGAGGAACAACATACACACACAACCCCAAATATCTGCCATCACTGCTTATCACTAAACACTACAGTGCTGAGGAACAAAGCAAGTGTCTACTGCTGTGTTAAGCTGGGAGGGTGGAGAAAGACCTTCCTCAGCTGGTGGGAGGGGAAAAACATGGAGGTAGATCTTTACATGAATTTAAAGCAACAATTTCAAAGAAATTTCTTTCTAAAAAAATCAAAAGCCTTCCCACTTCCCAAGAGCAAGAACTAAGGCTCTTGTAAACTCTCCTGCTTTTTTTGCCTATGTAGAGTCATTAATGGATTCTCCACCTGCACTTTCACAATTGCTTTTAACATCTGTGCAGCCTGAGACCAAGATTGTATCAGTGAGTCCACTTCTGGCAACCGTCAAAAATGAAATGCCAAATCAGTCTGGTGACATCTTTGACCTATGACAACATTATAGGTTCTTGGAAGGAAATCCCTAATGAAACCAAAAAAGCTTACAGCTAAGTGCCGTAAAACCTTGTCAGATTTGCTATCACCCAACAGAAGAACTGCATCAGCAAGACAAAAGTGACAGAAAACTCAGTCCCAGGATACGTGAAGGTATGAAAAAGGCTCCCATCCAACCAGGAGCAGCAGTGGCTTCAGGAGTACAATCCAAGTGGCAGCTGCAGGGTATGTACAGGCTAAGAGGAGACTGCAAACTGAGCACTTCTAGATCACACTCAATTCCACAATCAGCAGATAGATATAGAAGCAAAGAGCTTGCTTTTGGCAAAGAAAAACAATATTATAACTTGGAAGAAAAAAACAATTTCATAGTTTAACTTTCACCTACTTTTCTTATTTTATCTGTTTACTGTACAGTCCTTAGATACCCTTCCACTGGATCATGGCTGATTTATTTTCAAACTCAGGACACTCTGAAACATGGATTGTGAACGCCCAAGAGTTTCCAGTTAAGAACACTCTCCAACATGACTGTGTGGGTAGGGGACGTTTTACTATCACTTCGATCAAAACGGCATTCTAGAAGCTCCAGCATCTCCAAGAGGCGCTGTCCTCAACTCGCGCAAACATGGCTCGCACACATGCGACCCATGGAAGAATGGTATTTAAAGCACGCTAACATATCATTTCCCCCTCTTTCACCCTTCAAAACTATTCCACGCTGGCAAGTTCTGGCGGCTGCCAGTTTGGGAAGCCTGCTCGCGTTTTCAGTGAGCCATCACTGGGAAGGCTACGCGCCTCTTCCCCGAGCTAGCAGCAGCGCAACGCGCACGCCGTCTTCTCATGCTCCCTATTGTCTCTTCTCCCACGCAGCTGGAATTCCTAAGGGATACCGACACATTTCAGTAGTACTTTAATAACAGCCTAATAATTGCTCCAGACAATAACTTGCATTGTATGGAGACCCGGGGTGCTGGGGGGAGTGGGAGGGGTTGCCTTGGTAACGCAATGSGGGGAAAAAGAAAACCGCACGAGGAAGGGACAGGGAGTTAAAGGACATGAACTGATCCGTTCACTCCCGGCTCAGAAAGCCATGGGAAACAGGGAAGCTGTCAAGAAAGGAAGGTTTCTATCTTCTGGTCAGAATGAGTAAGTATTACTAAAGAAACAAATTATTTGGAGATGACCTGGAAATTAAGGCTTAGGTAAAATAAAGAGGATACCAGCATGCACATTATATCGTCTTTGGAGGAAAAGGCGAGATGGGGAAACGCAGCAGTCTTTGGGGAGAGGCAAGGCTTACAGTGCCCCCATTCCTCACCCAGAAAATACTGGCTGTAGGGGTAGGTAGTTTGGGAGCTGAAACTTCACCAGAGAAACGCACGGCAGAGCCCAACACGGCCAGCAGTCAGGCATGACGGACTGTATTCCATGGTTTCTTCATTGCCAGTATTGAGGAGTGGGATTGCTGAGCTAAAATCAGCCTCGTATCCTTCCCCTCGCTTCCCAACCATCCCCACAGGACCAGCTCTGCAACAGCCTCAGACTAAGATACGGGCTCCTGACTACCGGATGTCATACATTTTTCCAACCGTAGCAATTATTCTCTAGCGGCTTATATCCTCCTTGCTGTGCTTAGGCAGAAGGAATCAGACGGTTAACTCTTTCTTTTAGTCCAAGCAGTTATTGTATATTGTAAATGCATACGGCAGCTGAAAATGCATGTTCTCAACATGAAGGGTGCATGACCTAAATTTTATAACTTTTATCAGGAAGCATGTAACGGCTAGTAAAGATGCCATTATGATTTATGCAGTAAGGGCTAAAGGTGGCAGGCAGTAAATAATTCAGCTTGCTACCAAAACCTGTCCTGAATCAGAGTAAGACGTAAGCTTGTAGTCTAAACAGCTTTTTCAGTGCTGGAGAAAAGGTAATGAGGTCAGTAAACTCATTTCTCAACTGTTCCAAGCTTATGTTTTCTCTTTGCTTTATTTTGATCAAGTTGGCAGCTTTGTTTGAAAGACATCAAATGCAACATACAGCAACTCAAACCCAGCTTTTAAAACATGGCAAGGATTGCATCTGTATGTCTGCAAAAACACATGTACAGACTAYGCATTCTTGTATTTGTCCTACAGAGCAGAAAATAACCTCTGCAAGTGCAAGCAACCTAGCTAATCCCTCCACGTTGTTTTTATCCTACAAGCCTGCAGAAAAACTGGCTGCTCCCCAGGAAAAAGCATTCAGAAAAAGGACTATGGTTATTATCAACATAATGGCTTGCACGTCTGTGCTCCTCAAAATCCAAAAGTGATGGCAGTGGATACAGCAGACTGGCAGCCAACAGCTTGCTCTGCCCAAGCGGAGATCACATTAACGGATGTATTAAGGCCAACATGCCTAGCAAATTACAGAGGCACAGTTGTAGATAGRAGTCAGGCAGCAAAGATGCCACTGAAAATGCTCCTCTAGCATTTTCCCATTAGTTATCTCAAATTAAATGCATTTTCCAAAACACAACAAGAACAATGATAACTAATAACATTTCAGTCCCATGATACCATTTTATGTCCATCTGTTTCACAAAAACTATCAATGACTTGACATATTTACATGCACTGAACTGCTTATACAACACGTAACCTGTACCATAAACATCTACAAAGGAAAGCTATGAATTAAAGTAATTCTTTATCTGGCGATCACACCGAAGGCTGTTTGCAAGAATCAAGGCTAACAAAGGAAAAGCAGGAACAACGTATCTAAGCCCTGAGATGATGGTTGGTGCAAGATGAAGCAAAGAGCTTCTCTGCTGAAGACAAGGTCATCTGGAGGCTCTGAAAGCCGAACAACGGAGGACCACGAGCTAGACAGGAGTAGGAGGCATTCTCGCATACAAGAGAGAGAGGCAGTTATTCACCGTGGCTCACCCCGGGAATAAAAGCCGCCTCAGTCATGCACTAACAAGGAAGCTCAAAGAGGGATACAATAGGCAAGAAAAATCACTGCTCAACGAGAGGCAGGAGGCTCTCGGAAGGGCAAAGGATAAAGAGACCCTCTTCAAAGGAAAAAGGCACAGGCTGATAAGATGGACTCCTTCCAGCCTGCACTTTCTTCCCAGCAGCCAAGTAAAGGGGTTGGGCTTCTTCGTATTGCCTTTGGAAACATGATCAGAATATGGATATTTAAAAGCATGTTCTGGCACAGATCCYGTTTCCTTGCCAGCAAGATTTTCGACCTCTAACACCGAGCAAAATCCTACTAATTGCAGAATTGTTCTTTCTTTAAAGAGTTATTTCTATAAAGACATCAGAGGAAGCCCATAACATTTGTTCATTCCGCAAAATATTTAATGAAAGAAATGTATAGGGATCAGAAAGAAAACAACATTCAGTAGTAACTAACTACAGAGAGCTCAGTTGATTTTGAATTTCACATTTCAGGCAGCCTGCAGAACGCTGAAAGAAAAGCTGTTAGCTTTCCCTGTGAACTGGAAACAGCACCGACAGAGGAGAAAAGGAAAAGGGGAAGGAGAAAGGGCTGGAAAGGTGAAAATCCCTTTTGACATCTTAATCGTGTTTTGCTTTGTATCACAGGATACCAGACGGCATCTCAGCAATGAAAGTGGCAGCCGCCTCTGCTATCAAGCGCATTTATCTGATGCATTCTCAARCCTGGGAAGGAAGCAGAGCACTGATAGTGCAATTTAGTTTGGCTATCTGAATTGATTAATCAAACCTACAGATACGACTAAAAAGACAAGTTTATCTACAGTAACTACCTTCAGATTTTTTTTTCTGCCAGACAACTGAGGAAAAAAMCCCACAGCAGCACTGTTATCCATGTTTCAACATGAGTACCTAAGCCCGTCATCAGTATCTTTGATGTCTACAATCTGTTGAATTATAGACGCAAGAACGTGCCATAAAGAAAGGCATTTCTTCAATTAAATAGCTTTTATTTCCAAATAAGCCAAATAATCTTTTCACTATCCAAAAGATTTACATTTACTTTTTGGTATTCCAGGTAAGAAAATGTGTGCAGAGTAAAAGCTCACTTAGAAAAATTCCTAAAGATCTGACCTATATTTTTTTCAGCTGAAAGGACTCTGAGGAAGTTTAGATCAATGCTCAAAGGAAGAGAATAGAAGAGAAATAGCACGACTATGAGAAACTACTGTGGATACTGAGAATATACAAACATCATGGTSAGGGGAAAAAAGATTAAAGAAAAGTAATATTATTTAATAGGTTCAAAACTAACCTGATATTAATAAGTACATTAAACACAATAGAAAAATAGGGCATTAAAATATAGGAGTAAAATGGGAAGATTAGCAGATTACTGTACTTTTGCAACAATAAGAATGAAGCATGCTACAAGAAAGACAGTTTAAAGCAAGACCAGGATCTTCAAGAAAATCTCCACCAGTTTCTTGAAAATTAAACAAAGAAGAAAACGGAGACATGGACAGAAGCGCTTGTTTAGGAAACAATTTATGATAAAGTTGGTCTTTTCCGTGCCAGAGGTATAGCTCCGAGTAAAATCAGGCAGGACTGGCATCCAATCAGTTCAGTTATGAAATCTAACGAGTTTTGCCATTTGTTCTTTAAAGAAGTATTTCTTCAGGTCATGTACTCGCAAATATAAGGTAGTAAAACGTAGGTAAGAAGGGTGCGCAGAGCTGGCTGAGAAACACTGAGCTGGAAAACACACTGAGTAAATACTAGAGCTCCCACACCTTGTGTGCAAATAAACTTATATTATCAACTTCAAGGAAATAATTAACAGTACAACCAGTAAGGAGCTCTAGGTAGGCAATGTCTGAACTGGTTATTTCTGAAAATGCAACCATTACAAAGCAGCTGGTAAAACCACTAGTTTAACCTTCCTGCCTCTACACCCCAGGTCTTTGCCCCAGTCCTTCCCCCTTGCAGTCGCATCTGCCCTTCTGTTGTTTCAGCGCAACCACCTGCAGGGCTGGGCTGAGCTTGAATCAGGGAACTGACCCACCTTTAAAAAAAAAAAAAAAAGCATATACTACCCCTGCACTCCTCCTTCCCCTTCTCCCTGCCATCCTTACAGAGAAAAACTCAAAAGCAGAACTACTGCCTTTTTTGCAGGTTCTTGCTTTGGGGCACAGCACCATTGCACAGACCCCTGGGGCAGACTGCAGCAATGGGAGTAACAGGACTCGGGAGGGAAATATTCCTGAAGCCAGCATTGCTGTTGCTTTTTACAGTGAAACCATGGCTCAAGCTTCCAGCATTTACAGCAAGAATAGGCTCTCTGATGGCAAGCGTACCAGACYGGACAATACATCTTTAAGTGCTCAGATTTTCTTAAACTCACACRACCAGTGGCCCATGCACTGCCAGTGGGAGTCACCTTTGGCAGCTCTGCAGTTATCTAATAAATGCATAAGCATACCTAATCTATTAAGAGAAGATAAATAAAGAGAGATTTTGGCTGTTCAGTATCCCCCTTTACTTTTGAAGGTCATGTACACACTCAAAACACTATAAGTCTGAAAAAAGAGAGTCTCTAAACCTGCTGAATTTAAAGAAATACACCCTTTTCTCAGAGCAGACCCCTAATTTTAATTGTACAGGCCGAATTAAATGGCAGTACGCAATGATTTTGGATACAAGTTACCTGTCTGGCATATCAGAGAGTTCTCCTTGAGATGGACTTGTTTACAAACAAATCAAGTCTGACACAAGGTATACAATGTCTGCAAAGGAAAGCTGTTGAGGCTTGTAAGCTGGAACAAACAAGAACGTCTCCCCAGTCTTCTGCCAACTGGAACTATTCCTATGAATATTCCCGTTCACCTCAAAGCAAGACAGCAGCTCAGAGGAAGCCCTCTAGAACATCTGCATCTCTTACAAAAACGCCAAAGATATCCAAGCCAAGAGACAAAGACTAAGAGCACTAGGTTTGTTCCGTCTTAGGAGGAGGAGACGAATGGCAAGGTCTCATTGCTGTCTGCAACTACATAGTGGGAGGGTACAGAGAAGACAGAGCCAGACCCTTCTCAGAGGCACTCAGAGGAGTAAAAGGACAAGATGTAATGGACACAAGTTGCAACATGGAAAATCCCAACTAGGGAAAATGTTTTCACTACAAGGACGGTCGAATGCCAGAAGAGGGCCCAGAGGTGTGGTGGCACCTCTCTCCTTTGGGAGATACTCAAAACTCAGCTGGATAAGGCCCTGAGCAATCTGATCRAGTTGGACCTACTTTGGGGAAGGGGTTGGACCAAAATGCTTCTGAGGGCTCTTCACCTAAATTATACTACGAAACTGCAAGGAGCATCTTTCCTCACTGGAAACATCATAGGTAATACCTCCAAATGAAACTGAAAAATGTTCCTGGAGGCGGACAGACTACCCATTGGATTTTTGTTAAATTAAAGAAAGATAATAGACTCAGTGGTCTGTTAACACAGGCTTGGTACTCCAGCATTACTCTGCTGGACTGAGAAGACATTGTGCTTTTATGGTGAGGTTTGAAAAAAAGGGATGTGCCTCATGCTCTATGACTTTTCTCAATGTGATGAAATGGAAGAAAACATGGAAACAGCAGAAAGGAAAGCTTTATCACCTCTCTCTCCTCACCTAATATCCCTTCCAAAATAGCTTCTTTACAAACAGTAGTACCTGCAGGAAGAAGAGCTGCAAAACATCATTACAGACTGCTATTCTGCTGATCAAAAAAGAATTTGGAATACCACTGTAGTCATAAAAAGTACCTAATTATCACTTTCAAAGTTAAGTTGTACGTGCTTGACTTCAAAGTGTCTTTTCCAAACATGGGAAAACTACAGAAGAAGAAAAATTGGTTCATTTAGAATCAAAACTTGTAGCTCTAGAAATCCAAGCCAGAAGTTTTAAGTCATAATCACTTTAATCATTAAGAAAGTTTATCTATATTGTAAAGAAAAAAAAACAGCACAAGACTTGAAAAAAAGTAACAAACCCGTGCAGGGAAGCACAGTCTCTTGCAAGGGCAAGCGTTGCTACTCTTCACCTGCAGGCCAAACGGGCAGCTTTAGCCAACGCTGAAGCGGTGTTCCTGCCAGTACTCCTTCCACGCTGTCCCCGCACTCCTGACAAGGCTCAGGTCTCACAGCCCGTGGAGCTCCGGGCCAGAAGAGCTTTGCAGCRGCATTGAAATAGCACACATGATATTTGAGATAAGTGGCCAGGAAACTGGACAGGCCTCACCAGCATATTTGCAAAGCTATGCAGAAGATCACAGTCTAATTGTTTTAATTTATAGATAAAAATACATATTTTAAAGTAATTATCTAGATGAACGATCATGAAAYGCATTATTAACCTAAGCCTACATTTGTAGTATCCATTCTTAAAACTGCCTATGCCAATCCTGGCTAAATCCACCTCTCAAAGCCTGAAATTATAGCCCTGCCTCTGCCCAGGGCTATACCACACTGTTCAAAGTTGTCTAGATAATATAGCTGAATCCCTGGATTCACATAAATCCACTACTGCAGAGAAAAGCTCTAATCCAGCTCAGTACATCACACCCAATTATCCGAAATGTCTATTTTTCTCTTACAAAACTAATTTGATTAGGAAAAATCTGTTTTATTAACTAAAATTCTAGATCAATTCCCATTGAGAGAAGAGTAAACACTGTCTTTCTTTTATATCGGTAGTATCCAATATTTAGGTGTTCTCTCTCTCTCTTTCTCTTGCTCTCAAAAAACACTCCAACTTCCTTCTAGGGTTGAGCGCAGCAAGGCAATTCATGTCCAGGTACGCTCTGGGACTAGGCAGAGAAGCCTCTGCTGCAGGATTGTAAAGCTCGGCTATGAAGCCAGTTCTCACCGGTGTTTAAATAGACACGAGACAGGCTGCACACTACCAGCCACCACTTATTTCACGGACAGTCTCTGCCAAGTCTAGTTTAGGGGCCATTCAACTACTGTTGAGGGGAATACAGATTTTTACAAGTTACAAAAAGTTAAAGGTGGAAGCCAGTGAAGGGAGGAAACAGTCTCAGATCTCACTTTCATTTTTGTGAAAAGCAAGTCTGAGTAGCAGCGTATTTGATGACGAACTAATCCTGTGGCCTATGGGAGGGAAGTGAAACCAAGAAGGCCTCAGAGCTTAAGAAAGCTGTAATCACTGCCATGCTTATTAGTCTCAAACCTGATTAGGCTTCTGCAAGTAGCTCGACAGTTGCCAACTCCAAAGTAATCCTTATGTCCTGCATTTTCTTTTGCTTTAGTTACCCCCCCCCCAATGATTAACTCTGTTCCACTTGAGTTAGCCTCAGGATTCACTCCCATCACACATGGGTACTACGGCACACAGCACTAATCCAAAGAGCTGGAGGCCTAACAAGCAGCAGCATGAGCACCAATCTGAACTGCTACCTGCTATATCACAGCCGAAGAGCAGACTGCCAGTTAAGTTTGTTAACACAGAAAACGGGCACTTCTACCGCCCAGACACCTTGTGACCTCCACTTGTTCCCAACAGCAGGGCAAGTGTCCCGCCGTTCTGCTCTCAAAACTAAGGCTGTTCTGCAGTTCATCTTTGGATCTTCAAATAATGAAGGGGTCTTCACTTCTGGCAAGAAAAACACCAGCGTTCCACTTTCATGGGGAGGAGGGAGTTGCAGAGAGGAGGAAAAAAAAAAAAAAAAAAAAAGCAGACGTTTGATGACTTCACCCATGGTGACAAAGACATCTCCAGAGATCACTGAAGGAGAAAAGACATTTGACCAAGCAGTAGTAAAACAGGAATTATGACATTAGGCAGTCTTCATAAATTTGTAAAGCAAAACGTTTACTCCRAACTGCGGTAAGAATGGACAAAAAGGCTGCAGAAACTGAATAAAAAACCCAGCTTTTTAATGTGCAACAGGAGCAACAGCGAAGGTCTGGACTGCAAGCAGAGCAAACTGCCAAGAATTCATGTGCCTTATGAAGGCTCTAATACCAAGAGTCCCTAAAACCAAAAAGGTACATGGGAAGGAGAAGGCTTAGCTAAAGCACTAAGTTTTAAAGCTACCACCTTATTATCAAGATGTCATGAGTTGGAACTATGTAAACGTTTGAGGCATACTGGAAACTATGGGTTTAATTAAATATATTATAGAGAATGCTTCTGATGCTTTCAGAGTACTTTATATAGTGCTCATGTTGTGGCAACACAGGAGGCGGTATGCACAGCAGACAGCACCCCATACAAACACAGAATGAGGTATTTATATACGTATTTGAACAGTAACATGACCCAGGTTAAGAATCAAAATAGATGAAAGAAGTAGAATTCATCTGGAACAAAGAGGAGGAAAGGCAAAAGAGGATCAAAATAAACCCTTAGATATGAGAAGCGAGGCAAGGACTAGGTCCTCCTAAGAACATAAAGGCCACCACCACCCCCTCACCTGCTATTGGTTTGGCCTTTAACACATTCACTTAAATTTGTGATAGTTTTATTAAGCATTGCTCTTCTTTCAACCTCCAAAGAAGGGCTGGAATGCAGGAAGTCCGCCCAATACTGAGAAGGCAGCAGGAGGCATGAGCGTGCATGCGTGGAGAGACCTCTCCTCCAGAATTCAATGTCATTTTGGAAYGAATCATGGGGCAAGGGTCTTTTCCTGGCCAACCAGTCAGCTGCACTGCAAGAAATATTTGCACATTTGATGAAGCAAAGAATATAAGATTGGGGGACTTGAAAWTTTAAGTCAGGCAAACAGGTCATCTACCTAGAGCAGTGCTAAAAGAAAGATCACCAGTTAAAATATCTGCTCTCACATTAAAAAGACAAAACCCAGATAGGTAGCAAGGCTATTCCAGCCTTAGCTCTATAGTGAGAACCAAGAAGTTCTTCTCAGTTCTGTGAGTTCTATACCGAGAGAGAGCACAAATACCTTGTCTCCCATTTTGCTTCAAAAACATATAATGTAAAAATGGGTCCAGCTATCGAGATAGAAAGGATTACATCCTGCATATCCACTAGCTAGCATTAAAAACACACAAAACAGCAAACTAGCTAACAGAGCACCATGATGTTGTATGTGTGAACCGAGAACACACCAGTTTGGTTTGGGATATTTTTTTTTTTTTAATAACAGAAGAAAAAATAATCTAAAAAGTGTATTGGTCATGAGATGTTTCTACATGCTTAAATACACATAGTGTAGGAACTTTTATCAGCACCAGAAATGGGCAACAGCTTTAAGGCTTAATAACCTCAGAGGAAAAACTCGAATTAGCCCGAGATAAGATGTGCTTACTTGTGATACTCAGAAGAGTAAACTATTTGACACACAACAACATCACTGTTTAGGTGATGTGCAATTTCATTCTATAGACTAAAATATCAAAGGTGTAATTCTTCTATCCTCTTTTCTAAGTAAGCATCCAGTCTACAAGGGGAGCATTTATCTGTTTTGATTAAAACTGTCATTAGGTCAATGCTACAAAGCCACCACATCAGTTTAGAACCTCAGTTGTCAAGCCACAACTTCCTGGTGAGTCTCCATTTCTTCAAAATCAATGTTATTGCTGAACTTCGGTCAAGAAACAGGAAATCAATCAGAAGACAACACTGCAAAGGACACTAAATGCTTTGTTTCAAGTTAGGTTTTTCCAAGAACTACACTACTTGCGGTAGCACACATTGTCTTTTGGTAAAACATACCTAACAGTCACAGTTTTAAGGTTCAGACCATCGTTTCCCACTGCCTCTGGACCAAATCTTTACATATTTTCTTTTTTATTAGATTTGTTTCCAGATAAGGAAATTAAACAAAATTACAACCAAGCAACAGCTTAAACAACATGATTCTTTTAGAAGCCTGTTGCAAAGCAGCAGACCGTAGTTCTCAGATTATTGCAATAAACAGGCCTTTATTTTCTCTTCACACTTCATGCAACCATAAATGACTAGGCTCATTCCTGTGTTTGTGATGTTTTATTTGGTTGACTGACTTTCTTTTTGAGTATACAAAGAAAAGTCTTTATTTAGACCACTCAACCTTCAGAAGCATGGCAAGCAACATTTAATTCATCTTTTGCGTAAAAGCATACAATTCAGGGGAAAAAAAGCAAGCAGAATCTTAATGGTAACTGGAAATATCACCAGTTTGATAACCGTGTTAGAAATGTAAAGGTAAACAAACATTGACGCTCACTATGTCACCTAAATAATGGTCTACCAAGAACTGTTAGAAAAGAAGGAAGAACAAATGCATCAGAGTGAGGAAGCACGAATCATTAGCAGTAACACAAGAGCTATCTTAATAAATAAATAAATAAATACATTAACATTTCAAAATCTCCCATGGGCTCAGCTAATTGGTACGATCAATTCTGGTTTGTTCACAAAAGCCTGGACAGCTAGCTAGAGGGGGGCAAGGAAAGAGCTACAGAATGGGAGATGCAACTTTAATGAGCTTTTAAAACAGTTAAGACAACATCCCGAGCTACAAGCAGGTGCATTACAGCCCCAGAGACCACCTTAAAGTACAGCTTCCCACCTGACAGACAGCTGCGAAGGGCTAGGCAGGAGACATGAGCACGCATTAATCTCCTCGTGCGAGCGCCTCTGAATTGTAACTACCTAATTCGCACACGTCAGCATCGAGCAGGATGTTCCCGGCAGCCAGCCACTGCCACCCCGACCGCAGGGAGCTTTTTAACAACTGGCTGAATAGACGTAGCCCACATCATTAACACAGAGATCCATAACAGCTTTTAGGCACAAACTTGGGCATATTTTGAATACTTAAAGCCAAACATGCCATTTCAGCTATATTTTGCCCAACACGATAATAGAGTGCTTTTGCATTATCAGATAAATGTAATCAGACCAGGCAAAGACCATCACTAAGCCTCCACCCCAGGTAATGTCTCACCGTAAGACAACGCACAGACCGGCTGGCTAACTAAGCCTGTCCATTAGTGTACTTTTTGGATGGAAAGCAGCTGAGGAGCCAGCTGGGAGAACTATGTTACTTCAAGTGCTGGACGATGTCTCAGTCACCACATGCCACAATAAAATAATTGATCATTCTTCAGAAGCGAAGAACTTTTAATAGCATTTATTACACAGGTCCTAATATACTGGGATTTATTTTAGGATACAGGTGCTTTTGATTTCTAAACAGTATTTACAATGATCAGAAAATAACAAACACTTGGAAACATACTTTCAGTACAGATGACAGACACATAATCCTCTTAAGAAATAACTATTGTAAAGAATGGATAAGGGTTCATAAGTATCCAGCGTCCTTGTTCTTTTCTTCACACGTTATCTGGTTCAATCCCAAACCTCTCACTAAGCACTGCACAGGCACTGTTCACTGCTGCTTCTCACAGCTGACCATCGTCTTTATCCTAGCACTACATTTCCCATCTAGGCCAGCATTGTACCCATTTTCACTTGCTCATGCAGAACAGGATTTTGAAGTACATTTGCAGAGGTGAAACAAATGGATTATAGTTAATACGGGGCATCCTGCTTGCCCGTGTTAGTTACCACTTCCGGGATTAATAAAATACTGCTCAGTAAAATACAGCCTTAACATACAAAGACATTTCAGCTCAAGTAGACAAAAACACCCCAAACCCCCAAACCCACCCCCACCCCACAATGACTGACAAATTCCACATCTCCATAAAGCAGGCAAGCTTCCTATGTCAAGTGACCTTTACCAGCGAGTTTGAACAGAATTTAATACTCCTTTAAAAGAAGAAATTTCTAGTTTATGATTTTAGAAGGCATCCTAAATGCAGACTGCAAACTATCCCAGAGCAGACTTCATCATGTCTGCAGACAAATCCTATGCCTTTATGTCACTCAGTTGTTTTTCCAGAAGACAGGGTAAAATTAATGCACCATTCTCAGAAGCAAGAAATGACACCTGCCCCCCGCCATACTTTAAATTAAAGCAAGCAGAGGGGACATAAAGGTCCCACCCTCTCCATTAATCATCTCCAGTAATTCCATAAGAGATCAGACTCCACATTTCTTTCCTCAGCAAATCCAAAGAAAACCTCATCTTACAAACTGTACTAACTCAGTTGCTCTTGAAATCTAGAGTGACCAAAATCCAGGATTTTAAAAAACAAAAAACATCCCAGGATGTTTTTTCCTTCCAATAAGAGAGCACATGCTGAAGTTCACAAGCAAATATTCTCACTATTGAGAACAGGTGTGCCTTTTAGCAGATGCCGTATTTTTCAAATATTGGTCAGTAAAAGGATTTTAAGAGTCAAGGACACTCAACAGCTGAGAGGCAAGAGGAGTGTTTGTTAAGAAAGGGAAGACCAAGAGAAGATTTGCAAGCCAGCAGATGGCAATTAATGCCCTTCTGAAATGGAAGCCCCAGAGCTCATCTCCAGGTGCTGAGACCAAGACTTACGGCTGGAAGAGCCATTTCCCTAGGCAACAAAGGCACTGCGAGGAAGGCCACTCCTCAGGGCACAAGGAGAGTAACCCGATGACAGGGAACACCAGAATCCCAAGATATAAGATGTAATCCAAGGATACACAGTATCCATTTGGCTGAGCTCATTCGCATGCTCTCTCACCCCACAACTTTTTTTTTATTTAATATAAGAAACAGATACAGTTAAACCCCTCTCTTCTGAGGTGTAAAAGAAAAACTGCACATAAATTAAAATGTGTAAAAAGTGGCATCCTCAGAGGTTTGCATTGCCAGGCCACTGTATTAACAAGCTAATTTTACAGTTTATTCCTGCTTCATACAATGATAGAGATACTAAAAGTAACCAAAATATTAGACTAAATCCTTGAAAAAAAATATTACTTCAAGCCATTATATGTTTTGACACGTCATGTTCTGTGGACTTGAGACACAAATAGCAAAATGCTGACTTCAAAGATAAAAAGCTCAAAGGATAGCCAAATCATGCTTTTCTATTGCAAAAGGGTTATTCCATTCAATAGTGCATCTAACCGAGAAATTCAGAGTGGATCTGTTTAAAGATCTATTACAAAGTCCTTTGACAGAAAATCTTTGACAAAGGACTTTTGTTCATAAAAGGTATGTCCACCTCACCAGCTGCATTGTAAGAACAGCCATAACAACTTAGGCCAAAGGGCTGGTTAGCTCCTTCAAGTTCATCCCCAACATCACGCAGAAATAGTTATCCAGTGAAGAACACAAAGAAAGCACAAATATGTAGGGAAGCTTTCTCTAAATACCCTCTCCAAAAGCAGCTATTTATGGATAAGGGGCTTGCTGACTTTGTGTTTAGCACTTAAATATTTGTCTTCTATGGAATCTGCTGAATTCCTTTTTGAAGTCACTTCTAACATCCTCTAGATCCTGCAACAAGGAGCTAACTATTCCTCTGCAAGGAACAACTTCTGTTGTGAATCTGGCACTCGCTACTTTCATTTGATGCCCCATCGTTCTTGTTTTGGAAGAAAGAGTAAACTGTTCACCTTCTTTGTACCACGCAGACCTCTATCAGATCACTTATTCAAGACTGAATAGTCCTAATCAACACAATCACTCCTCATACAGAACCATTCTATGTCTTTATTCATCTTTATTGCCCTTCTCTGTACCTTTTGAAGCTTTGCTGCAAGTCTTTTGCAATAGGATAAGCAGTGGGGAAGAAGAGCGACACCAGAACTGCACACAACTGGTCTGATAAAAAGCTATCATCTTTCCCTACCAACCTTGCTTTCATGTGATAAAGTTTTCTTCCACCTCCAGCATGCCATGAGGCATCCTCCCTCGACCTCACATGACGGTCTGGTTAAGGCAAGCCAGATTTTCATCAGCCCTAAACCAAATCATCTTTCCTTATCTAAAAATGGCAGCATTATGGAAGTTATTTACTGAATTTATCAGTGGAGAAGGCCACAGAATATAGCACCTTCTTCCCACGCTCAGTTCTCTAATCCTTCCACTAGCTTGGTCTGCTTCAGGTGCAAAATAAAGGCTTGTGCATCAAGGCCAAGCCCGATCAGAACTGAGGTACATCCACCACTGTACATTTCCGCATTTCACTATGACTATACATGCTTCCTAAGGCAACATATAAAGCCCAGGATGAAACAAAGAGCAACCTGACACAAAATAGTCAGCCAAAAAAGACTGGCTGTGGATAAACCAGAAGGGACTTATTTTACACCCATCTTCCTTATGTCCTGCCAGTTTCTAAGAGTCTTGTTCAGCCATTTGAGTACACGGTCCTTGATAAAGCATCAGCCAAAGCCATAAAAATAATGTATAAAAAAGCTTGTGTCTTTCCTCAAGCTTAATTTCCACAGTTGGGTAGCTATTATAACAACACTGTGTTCTTTCACAAGGATGCGAGAGACATCTCATAAAATTCAACTTAGTAAGATTAATAGTCAAAGAGATAAATCAACATGAAAAAAGCAGACACAACGCTGAAACCATTTTGAATCTTCACGTTTAGAAGATCAAAAAGAAACAGAAATACATTGATTTTTAATTATTCACATGCATTCCCCATACGCACATCTTGAACATTCAGCACAAATACAAAGTGGTTATGCATTACCAAAGCCATCARCCTCCCAAGTCCACCATTTATACAGCCATGCTGAGTTCCTCTCTTTTCTGAAACAGCYCTCAGTCTGACACATAGAAGAACAACAATCAGAGTTATATTAAAAAAAAAAAAATTCAAGTAACTGATATAACACGTCTCTACTGAGCATGCCTTTTCATATGCCTCAAGTGTACCGAGCCTAGATCTTTCACTAAAATTTTGCTAGTATGTTCAGACAACAACAAGAACTTCAAGGAGACAACAAATAGAGCCAGGCTCTCACGCATGCTGGGAGGCAATGCAGTATTCTGCAATGTTAGTTTTAAAGGTCAAGGTGAAAAGTTTTACCATGACAGTCTGAGGGCTGGGGAAAAAACAAAAACAAACAAAAAAACCCAAACAAACAACAGCAAATGCTGAGTTAAATTAGTTTCTTCAGCTGAAAGAACGAACTTTTGCTAGAGTGTGGTTAGTGCAAATAAAGTATATTCCTTCAACAGATCAACTCTTCAAGTGTATACTAGCTATGCAGTCAGGTAACTCCTCTAGCCTCCAGTGAATTTTCCCCTACTCATTTCTTACTACCACTATTGCTCCAATCCCTCAGTTTCCAGGAAGATGAGAGCAGGTCAGGTAAAAGACAGGTCAAAAGTAGTAATCTGCAACTTCAACCCACACAAACTTCATCATCACATTCTACTAATGTGTAGAATCCTGCTACTGTTAAAAGATTCCCTACCTATTTTTTAAGGATTGATAACAAAGCTTTAGTCATTCACATTCCCTTGCAAAAAAATTAAAAAAATAAAGTGAGGAATCCAAGGTATTAATGCTATTCTTTACTCCCAGACAAGAAATCTGAACACTTAGCACACTTTCCAAGGGTAAAAGGCTTTTGCTCTGATGTCAACTCCAACAAGATCACTGTCCCAACAGATCACTTTCCTGTGAGCATTCAAGCGAACAGACAATCTATTAGAGAGATGTCATTTGTGGTTAGCTCAAGCTGGCTGCAAAGGACAACGCAATAAGCCAGTCACAACTCTGTCCAACACCCTTCACAAAATCATCCACAAAACCATGAACTGTTCTATTCGTTTATACTAGATGTCTTTTTTCCTCTTACAGATGTATCACATACCAGTAGACAACAAAGCAGAAGTTATTTCCCTCTTCCCCTCTTTCATATATTTTTGTTAGCTACAAAATCATATAGCATTTGAAGTCAGAGTTTAAAGTCTTGTTTTATAGCATTAATGCGTTTTGGTTGTAGGAACAGTTAAATATAGTCATGCTAATATACAATCATTAATGGAAGAAAAATGACACATTTGATGACTCCTCAGGGCCACAGGTCTGTCTGGCTTCCTACCACTGTAGTTTGAAGAAAAATTCAAGAAAACGCATTCAGACTTCRGTTGTTCCATTCTATACCAAAAACACTACAATTATGAAGGGCCCAAACTGACATTATTACATTATTAGCTGGGGTGGGGAGATTGCTGAGGGGGTTTTGTTTGTTTTTTTACGATCACATCCTACCACCACCGCTCTGCAAAATGTCAGCCAATTACCCACGAACATACACACAAAGCATGAGGAAACGCAAGTCCAAGGTCTCTCTTAGGCCTTTCATTCTCATGGTAGATACAGTGAGGCTGCAAAAGCAAGGTAAGACTGAGAACATTTTCTGACAGATTCAAGTTTCCATGTTCTTCATGTTTATCCTCAAATTGCTCGCATCCTCTCACAACATCAGAGTGCTTATAAACATATTTGTGCATATGTGAGCACACACACACAAGCATCAGAACATATGTGAGGTCATCCCTGCTACATATTCACCAACGAGGCCCAAGTTTGTCTAGGAGCATAACCAACAGAGCTATACATTCCTCCATTGCTCTCCAGTGAACAAATCCTGGGAAAGCATTTCCCGAGTCTTGAAGCTGACCTCTCTCTAGCACTCTCAGATTCTTTTTTTTTTTTTTTTTGCACCATAACTTGGAAAACTGCATCATACTGAAAGAATTAACAGTCCTGCTTGCTAGCAGTGGACAGACTGTTTTCTTAAGATGTTTCCTCTGATTCTTTTTCCAGTAAAACTTATTCAGCTTCTTGGGAATTCCCCTATACCCAAATCTCTGCAGTATTCTGCAGCTAATTCAAAAGACTGCRATCCAGAAATAAGGTTTGTTTTCTTCTGCATTCAAGGCATATTTTAGGTGTTGATTTCATATCTGCTTTTACAAAAGGTTTCAGTGACAGCTCTGGCTGCAGTGATGGGATATCCTGGCCATGGAAGTGTTTAGAATTACACATAACTCACTCTTCTGAGAACTTGACTTTTCCATGTCAAAAGGAAAGCTCATGTGACAGTTATAACTAACAGTTCCTTGTGTAAAGTTCAGGGTGTTTGAACAGAGCAAGCTCCCAAGGAAATCACCAGTAAGACATTTCAGGAAGAATATAGTCAAGACAGAATATTCTGATACTGAATAGCATCAGGGATATCTGTCACGTTTCTCAGAGCATTCTCTCCCCCACCACAGAAATCCTGTCCAGGTACAATGAAGACATGTTTGTCCAGGATCTCCAGCAGTCTCAGAGGAGTTGCTCCAGCAGGGCAGCCAACATGTACAATGCTTCTGAAAAGCACCGAGCCCACTGCTCTTTCACTATCCACGTGCTCTGATAATGTGCAACACCTCTGATATGTCCTGAACAGAGCAAACCCTGAAGCTCTGGACACAAGGGCAGCTGTGCATTTCTGGTTTGATTACATCAGCCAAAGCAAAAGTAGGAGAAGGAGAAAAGGAGCTTATCAAAACTAAAGGAAGTCTTACATTCTTCCTCTTACAATTTACTGAAAAATTTTTGCCGAGAAATATCTGATAAAGGTCACTTTTGGAGGTCACAGTCTAACATCATTTCTGGATGCCCCTTACCTGTCTTTCCCAATTTCCAGGTTTACAGAAGTGAATGAAAAACACTCACTTAACCTCAAGATATTAGTATTTCAGCCTTGACAAAATTAATTGAAGATCCTGAAAGTCACCTCCACCAACTACCCATCATCTCTGAACGTCAAGAAGCAGCAATCCACAAGAGGACCTACACCTGCTATTATGCTAGAGTAATACACACAAACTTTTGAAATGCTGCACTCTCAAGAGAGGTTCCCTGTGCCCACGTCCTTCAAACCTTCACAGAGCACAGCTTCGTGTAAGCCACAGACAATGAGATAACGTTATAAATAGTAGTAGCATGTCGTAGCTATTTGTCTCAGTAAATTCCACAGTAAGCAAGGCACGGTGACTCAAGGCTGAACAGCACTTGATTCAATAGTCATGGGAAAACAGTTTAAAACAAGAAGTGACATTGCTTCTCCATCCATACCTAAGAGCTGATCCCCTCTCATCTGTCCACAGAGGACAGCTGAAGGAGAATAAGAAAGCTGTGCACTGCTGCCAGGGCCTAATTTTATCCAAATCTCTTGGACTTTGTTTTGGTCTACCTCTCTATTCCTCCAGGCTTAGAGATTCCTTTTTGCTGCAATTACGTTTTCTTGTTGCTGACCTGAAGATCCAAAAGCTTTAGGAAAACCACCACTGACATACAGGGTCGAGATGTGCTTCAAGGACACAGCCAATCCTAACTTACCATGAATAAAAAGACCTCGTATCTCCACATAGAGCTGTATAAATGACCACTGTAATGACATGCAAAAGAACCAAAGTTTTCACTGGAGCAACAATCCACCTCCACCCCATTAGCTTATCATTAAATATTTTCCATTTTAAAAGCCCCTTGCCTCACTTTTCTTCTAGCACAGTACCAAACACTGAAATCATTCAATCCCTAGATCACAGGATAAGCACGAACAAGTTAGAACAATAAGATACGGCATGACCATGACATCTCAAATATAAATTTCAAACTGCATTATAAGCACAAGCATTGTTAACTTATGATCCATTTCAGTGCTGAATACTATAATTTACCTTCATTTTGGTTATGGAGGTAAGCCAGTCAGCCACAACAGTATTATAAAATTATCTAGCTAGTAGAAGCCAATAACAGTAATAGCTGCACCAGCATAGAGGGAGGAGTGCAAACAGTCTGCTTGGGGCTCTTCACAATTAGTTGATCATAAGAAGCATGCTTACACATGCTATACTCTCTACCACTTACACAGGAATATTATGCACATAGTTACTATACACAAGTGTAACTCAGGCCAATTATACTCTAGAGAAACAGTATCTGAGGAAGACCTGGCATACCAACCAAAGGCACCGAGATGATATAAGAAATACCTCACAACAATGATGCAAATGGATTTATTACTGAATCAACTGTTCAAAGGACATAGCATGCAGAAGTAAAGCAACGAACTGATCGGTAGCTGCGAGCAAAGAAACACTAAGGAACTGAAACTAAGACTGCAACCTTCATCCTTTACAAGCCCAGGAGGCAGCCTGTCTCTACTACAGCACTGTCCTCACAGTTAAGGACTCCTAAAGAGCTAAAGGATTCATCAACACCAAGGTCTTCAGACCAATAAAGAAGATAAACATGCAGGGAAGGTAAACTTCAAAAATGGCATTGGTTTGCTGAACTACATAGATCTGGGCTTAAGAATATCACGGCTCATAACAGAATCTCACTAACAGCTTTCACAGACACCACAAACAGTCAAGTCTTGCCGATGAAAAGCCACATCTCACTGTCCATTCTCAAGACATTTTAGCCAATGTATTTGTTCCCACTTCCAGTACAGGTAAAAGTGTCAGAAAAATTCATTCAACTTCACAGCTCTGATATGGACAGTGATAATTGATATTCACAAAAAAAAAAACGACAAAGCTCACTGTGATAAACTTCATAATGTGTGAAGCACAGAGATATTTTATTTCTGACAAAATTTACTATAATTAAAGTAAATAAACAGTACCAAATATAGAGAGGACTTACTCAGTTCTACCAATTAAGCAAAGCAAAATTACTAGGCGGGAGATTTTAGGTAGGCAAACTGGGCAGCTGAAGTTTTGAAACTGGCACAAGAGACAAGATATTACAGGGCCTGGGATGTTCAAAAGTTACGGATCCTGCCAGCTAGAGAAACAACTATGCAATAAATACACCAGCAGTGAGTTCTGCTCTCTGTTGACTCACTCAGACTGAAATTTTAGCAACTGCTTCTCAGAAATAAGTGCAGGGACTTTCTGGAGTTGCTCAGCTCGCACAACAGGGTTGTCCGTTAAAAGAAAGTTACCTTTTCCTTTGTCACTTTCCTTGGCCTACTTCCCAGTTAAAGAAAAGCCTCTAAAGTAATATTATAAAGGGAATATCAGGAAGGGATAGTTACGTACTGACCAACAAGCAGTTCATGGATAGAATACTACGCTTCCCACTGTTATTCATAATAACCCCTTCCCTAAATGCTCATAACAAAAAACAGCAGAGCGAGTGAACGTGTCTGCGCGCATCCGCACATGTGCATCTGCACACACGTACAGAAGGGCCCCATCTTCTAAGGGGTGACAATAACTCTGAGAGGGGGCGACTCTCTGGAAAATCCTTCCGAGTATTTTTCAGCATCATACTGAAGTTTTCAGTCTGTAAGAACAAAAACTTCATTAAGCCAGAAGCAGCTACTCCGCATCAGCAGCTTTCTGACAGCATCTGCTCTCATGGCCTGGCCTCCCTTGGAGCCGGTATGAGGCATCGCTTTAGAAATGCTGTGTTCCAGCCTTGCAGACATCTCCACTCTTGGGGGAGGGGAAAAATGCACATTTTTGTAATATGCTGTATTACATCACTAATCATTTTACATTGCATTGTACTATGCACATAAACAAAATAATGCAACCGCAAGTTTTTTTTTTTCTCTGCATGGATCTCTATCATAGTAAATCTCTTATTTTGTTGCCTTATGCCATGTTGAACTGCCTGCCTTATCAAACAACCACAGTCAGGATCATTACCTTGAATACACAAGTCTGAACAGTGGGAAAGTTTCCTCACCATAATCTGAAACAGATTCATAACTAGGCTCAAACACAGGTCTGGCTTACACAGGTTACTTCGAAAAGGAGGTATGTTGGAATTAACAGTCAACGCTTGAAATAGGAAAACTGTCTATGAGAAAGGTGGCAGATTTGATTAAACAAAGCCTCCGAATTTTCTCCTGGTTTTTAACTTTTCTAAGTGATTTATTCTTAAATCCTGACTACGAGAACTATTTTATGTCTAGATGTGGTATTTAAAGGAAACCACAACCTCATATCCAAATCTCTTTTCATCCTCCAAAGTCTTAACAGTCCCCTGGAGAGTGCACTATTGCCTCAGATTCCTCCATGTAGTTTTTCTTAAACAGCATGAGTGGCCAGTGTGAGGTTAGGCTCCAGTGACCCATCAGAGAAGTACACGAGAGGAGGAGACAAATCCAGGTAATGCTCACTCGTCTGTATCAGTTCTTTATTGAAAGAATTCCCCTTGCAAAACACAGGTACTTTTTCTTCTGTGAGAGCATCTGTAAGGTTGGAACCAGGGATTTAAGACTAGAGAAAACCCCAAAGAGGAAATAAACAAGCAAAACGCCACAAAATCTTCCAATCACACTAACAGGCTCCCAGAAAACGCCTCGCTTCTCTAGTTGAGACACCTCTTCCTAATTACTACAGCAAAAAGCAACAGCTCGCTTCACAGAGTAATCCAAACTCAACTTTGTAAGGTTTAAAACTGTTTCAAGTCTAACACGGATGGCATTTTAAAAAGACTGGAAGTAGAAGGGCATAGTTAAGCTTGTAAAAATACACCACAGAAATAACTCTTACTTACAGATAAACAGGATCTTTTAGCAAAAATTCTATTTGTGCAGATTTCTCCAGATAAGGTATCCTTCTGGCAGTCAGACCTAATCACGTGATTATCACTAACACCTAATGCATCTTACATTACTGTTCATACTTCTTTAGAAAAATGTAAACAGTATAAGACGGCAATATATCAGTGCTAAGTGTTTCAGCAAGCCAGTTCCTTTCCACTTTCAGCTTTTTCAGCCGTTACAAATTATTGCACTGACTGATTTCTAAGTCAGGCATATTGCAACATACAAGCAGGCAGATTTGAAGATAACCAAATATGTGGATGCTGAAAGAACAAGTGTTTAAGAGTCTGAAAGAGCTGTTTTTTTGTCAGAAAGTGTGACTGTGTGACTCTGGTTACCTGTGTGTCTGCCTTCCAGCACTCTCTTCTCCTCTCACCCTCAAAAGCCTCTGATCCCATCAGCAGCTTGTGGAAATATGACAAAGCAGCAGACAGAGGGGAGAGAATGAAACTCCGCAGATGCCTGTTTCCATGAGACCCTTCAGAAGCGCCTTCCCAACAGAAGAGATGCCGGTCAGAGCTTGTACTGTCTCAGACACCAAAAATCACAACTGGAGACACACGGGAAACAAGCTCTCAGTTCCAGAGCTCATGAAACAGCTTGCTCCTGGAATAGGCACTCTTTCTGAAGATGTGTAACAAGCCATCAATATTTAGAAACTGGACAATAACAGCTATATAGCCAGTAGATTCAAATACATAAGACCGTTTTTGGACTGACATTGCATGAAAGGTCATCCATATCCTAAAGAGTTAGCAACAATTAAATGTATCACATAATCAAGTATCTTCAGCCAAACCAGGTATTAGCTAGTTTTAACTAATAAAAGATTCAGGATGACTAGAGTTCAGAACAAAACATGTAAGACATCACATTCAAAAGCACAGGCAAGCAGACAGAATAGCTCACAACAAGACAGCATGGCTGAAAATCAAGAGGCAGGTTTCCATGGTGGCTTATGCTATCAGATAGCAGGGGTGGTGACCAAGCCAGCATACTAAAATTAAACACTAGGGCTTCGAAACAGCTTCCAGCTCCTCGTCTCCTAAGCTGAAGGCACCAGAGAGACGTGAAATGCTGAACCTCTGGCAAAAGAATCAAAAGCATTCCTCAAAGTCTGAATCAACAAGTGCCAAGTATTTAGAAAAATTCTTGTCTAGTCCTTTTTAGGTACACAGGGACTAGCTACTAACAAAGAATCTCAACAGGGTGAACTGGGAAAGGAGGTGAGACTCGGTGGATTTTTGGACTGTAACAGAGGCTCTCCCTCCTTGCTCCTTTCCCTCCACAACTAACATCAGTATGTCCTACCTGGAGTAGCAATTTTGTTAGCTCCAAGCAGGCTTGTTGGGGCTAAGGCACTCCTTGCACTTGAACAGCATTTGGCACGAGGGTTCTTGGGTTTCTAGAAGCTACTGAAGAAGTCGCTCTTACTGATCACCAAAGAAGAGAGCACAAGCATCAGAACTGCTCAGATGCTGTAAGCTAGAAAAGTCTAATTTTGAAATAATCCTCTTCTATGGAGGAACAGATACATTTCAAATTATCTCGTATCAACTGTCCAATCCAAGTGATCAACCCAGTAGAGGTTTCTTTTAAAGAGTAATTAGATTTTAGCATATATTCAATATTGCATAAGATACTAAAAGCCCATCATTACAAATGTTATAATAAAGAGGATACATTTTCATCATCTTGCAGCTAAGTTAACTGATCACAGTGATTAACTGGAGATCATGTCAGCAGCTTTCCTTAGCTAGAAGAAAAAGAGACACAGCTGACCACTCACAGACATGTAAAACAAATTACCAGCTATAAAAAAGAAATGAAGATTTGTTCAATGCTTTTTATTTTTCAATGAAGAGCAATCTGTTTTTATCTTACCATAAATTAAGCTAGTCCAGTTTACGGTGTCTCAAAAAAGACCAAACAATGAATGTTAAAGTTAGAAAATGGATCATATTTAATTATGATGCTGTGGCAGTATGAGTTTCAAAACAGAGAAAGACAAGTGATCTCATGAGATGTATATCTAAAATAAGATAAAAGCTCACCGAAGAATGCATTCCAACCTCTAAAAACTTCTAATTTCTATGTGTGAATCAAATTTAGGCTGCAAGATTTAAATACAGTTCCTTGTGCTTGAAACGACGGCAAGCACCAGTCACAAGCTCTTGGGCTACAAACAGCCGACGGACCAGCTTGCAAGGACCAAACATTCCTCTTTGGGCGTATGGTTGGCAACTCTGAACAGCCCAAATATCATCTTGGAAACAAATGCATTCTCTGACTATACAGCACATCACAGAGGTAATTAATCTCCAGCAGGACTATTCTGCTGATACTCAGAAAGCTTACTGGGGATGCGAGAAGAGCCACCAAGAAAAAAATCACAGAGCAGTCAAACTTCAGTGACATTTTCAGAATATATCGTACCCTCACATTTAGCCAGTTACTCAGAAATAAATAAGTTGTTCCACAGATAGACAAAAAATGACAGAGCCAGGTTCTTCATGGATACTTGCTGCCTCCCTCCACAGTGGGATAAACCAAACTCTTCTTCCAGAACTAGCCCAGGTTACCCTCAGCTTTCTCGCGTGTGCCCTATCGCCAACAAACCAATTCGGGTCTCTCAACCACATCTTTCCACCGAAAAGATGTAGAACTTAGTAATACTAGTGACTTCTGCCCTTCTACTGAAGCCAGGTAATAGGCTCAGAAACAGAGCAAGAGTCAGAGTACAATCACACTTCCTCAAGGCGGCAGGCAGTACGCTACCGCTTTGTTTATGGGTTTAGCTCATTTGTAGTTAATCGGCTTCAATCTCATTTTAGAGAGACAGTAATACATATGGTCCAAGTTTAACAACAAACTGAATTCTTACTTTAAACTCATTTCTAAATTTAAATGCTGAAATTAAGACAAAAAAAATGTGTGGAATTTTCTTTAATTGGTATTTTTTCATGCAACCTTTGAAATATAATTATAATCTAGCAATAAGAGTAGGTTACTAAAATTTCAGGCATCCCAGTGAAAAAAGAGTTTATTTCTGTTTTTTTTTTTTAAACTCAATTTCAGTGACCATACTTTGGGTTTCAATAAGCAAAAAGAGAAGCTGGTCCAATTGCTAGTACAAAATGAACAGTTTTACTTTTTTTCCCCACGGAGAATTCTCACATGTTCAAAATTTTTAGAAAATTACATCTRACAGAAGATTCCTATGTTCTGTTGCTAATATGAGCATGAATAAAGTCCTTCCAATTGTACTTGTGCAGAGCAGAGGAAAAATCCCATATTTTTCTAGACTAACAAGACTCTATGTCATTCCTCAAACAATGTTTTCATAAAAGCCAATTAAACCTTTAACGCTGCCACCTACTTGACTTACCCCCCAAGTCACAACAAAAGTCAGCAAAGTTGTTTGAAAATGTACAACAGAAGCTTAGCACCACCCAGTTACTTCTTAATGCTTTTGCCAAAAATTGCCCGTGGCCCTAAGAGAAACCTGAATCGTTTCATGCACATTTGAAAACACCCTAAGTTAAAGGGCCTCACATCCTTTTCTCAACAGGAGAATATCTTATTATTAGTTTCAAATGTCTAACTCATTACAAGTGCAATCATAAGAAAAGACAAGTCGTCTTCATTTGCTGGCCCACACCCAACAGTATCAAGCAAGTAAAGACCTGGGGAGAACAGTTTGCTCTGCATCAGACTCAATTTTATCAGGTTGTCCAAAAGCCACAGGTTTCAGAAACCAGTGGTTTGAGGAAAGGGATCTTTGAATATGGCCATGCTTCCATACTTAAAGTATTAAACAGGCTAAAAGCTCTGAACAAACACCTGTGATATATCTAGTGAAGAGTAAGTACACATACAGACTAAATTAATTTAATGCAATTCAGATCTGGTGGAAGCACACGTCATTCCACTACCAAGGACAGCACCTATTTACAAGTGGCAAAGAAATGCCTTGTGTGTTAATACTGTTGCAAGAATTTTCATATCATCATCACAACTGCAAGTGGGATAATTTTGGCAGAAAACCTAAGCACAGTTACAAGTGCAGCACCTTAATACACTTGAGGGCATGATAAACATGTAGTATCCTTCTCTGCAATTGAGTAGCATGTTCTGGGGCTCTCCCAGAACATTATCCTCGTGAGAGTATTCTATACAGCAAGTATGCAGACTAAGAGCCGAGAAATATCTGCATAGAGAGAAAACGTGACTGAATAAGCCCAGGCACAATTGCAGGGGTCCAAACAACAGAACCATTAGGCCTGCTTAGAGTATACATCATCATCACAAGTACCAGGGCTTTCAAACACATTCAAGYGGTGTAAGAATGCCATCATCTTTGACAGCACAAAAACCAATTTCCACAATTCAGACACTTAAAATGAACCTAATTTTAAGCTGTTCTAGCCTGCAAACAAAGATTAATGTAAGAAATGCAAAAGTAACCAATACTTGAGACTACACTACTTTCTACCCCTAAACCCCTCCCTTCCAAATCCCCAAATGCTAGGTCTGCAAGTGAATCCCCAAGTCTGGATTACAGAGATAAGAAACCTGGGCAAATGGATAACTCCACAAAATTAACTTGTCTGAAGATTTTAAAGCAAAAAAAGCAGCACCAAGGGAAGTATTTTTTTTTTGCTTTGAATGCTGATAACTGATTTGGCTGCCAAAACAGATAACAGATGGCTTGCATTGGACAAATAATATTCAATATCCATTGAAGCTGGAGCTGTGTGAAGAAGTTTCAAAAAAGTTTTCTGAAAGTTAGAGACACAAAAAGCATCCAAAGGAACATCTGAGAGATTCCAACAGCATACAGTATTGCAGCACTTGGCTTCCCTCCACGGCAGTACCAGGTCTCACTGTCCTCACAGGTGTCCACCAACATGACACAAGCAGTTGCAGCACATACACTACAACGGGACTTCAAGGAGAGATTTACTGATTCCTGAAGTAACTCAGAGCTTTGCTGTGACTAAGAAGAATTTCACCAATACTGCACACTAAATAGCATCTGCTTAAAAACAAAAGGTCTTCCTGCAGTACAGGATTTTAAAAAGCTGTTTTATCTACAGGTGATATCCTTTCATATAAAACAGACAAAAGATAGGGGGTTTTATTATTACCTGAATTCTTAGTTCACATGGACTTCTGTATGAGAGGAGGTTAACCTCTTTGTCTTGACTGCTAGTAACAACAAAAACACCTTGAGACTAAGAATACATTGTAGCTGTAAATCTTTCTCCCCCAATTATCTTCTAAAATCAACCAAAGAACAAGATCAAGAACACCCTGTAGAATTAAACCAGAAACATCAATTTACAAGATGCAAGTAATCACTTCTGATACAATTGGAAACATGAAGATAATCACACATTTCTCTAAACATGGCTGCATAGAATTTTATCCATCATTGTGCAGTTAGAGATGAGCATAGCTTTCATCAGTGCTTTAGTCACTGCAGTCATCTTAACCTGCCATTTTATTCCTGAAGTTCAGGTATGGTTTACATGTTTAGATACAGCATATTTTTATTTCATTTAGGTAGTGATATAACTACAGCAAAACAAACAAACAAAACAAAGAGCGCTGTAAGATTTCTTTGTTTGTAACCTCACTAGTGTTTTGAATAGCTCTTGAAAGACTGCGTAAAGTTGTAAGTCTTGTTGAGCATTTATTTCCAATGGATTTGAATTGCTCAAATCAGTCATATGAAACCTGTGATTTATCTGCAACCTTGGCTTTGCTTGTGTAAACAGTACTAGACTTCTGTAAGACTGGAAAACAATTCATCCTTCCCACATCAAAGAGAATCATTTGTCCCCAGGCAAGAGACATGCACTAGCTGGTTTAAACCACTGTACTGCCTGTACACTTAACCTTATATATCTGTGTATCAGTTCAAAAAACCAAAACAAAACAAACCCAGTGATGTCTGAAACTGAACTATGACACCTATTTGCAATCCCTAGTTAATCATCTGCCTTTCGCATTCTTCAGTTCCTGAGCTCATAACTGCAGACACAATTTGTACATCACAGTAAATTAGCATACAAGAAGTCTGTAAGCTCAGAGAGTCCATTTTCCCCCCCATCTTCATCTTCAAAAGCTGGTGAACAGCATGACAAACAGTTTATCTAAAGTAGTTTAAAATGGGTTCTCTTATGGATCATCAACCTCACAAGGGGCCAGTCTGATCCACTGATTTTYTCCCTACCCATATGATGTCTTCTTCAATCCCATTCAGTAATATTTAATAGCGACATTCAATAATATTTAATAACGACACGCTTTACTCCACTTAAGTCATTCAACAACCTAAGAGCTAGAGAGCTAGCACAACTGTTTTAGCAAATAAAATATTTTAATTTGTGAGGGAGCCATTTTTACCAGTATCAGTACTAAGCTGTTCAAAGAACAGCAGAGTTTAACTATTAGCACAGGGTCACAGCACATTAATGGGTTTTACTGCGTGGTATATATATTGGTGTTCAGAGAGATTAATGATGAAAACTGCAGTAATTAATCTTCTTAATGAGCCTGACTGTTTCTCTAAAAAAAAGTTGCAGGGAAAATATTTCTTGTCTGCAATTGGAGAAAATGCACTGTATTCTACATACCTCTACTGTATTTTGCCTTTAAAAATATTTTTTGATGACTAAAAAGCAGGAACACTTTGTTTGCTCCAGAAACCCATGGTCTACAACAGCATTTTTTGTAAAGGCACCTGCATTTGTGAAAAAACATCACCAGGGACTTTTCTATTCCAGGATGGCAAGAGAAGAAAAGAGAAAGAAAAATAAGTAAAAAAGGTATAGGGGGGGTGAAGGAGGAAGCAGTGTTTATTTCTCAGAGCTTATTTGCCTATGAAGTGCTGATTTCATACTATTTCCAACCTAAAACAAGGGACCAGTTCTGATAGCTCCTGCAGGTACCATTCAACATTCCAAAAGATTAGTTCCAGCTAAAGTAACAGGAAGTTACTGCTAGGTTCTATTTTAGGTTTATTTTCAACTTACAGACATATCAATGACTTTACACACCCTGCTCACTCAGACTTAAAAATGAAAGCTTTAGACAGGTATTTTTCAAAAGACAAGCTCGATATTACAGAGAATTAATACTGTACAAACTCACTCCATTTTGGCAAATTTAAACAAGCTCCCTGGTTCCAGCGTGCCTTTATTTCAGCACTTGAGGACAAGGTGAAAGTCATTTCTTTTCACCAGAGTCTAACTGAGAATCACCAGTTTCACTTCACTGCTGTTTGGAAAAAGCCTAACTTCCATGATTACCATCATGACAAACTACAAGACACAACTTTTCCTATGAAGTTGGCTCCTCTGCTCTGGAGAGCGTGGCTTTCTTCAGATTAGAGATTCTCTTCCACCTTGAGGAAATTAAACTTCTGTTACATTTGGTTTCGGCTATTGGCATTTTAACCTTCCTTGAAAGAAAGTTGAAATGCAAAGATTCAGGTCTACTGCTCCTAAAAATATACTTTTACAAATTCTCTCCTCCTTTCACCATCACTTTAGTTTCCTTAAATTAAAAAATTAACAGATCTTAACTCAGCATTCTGGCATTAAAGGTTGCAACAGGCCAACACAAAACCTTATCTAGAAGTCCATCTCGGAGATTTCAGAAGCTGCCTGCAGTGTGAATTTCATATAAGCTCACATCAGTCAGAGGAAAAATATAGATCTGTTTGCTTGTATTTCCTTCACAGGAAAAAAAAAAAAAAAAGATGCAATGCTCTTTTTTTGTCTTTGTAGCTCTAAAAGTTTCTTAAAAGTTGTCTCTTGATTTTAACAAGAGCGAAGTGCAGTCAGAACATCAACACATCAACTCCTTCAACGTCAACCCCTGGGGGAAAGTCCTGCAGCAGGTCTTTCAGCACTTTAGATAAGTAGTCGCCAAATAAAGAAACCCATTTATACTAATCATGCATTATACCTGATCAATCATTACGTTTTGCTTTTTTGGCTAAAAATCTAAACACTCACAATAATCCTCAAGGCGGATTTAAGGGGAAACATTCATTTAGTCAGTGTATCCATATATTTGTCCGTTATACTCATTTGCCACAAAACATTCAGACATGCCTTAAGAGGTTACATAATTAGAACAGTTAAGGAACTATTTTAACATTGTAAGTCCTTAAGGGTCTTGGAACCTTAATTTCCTAGATTTCAGGAATTTCCAGCTAATTATGAAGAAATAGAAAAATCGAGATGATTAGAGTTTCTTCCACAGGATAAATTTCCTTACTACAAGAAGTCACTTCCAAAATACTCAAATTAAGCACAAGCAAGGAAAGCTCCAACATGTTTCAATACACAAATGGCAAGAACAGAGGGAGTTCAAAGAAAGTTGCAGACCAGAAAGATTTGTTCCATCCTCAAAATTATATCTAGATAAAGCTCTTAGTATAACACTGCTTATTAAAGCTAACAGCAGAGTCCAAATCAAACAAACACCCTCCCCAAAAGCAACACTTCAGGTACGTATAACAGAACCTTTAACAGGTTAACTGTAAAAAATTAAAATCCTACTATAAATATTATTCACCATGTGCTTTATAAAAAAAACTCAATCTTTTGCGTATCCCAAAGCTGTTATGTACAGAATGATATTCAAAAAAAATTGTTATTTATTTACTTTATCTCTACCTCTACAAATAACTTCCGTTGATTCTACTTGGAAAGCAAGAGCCTTAGCCCTTCCAATATAAAGGCAAAATGCTTTTCCAGGCACCCATCRCTGCAAAACATTTGAAACGGCATTCAACCCATGAAGAAGCAGTAGATGTAAAGGCTARAAGCCTCCCACCACTGGCAGCAGGCAACGCAAAGCATGAAGCAGCAGGAGGACAGAAGCCCTGCTTGCTACCTCTAAGCAGCAGATCATCATGTTTTGCGCTCACTTCCACTGCCAACCATTAGGAAAGCTTAAAAAGAAGTTTAGCATGATTAGTAAACTTCCACACCAAAAACAGTTACAATAGCTGGACTGTAGAATAAGGTGCAATCTAGTGGAAAGAGTTCTTTCCACAACTGAAATACAGTTATCCTGATGACTAGTATAAGATGCTCATGAAACAAAGTTTGTTCAATTGCAACACTGAAAGGATAATCTCAGAAAAAAAACACAGTGAGGAAAGCTTGCAGGAGAGCGGTGCAAGTTCTTCCTAAGCAAAACAGCACCCCCAAATCAGTGCACACCTGAAAAACTATACAGCTTTTGCTAATATCACTGCCCGATCTTCATTATTTATCTTCTCAGATGTCAGAAGGTACATTCATTCTTGGGCTTAAATAAGGAAAACAGAAAACAAGAAGAGCAGCTTAACTTAGGAAGTGCCACAGAAGATCACGAAGCAGAAAAAAATAAAAAATTAAAAAGTTCCAAGTCACTCAAAACCCACCAGCCAATCTTTTTACACTTTTCAACCATAACAAGATCGCATTCAAGTTTCAAGAGCCTTGGTCTACGCAGTCCACAGCTCCTCATGAAGAGGATACTCAAAACACACCACGAGACATGTACCCTTTCAGTATCTTTCAGGCAGCGGCAGTGAGCTGAGCTAAGAATCCAGACCACCTACTTAGAGCAGCTACTTTCCATACCTCGAGCCCTGCACTCTTTGATACTACACGGAGCTATACCAGACTGTTAAGAACACTTCAGTAAAACTCTGCAAAAAGATACAAGAAGCAATCCATCCAACAAATTGGCTGGATCGCTAACCTAAGAGGCCAAAGGGAAAACAGAAAATACCTGCAAAAACATACCTTCTGGGCTCTCTCATGCTACTCTGCAACAGAATTGCTGTTCCTGAATAAATCAGATCTTCTCATTCAGCTGAACAAGATTTAACCAGTACTATGAAACCAACCCAAATTATCCTGACTGCTGGTTCTTGTGTCTTCTGAAGCAAAAAACATTTCTTATTTCAAGATATGAGACTTTTGCTTAAGAGATAAATAAATCACAATTCCGTTAAGGTAATCTGGCAGATCAATTTTAACAATCCTAAACAACACAATGTCATATAAAGACAGCATATTGGATACCAGAARAAAAGCTTTTAGCTTAGCTACAGTACCTATTCTGTAACATATTCTCTCTATGAGAAGAAAGTCATGGTTCCAACAGTTCTAAAAGCTTTAATGAATTTGAGGAGTTAAACCCAGTTCAACATAATCAATTATGTTTCTTCCCCTTGTCAAGCACCCCTCCTTCTGCAGAAAYCTACTCCTCACCCAAAAACCAAACCACAATTTTCTGTTTCTTTCTTCCTCCTCTGCTTCCTGACAGTTGCGTATAATCCGAGTTTAAGCCCTAACACTAAAGCTTTTTGGAATATAGAGATGTCTTGAGTTACTGGGCACTAAGTTAGCTATCCAAAAGTCAAGTATTGTACTCCATAAAAGACAGACAGAATAGTAAACTGCTGGACAAAAAGAATCAGACACCAGCTCCTATATCAGTCATAACATTCTTTGCCAGGCAATAAGGAGAAAGTTTGAATTAAAAAAAAAAAGTGTGACATGAGAAGGCTACTAAAATATGCTTTTAAAAACGATCTGATATCACAAATGCTACCCCTACTCTGTGAATTTAACCAATTTGAAGGGAGCAGTAACTAGAAACAGATTGTAGTTGACAAGCTGATGTACTTCTAGTCTTGATCCAGCAGGAAAATCTTCAACTTCTAACTGGCTTCCTAACTTTAAATAAAAATAACAATGTAAAAGAAGAGAACAGAACCTCACTATACATGAAGAAGCAGCCACAGTTGGTAGCAGCTGGTTTAGCTCTTCAACTGACTGGGAATAGACAGTGACATGCAGTGTTTAAGTGGTTTGAATTCTTAAAATCATTAGCTGAAAGTTAGTGCTATTCTTTTTTTTCTTTTTTTTTTTTTAAAGTGATCTTAACAGATTACATAAACTTCAGGATTTCCTCGAATTTCAACTCACTGAGAACCTAGAAAAATTATTAACTGGTAAATAATTTTAAATTTATAAATTCATCGTTGACCAAACATAAATGGAAACAGTTAAGGTCAGAACACACTGTGAGAAATATTTGGTCTAAAAATTCTTCTTAAATGAAGAATATTATATAGACTAATAACAAATACGCAGATACAGGTAGAACATACCACTGTCCAGAGGAGATGTTCCCAGCAGAGCCCATTCAAATGTTTTGCTATTTTGAAAGAGGCATAAGCCCCAGCCAAAACACCTGAAATGCCATTACAGATACAGAACTTGTTTGTTGGTGTTGCAGGATATAGTGTGCAGGGATGCAACTGAATCCATATAATTATGCCTACTTGCACTAGAGATGAATTTGTACAACTGTCTTTGGACCRCTTTTTTCTCTCTCACTTAAAGGTGTGTGGATGCATAACATACAGAGATGCTCCAGCCTTCTGGAGAGCATCACCAAACACGGCTACATCTTGTCCCACGTAAGCAGGATGGTCCAAGAATGAGAGCAGAATGACTGCTTCTAATTCTGGATAAATCAGTCATTGACTTTTCACACTTCAGATGAATAAAAAGCAGTATTACAGAGAAAGCAAAGGACTGTCTTTGAACATAGCTACCTAAATAAATGCCACTTAGATGAGAATATCTGGTAAGTTACAAAACCCAAAACATGTGGGAAGAAGAGAGGACAACTGGACTGCCTACCTATARCACAACAGGGCGGGCGACTTTCATCTTTAACGTATTGTTAGTTTCACACATATCTCCATTTCTGGCATAAATACTGCTTAATAGGAAAGAYAACCACCTCCACGCAGGTTTTACATTCAGACTATTAATACACATGTGCAAAACATGCCCCCCCTTAAAATACACACACACACAAACACATACGTGTTCTGAAAAGCAAAACCCCCAGAGGATGTCCTATGCTCCTTACAGCTAGCTAACTTTCCATTAAACGTTACTGAGTTATTCGGGCTTTGAAATGGAAAAGTATTCCAACAGAAGGAACATCACCTCTGCTAAAACAAACAAACAAACAAACAAACAGTTTACTCGGATCCTGCTGTTGACAGCCACGAGGCTGCCTGCTCCGTCAGGCTTGCTTCAGAACTGCCATTTATCCCCGTTTGCCAGTTTAGTTCTTCAGCAGCAGCATAATCCTCCCTCTTTGATCAGCAGCAAAACTGCTTGTTTAAAGAAAAAAACCACACACATATGGAATAGTCAAATTCTGAAGTCGTCATCCTCTAAAGCCTCCCTATCCAGACAGTGAATGCCAGAGAGCAAGTAACAGAGCTGGTTTCCTTAATTAGAGATCAAGAACATTTGTAAATAAATGTAYGTACAGAACACTTTAGAACACAGGCCACTTTTTTATTAGAATCTAAACAGATTAGTTTTCCTCACGCATGCTCCTTACCGAAGGAAGCAGAAGTACACGCTTAATTTAAAACCACAGGCCAGACCTTGCGTCTGTTCAACGCGCTGTTGGGTAACCAGACGGCCGACCTGGCCTCCTCTCCACCAGCGCTTGCCAGCGGCAGCCAAGGTCCTCACGACTCAGCTATCGACTTTCCCCTCCACCCACAGCTAGCCCCACCTGGTGCGGGGTGCAAGCAAGGCGGAGGATAAAACCCAGCAAACTCCATTCGACAGCATCCCCCTTGCTTCGTTTCGATTTCAAATAGCTATTTGAGCCTGCATGTTTTCAGTTCAAACGGCCTCTTGTCACCCTACAAGGTGGGAAACCGAAGCTCTAGATAAATTGACTTTAAAGGGAGATCGGTGCAACGCTACACAAACGGGAGGGGTTGGTACTGGGTAACTCGGCAGCTACAAGCGCCCAGCAGCTGCCTTCCCCGCAGGCGCCACCCCAGRCCGCCGTCCAGCGAGAAACCAGGCGCACGACTGAGCGCTGAAGAACTCCCTCCAACCTAAGTCTTCAGAGGTTAAAAACAGAACAGCACAAACCAACCATGACCCAAAACCAAATCTGAATCCACAAAGAAGACTCAAACACCTGATATAGGAGAGCTGCTAATTCTGAACTTACCATTTATAAAGCGACGGCACCGAACACCTAGACGGCCAAGGCAACAACCGTATTGCTTCAAGCACTRTTTCGTCTTTTGTAATTTCTGTAAGTGAACTAGAATTGCACTTACAATTAAAAAAGCAAGGAATGYGAAAATACCACTGTTTTTGAGCAGTCTAAAACACATCACCTTAGTCTACCCTGTTTTCAAACTCCAGTTCTCCAAGTCAATGGTTGGGAAAAAGTAAACAGAAGCACAACAAGAGACTTTACAACGGCAGTTTTCTCCATTCCCTTACATTTTGTACTTTAATAAGTACRTATTTCATGTATTCAGAACACCAGGATGGCACTTAAGAGACCAAAAATACAAACGTAAGAGCCAAGTACTTTCATCTGAAAAAAACTACTTAATTGAAATATTTTCATCTCTTGAGGTTACAGTTATAAGCTACTCCTAAAGCAYGAAAAAAGATGTATTTGACATCAGTCTGTATGCTGAGAGGGTTAGTTTTTACTTTCTCTATTTAAAAATCTTACACACAGCAGCAGAACCAGGGAAAGACTGTAAAGTCTGATGAATATTTGCAAATGAACCGAAGGCAGTTGTGATATTTGACACTATGGCTAGACTTTTTCCCCTCTCCCCCTTTTATTTTTTTTGAAAATTACAGTATTTCAAGGGGGATCACCCTTAACTGGTATAAAGAGATTTTACAGCAACATTACAGCACCAGAAACTGATCTCTAGACTACACTTTCATAAAAAGACTGTTTTCAAAGTTCAACATGATTTTCCTGAAATAACTGCAAAATATTCAGAGAAATGACTAAGTGTGAGTCTAAAGTGCAATTTCATATAAACTAGCTTCTTGCAAAATTAAGAATGAAACTCCCTGCAAAAATTTTAATTTTGCATTTCCAACACAATCAAATACAGGAGTTAAAAAAAAAAAAAATCAAGCCCTTAGGGCACCAGAAAGTTAAGCCAAATTAGAAGTTAATATTTGGAAGGGTTTAGCATTATCATTTAGTATTCAAAAAAATTATGCAAAAACAAAGCCCACACCATCAACCATAACCTTGAGTTTCTTTTGCCACTTCCCCTCACTACAGCAGAGAATCACTCAATTTGCTATTGCACACTGTGTTGGTCCRGCAAAGATAACAGAAAATTTGACAGACTGCATATTAGCAGTAACAGAAACTCTCCGTAGGATCAGCATTGGTGAAAGTCACTATGGGAATATTCACAAGGCAGGAAGAGAATATACTAGCCTCTTTCACTCACTCTGAAGGATAAAATAGTGCATACACAAGTGAAAATCTCAAATACAGACACTGATATAGTTATGCACAAAAAAAGCCCATAATGTCRTAATTTCTCTTCCATATTTGATAAAGCTTCCAAGTGTCTTAGAAAAGAATTACCATACATGAGACCAGACATCATGAGCCACATGCCACAGTGGAATACCAACAAAAGGGGAAAAAAACAAAGGGATCAAAAATAAGAAGGTGATGGAATAGAAACACCTCTTCCCAAACATACCCCATTATCACCCTAATACCACAATAACCATGAAATYACTCCCAAAATTGTTGTGGGATGGCAAACCCCTCTGGCATATCCTGCTTGCCACACAAATAGGATTCAATAGAATTAACTAGCATGTATGAGACTGCCGAATTGCCATAATACAGGTCTGCTGCCTTTGGTTTCGCAATAGCAAGTTAACAGGTACAAAAATCAGGTGAAGAAGCCAAAGCCTTTAAGCACATATTATAAAGCATTATATGGACCACTGAAATACCAAACTAAAGGATTTAGCAATCYGGCCTTATTATATTAGCAGGGGTGGGGGGAACCTTCTCAGCTGTCAAGAGCTCCTACATCAGCAACTCCTGACAGATGGGCTGTACCAGCCTGAGTATCCGTATCCCCAGGGAAATGAATTCCATGTCTGATGACTAATTCATTACTCGGATTTGTTCTTAGGCAAGTCCAAGCACAGATCACACACCTTCCAAGGCTGAATTCCTTTTCAGCCAGCAAGAGAGCGGGTACACATCTGCTCCATCTAGAACACTGCATTAACATGCATACCCATCAATCTAGCTCAATCAGTTGAGAACAAAAGCCRGAACTGAATCTGTAGTAGCTGGCTGAAAGCAGAAGAAACTGAAAGGGAAACTGGTACAACTCAGTTCTAACTGAGCTGTGTTTGGATCTCTAAAACTGGAAAGACAGATTTGAAAGACCCATTAAAGCCCCTTTTGTGAGCTGAGTCACTCAGTGTCTTTGGAGCCTTTGAGACTCCAGCTCGAAGTCCAGCACCTACAGTAGCAAATTAATCTTCCACTCCAGGAAGCAACGGGTGCATCTAACACCAGAGCCAACACCAGCTGTGGAAGAACACCAGTGCCCACACGTACACAGAAACATGAGCCAGAAACCAAAACCAGTCTGGCAAGCTCGGYTGGGCACCGCACCTCCTCCCAGAGGCTGGGGCTCAGCCACAATCCCAGCACACAGCAGATTGACTGGACACAGACAGATGAACCCATCCACCTTTYCCCTTAATTATCCCTCTTGATCCTTCACTTTCTGAGACATCACCATGAAGAAGACATCTGCTGAAAATAACAGTATTGAAGCTGTGGCAGGCTCCCCATTGCTGATTTATTGCTAAAACTGACACCTGATAAGGGGCATGTCTGCAGGGTCTGAAGGGCTCACCAGAACCAGCATGCATCTTACAGCCAGCATAATTACAGCAGCCACATCTGATCAGGTGTGGCAAATGCTAGAAACCTGGTATCCTGTCTCTAACAAGCCATCTCCAACATCTCTAATCCTCCTTCCTCCGATTGCTATGTTGCAAAAAGATGATTTCATTCAGGATCCACACTTCAACAACTTACCTTCTGAAGCACGAAATTCTAATAAGTCCCATCAGCACCCTATCAATTAAAAGTAAACTGTAAATGACTATATTGTGTGTTAAGAGGATCACCCAAAGCATCCAAAACTCCCAAATGCAACCGCTATACACACAGTTGTCATTTGTAAGCACTGACATCAACCCAGTTTAATCATGGAAGAGCAAAAGGTATTCTGACAATTATTTTTTTCCTTCATCCTCTCTAGAAAGTCTTTTTGTCTTTAGGCAACTCTGTGAATTAAAAACTTTAAAAGGACACAAAACTTGCAAGAAATGTTTTCTTGTATCCGTGTTCAACTCAGGTCAGAGTAGAACCAAGCCTTGACTCAAGTTTCTAAGAAATGTGTTAYCCTGTAACTGGGGGAAGGGGGAGGAAGGGGGGAACCTGAACTTTTGTCTCYGATTCCTGCAGAGTTCAAGGAGCATTTGGCATATACCAAGCAATGAAAGAGATTTTCAAGTAACAAGGAATGCCATATCAGGCTCTCAGATTATTTATTTCCTTGCTTTCTAATTGCTACTTCTGATTAGGGAAGACAAAAAGTCACACTGAAACACTAAAGTATAGTCAAATTCCATTAATCTATTTATAGAATTTGCTTTATAGGTACATCAGCCAATCTAGCTCATTATTACCCCATCTCACTGCATTGGCTGTGACTCATTGCTACAGCTGTGCTCATACGGGAGCTGCCTTTAAAAAGCGTCCTTGGGTTCACAGATCAACAAACACACCATAACTGCTGATGTCCTGACACACAGCATTMAAACGACAAAGATATTCACAATGAACTCATATAAACGACCAAGCAGCTAGAATGGGAAATGCTGCAAACAARGAATTAAGGTTTAGTACCAATTTTCCCTCACAGCTGACACATAACAGGACTGAGGACTAGACATGCTACTCGGTACTGGACTGCTCCATTTCAGCAAAAGCAAGAATCCCCAGCTGGAAGGTTCAAAATAGTTGTTGTCTTGGATAGTTGCATGGGGACAGGGCATCAGCAAAAAGTGTCAGAACAGCAGTCTCGGCCACACCATAAATACATTAGGAACATTTATAAAACTATGCYAAGCAATTACAGGATAAATAAGATTATAAACATAGTCTGGAAGCCAAATTTAGCTGATTTTGCTACTTAGGACTTGCATTTCAGAATCCAAAGAATTCTCAAATAGCCCAAAATTACATGACACCTGCAAAACAAATTGCATTTATATTGGTATGTTATGGCGTGCAATTTCCCTCTCCCAATCTCAGTGACTGTACTTCTTGTTAAGTCAAATAGCTCRTCAGCTTCTCATCAGGAACCAGAAATTGGTTTTCAGTCTCCTAGGAGATAAACTAGGCTTCCCTCTTTCCAGAGGATTGAGAAGCTGAGCACACAGCGTCCCTAAGAGCCACTGCTCACAAACACACGCAGTGGGCTCTGCTCACCAGCTTCAGAGGGCTCCAGCAGCCAGGCCCAGCCACTTCACCAGTCACTTTGTTATATAAAGTATGACAATAACTACTTTAAAAAGTGGATTCATGCATTTTCACACAGTTGTTTTCACATGATTTTTAACTAAATGTATACAACTCCGGACCATAGTGTTGCTGCCTTACAATTAACTAGCTTTAGATATTCTTGTGAGACCACATGAGTAAAATATCCTTTACATTTTTATGGAGTTTTTCTTGAAGCTGCATTCCTTGTCACATGGGAACAGAGCCACGGGATTTGACTTTCACATTTAGGCTGTACTAATTCAGGGGAAAAGGGATACCACACAATGGAAGTAGCATAAACCAACTTTAAATATATTTATAAACTAAATGGCCTTACAACAATCGGATTAAAAAATATATATTTTTTAAATCTCAACTTTATGAAGTGTGGCTTTGTAAAACTAAGATACTGTAATTTTGCAGCTTTACACTATAACAAAAATTAAAGATTATATATTTACAAAAAACACATTTACATTGCTAAAGGATTCATTATCTACTTTTAATAATAAAGGGTCAAACTGCAAGGCTATAGATATACCGTAAATAAAACAGGTGAAATAAGTCTTATGACATCTAAAGGATAAATCTCTCTAAAAACTAGCCTTCATTTTTACTTCAGCTATCAGAAAAATCAAACGTAACCAGCAGTGGCTTGACTTTTATTCAGCACGTGTCCTTATTAATTTTAAAAATATTTAATCAAAAGGACAGACCTYCTCATGTTCCAAGAACGTTATTGTGATAGCTACCGCATGGTGTGGCCTTTAAGTAGATTAATGTAACAAAACTAAAGGGACAGCTCTAGCAGGACAGTGTCAGGGGACAGTCTTCGCTCCTCTGCTGCATTATGCGGAGATGTCAGGTCTCYGTGGGGTATTGGCAGGTTGGCCATTTTTCCGAGACATCTTACAAAGCAATTCCCATCTAGAAGAATGRAATTTCTTTCCAGGGATAGTCTGCTCTGCTCATTCCCTGCCCATGGCATGCATTTTTAAAGACAGAGAAACCAATCAAATTTAATTCATACTGCATTATTCACCAAGTAGCTACAGTCTCATCCAAAACCTTAATTGTCTAATAATTCAAACCACCTATTCCAAACACAGCTCGAAAGAAATGACTGGAAACCCAGAGGCTGCCTCCTACAAGCACACTAAATCTTGCTGCTGAGGTGTCTGTTGCAGTCTTTTYTGAAACCATGCAATAAATACTAGCCCCTTTTGTATACATGTGCATTATTTCTTTATGTCTACAGCCAAAATGCTATTTGATGTTTTGTTATTGTCTCGGGGGTGTTTCGTTGAAGGCATGGCTGGCTGTCAATCATCCAGCTTTGTGAATCCTTTTTCTCTACTTTCCAACCCTCGAGTTTTGACCACTAACACAAAACCTGGAACATACCAGTTAAATTACAAATGCCACTAATTTCTCTAACCACTGACAAGGAAACATAGTGGGCTTTTAAAGTTACTGGAAAGCAAAGCAGGAAGGAAAGGAAGCACAGCTGAACAGTTCTGATGTTGCTGTTACCCCGCACCATTAATGAATACTCCACGGCCCTTCTGCAGCTGGGCTGATAAGCAGTTCGCAGACTCGCAGAAGAAACCTGCCTGTAGGAGCAGCCTTTCATATGGGCCAGCCTAGCTTACCAGATCTGACATTCACTAGTACCTACTGAGCTACATACGATTCTTTGATTATCCCAGGTTTCATAACTCTTAGTACCCAGTACCAAAGGATGCTTAAATAAAGAAAAAAGTGTACAGGAAAAAAAAATTACACAGCAATTAACTGCCCCTCCCTAGCCTCAGAAGCAGCCTTGAGCCTATACTATTTGGTATACTTAAGACTCAATAGTCAGCAATATTCCAGTTCCTCACCCAACACAAACGTCTCAAAGATTTTTGAGAATAGAAGTTACCCAGAATATGTCATAAGACACAGGAAAAGAGAGAGATTGGCTCAGCAACACCACAAGCTTCTCAACTTGTGCCCGTATATGAGCGGCGTATCAGGCCAGGAGCTGGCCCCAGAGCAAGTGGAAAGGGAGAGGAGGCTCCATGTTTCCCCCAATCGCAGTCACAAGCTTCCTTCAGAAAAAACAGGAGCTGACATCATCCACCTGCTAAACCACTTCCCACCTTCATTTCCCACCAGCTCCCACCCCAGGCCAGGCAGCACCAGAAACGTCCCCTTCTGCATTAGGGATACTCTCCCACGGACTTTCTGGAGCAAGTGGTTTCCAACAGCTGAAAGGATTCAGTTAGGTGMCATAATGTGAAAGAGTTTGCAGCCCACAGAAACCAGCACCTGCAACCAAGACAGAAACCCAAGTGCACCAGTCCCTAGGGGCGACAGCAAAAGCTGTTCCCTGCTGCCAAGACAGTTTTGAACATACTTCCAACGCCACAACCTGGGAACTTGTGGTCTATGCTACAGCAGTAAAAATCAAAACCTATATTGGCAAGTTGTCTGCACTACCCACAAGTTACTCTCATTCATTCCAGTACCTTACCTGCTCTTTATTCCACACCTGCTTACCTTGATAAGCTGTCACTGAGGTTATTTATGCAAAGAAATAAATTTCTGATAAAGGTTAAGTAGAATTCAAGCACTTGTTCCTCCATCACTCTGAGGAAGTCACTATACTGATGACATAGCTGGGTCTACACTCCTCAGTGAACAGAAAAATGTCTGCATCCGTATGAAGCAAGCACTGTCGTCAGTCTCAATGCTGAATTGCTGTGAATATATGATTACTGTTGACAGCAAGATTATTTTTACATCAGAACAAGGCACACTGTAATAATAATAMTGTTCATACATAGGCATCTGCGCTCCAAATACTTTGGTGGTCAGCCAGCTGTTTTCTCATGCTACTCTGCACCACACTCCAACCATACACGCTGTTTACCTTTCAAGCTTTATTGCCCTAGGATAAGGGAAACCAGACATCACCTCCTTCTCTAAATGCAGTTTCTCCTCCTATCCGCTATTTGCACGCTCCAGAAACCATCATTTTCAACAGCCCCAGCTACTTACTTTTCTAGTTAGCCTAATACCTTGCATCAGGTATCCAACTGAAAAGAGGAGCGTCATGGGATTCTGAGTTTACACTCTAGTTATAAAYATGGAGGCCTCCAGATCAAATTACACCCTGCACAGAATCCAGGACCATCAAAGGCTGTAGGATACCATCCTTCAGTCATATGCATCCTTCAAAAGGACACTGATCCCCAAGTCCTTTACATGTGCACATCAATGTAGCGAAAGAGAGACAAGGCATTAAAATATTTGCCTACTTCATGGTAGTTGACATGAAGCACTTCTACTGAAGACTCACTTAGACCTAGATATTCTCATATAAACAAAACCTTGGCCTGCTACAACGTAAATTTATCTAATTTGAAATAAACATTTATTTTGAAATAAAAAGGATATATATCTTTATATAGGATATATATCTGTAGATATATATATATACACACACAAACCTTGAAAATTGTCATAGTCTCCTAACTTAGGATGTGGAAAATCACATTTTCTCTTTTTTCCATTCTTATTCATTGAGAGTATTTATCGCCCTAAAGAACATTATTTATTTAGTAACAGACAAAGGCAAACTATTTAAAGATGTTTAGCTGTCAGATAATATTGTTAGTGTATTATAAATGAAAGCAGAAACAATGTTATAACCACACAGAATGTGCCGCCAGTGCTGGCACTCAGTATGTCCCACGCTCACACCTCTTGCTTTTCTAATTTAGARCAAATAAGTAAATGAACATACAAATTACAAGTACCAACAGAGGATCTCTGCTAGTACTAGAGCTTTTCCCCTACAAATCAAGTCTTATTTTAACATCATCCATTAATTTTGTTTATGACTTTGAGCTAGCTTAAAGCATTCCTACCCCATTCAGACATCTCAGTTTCATAAAGCCCTTTAACAAGCASTGATCCTTGTTCAAAAGGTACGACTGGAATTCAGGATTGGGGTTAAGTGGAATAAGTAATCTCCATAATGAGAAGATACAACAGAAGGTTCTTGTACCATCTGATATTACAACATCATTTGTTTACATAAGTTTTAGAAGGAGGTTAAATTTCAATATCTGAAAGACAAATATTCTAGGAAATAATATTTAGAGCGGACCTTGTCCATTCAGGCAGATAATCAGAATGAATAATTTACAGCCACACTTTCATCTTCACTGCAGCTGAGAAGAGCTGAATTCTAAGGAGCTTGGGGAGATGCCAACACATCTGCTCACCAAGTGGAATAATCTGGGGGACTCCAAGCAACAGTGGTCCAGTAACCTGCTTTACTTAGTGACCAGTCTGCCAGGAAGCAATGGGAGAAACGCTCACTGTGAGGTCCGTATTTCATGCTTCTGTTATAAAGCACATTCTGCCTCAGAGAAATCAAGCACTACATCAGCTTTTCACCTCTAAATTGTCACAGCTTCTTACTAACGTTAGCTCAGAATAGAGGCTGCATGCCTGCTCCCACTGACCTGGCACATTGTCATGCAGGCCTTCTTGCCATGTCATGAGGACTCAGAAGCAGAGAGTAATAACATGGCAGCATCAATTTGTCCGGATCAGTCTGTTAATGGAAACTAGCACAGCACATACCATAAACAAAGCAAACRCATCAAAGAATTCTCCAGAAATTCAAACAAGGCTCATCATACTACTGGGAATCAACCTCCATTTGATAATTCAATCTCATGCACATCACTGGAAGAAGTAACAGGCCTAAACAATGATTTTGTASAGATGTTGCTCAGGTGGAAGGATGGTGCAGTTTTCATCAACGGAAAGCTTCATAAAAAGACGATGAGAATCTAAAGGAATAATGCAGGCATAAAGAAAACTGTCACCACGAAGCATGAAGACAAGGGGAAAAAAAAGATATTTTTGAACAGATTAAATAAAGCTATGCATTTAGCTAGCAGCTCTGCCACAGAAGACATGCAGACCGTCTGGTACCGCTCTCATGGAGCACAGGGAGCCATAGAGCCTTGCGCCAGGACTGTACTGCTCCTGCAGCAGGCAGGAGACAACTGTGGAATAAACTATGYTGTAAAGACAGCTGCAAAAATTCTCTTCCTGCCATACAGCTTTGACCAGTTTTGCTTATTCACACCTGTTTTTGGAGTTTTTGTTTAACGTCACAGAGTTTAACATCACAGTTTGCATTTGTAACTTGAAAATGGGGAAGAGCAAATGTACATAGATGTGATTTAATTTAGCACAGTGAGAAGTGTTATCATATAACTAGATAACCAGCAGAGTAAAAACYGTACCAACTAGATTCAAGATCCCCTCCCCAGCAAGGCTTTGTCCACTAAAAAAAAGCAGCAGAACTATCAGTAATAGAGCTTAAGAACCATTYTGGAGTTCACTTTGCTTATCCATACCCCAGACACAAGGAGGCTAGTCCTACATACAACCCTACTGAAAGCTACCCAGGTTGCATTGCTTACCTATTACTTAAAGATGCAGTTAGGCGCTTCAAAATATGGACACGTGCCTGGGTTGGACAGCTTTCTCTTTTAAACAGTTTCCAAAATGCTTCCAGCAGACAACTAAGCAACGTGAAGCATTTCTGCATGTGTCCAGGTTTTACCAACTGATAGAGAGAAGCCTGCAGCAATCTAAGGAAGTCATTCACAAACTCTGAATTACACATTCAGCAGAACCAAATAAAGACTAGGTGCAGCCTAATTTTTGCAAACAAACTCACTCTTCCTCACAGTTCAAGTAATAAATCAGAAAGCATTAACTGAAGATTAGCATTACAGTACATATAATCTATATCAAAACCAACTGTGCACGTCTRCAGTGTCTGGGATCAACAAGATCATTTAGAATATGGATTTTAGTTAAAACAGTCTAAAATGAGATTATATGAGGCTCATACTGGGAAGATAGGTTTCAATAACACACTCCTGTAGTTTCTATGCTAAGCTCAAAATAACAGAAAAGTACCCATCACATATTAAACTGAAAATATGCAGGGCAACAACCAGCCCCTGATAATAGTTGCTACATCTTCCCCAAAGTTCAAGGAACTTGCTCCATCAGCTGTGATAGGGACTAGAGCAGTGTTTTGGACACAGTCTGTATGTGGTCACACACTAACCCTGGCCTAAGGCCTCTAAGAACAAGGCTTATGCAGCCYAGATATGGGTAAATGAAGATTTTTACAAATGTATACTCATCCCTTTAAGTGGTTTCCTAAATGTAGGATTTGGCTTCACATTTCCAGTTATTACAAATGCCTCAACTACATTGAAGAATCTTAGACACATGAGATACCATGAAGCTGAGAACTGGTGATCACAGTTTCAAGTAAAGGCAAAGGCAGAAGGGCTTAGGGGAAAAGGAAGTAAGCAACAGGGACAGAGAAATATCTTGATTCCTTTCCAGCCAGTACAAACCCCTTCTAAAGCTGCAGCTCACGGAAAGATATTTGCCTTCCCTCTGTTATCTCAGCGCTCCTACAGTCAATAAGAGAAGAATCCACTGGCTCAAATATATCTGCCCTTGTGGATAGCTCAATGACACCAGTGCAAATAGCCCAGTCCCATCCTGGGCAACCCACAAGTTTCAGAGGAGGGGAAGCCAGAAAAGAAAGAGCAGAACAGATTCTAAGCAGAGAGAAAAAGGGTGGGGAAGAACACACTGAAAAGAGAAATAAAAAAATCCCACCATACACACATTCCTCTACTGGTAACCACAGTAAGATCTTCTCAACTAACCACACTTAACTAACAAAAGTTGAGGGAAGCAGTGTAGCTGCTCTCTGCTTCAAAGCAGTTTGGGCAAGACAGAGTTAAATGAGTGGCTCAAAGTTGTTCGGACCATTTTGTCTTCTGTACAGACAGAGGAAGAGACCTGATCTCAAAAAAAAAAAAAAAAAAAAACCTTTCATAAATATAACTATGCCAGGTCATTACTTCCCTTTTTGTTGAGCAGGTTGTGAAAGCATCAAAGGAGATAGAAGCACAAGTTAAAATTCTTTAAACATTTAAAAGAACAACAGAAATAAGCCATTTTATTCTYCACCTTCTTTGCCAAATATGTTTACACACAAACTTTACAGCACGCACAAACACAGAACATCAATATACCATAATGAGCACCAAAAAAAGAAACAAAAATGCTGAATTATAACACTTGGAATTTTATGGTTAGCTTCATGTAGTATCATCTGATCCTTAATAAAAGCTTTAAGTTTTAGGAACAAAAACATAAAAGACTTTCACCCCTCTCCATTTTAAGATGCGCGCTAAGTCCCACACTGTTTGGAAAACAGTAACACCTAAACAAAGAAAATGCCTTTAGGGATGGAGTTTCAGGCTTAACCTGGAGTATACCAAGTATTCTGCATTCACATGGTATCATGTAGGACACATTACGGGCATCAGGAACTCAAATTTTATGCCAGTGGCTCACCAGTATTGCCTGAGATTATGACACAGAAAAGTGAACACACTCATTTCTTACCTTGTTTGATACACAYGCAGTCATTAAGTCAAACAACAAACTCGTATGGATGAAGGACAGTTGTGAGAATTACTTTAAAAGAAAGGCTATGATCAACCCTTTCTGCTAGTACGGAGGAGGTGGCTTCCATTTACCTCACCTTGTCTGATTATGGAAGCTCAACAGCTCTAAACCCACCTAGTCCTCAGACAGAAAGCCACCTTGAAATTCTGGGTATCACAAGCAAAATCCAGTAAGTCACGTTCAAACACTGGACTACACATTTTTATTAGCAAAGATACCATTCRCTTCCCTGTCAATGAACAGATAGAAAAAGGAAAAGAAGCCTTATGAATCATCCATCTTCTATAAAACTAATGCTGGATTTTCAACAAAAATAGTAAATTGTCTTTAAAAGTAAATAAAGAGAGCCAATTTGATCTACACAGATCTTCTCTGTCTCCCAAGCAGCACAAAATCAATTTTCTACATCAGAGGACTTAGTGTTCTATGTTTATGGGTGTTTTTAAGCAATTTTGTCCCCAGTTAAGAAAAATAAGAGAGGACTTTCTTCTTTTGCCAGTGTATTGCTTGCAAGTTTTTTTTTCCTGTTTTCCAAAAATAACTCATATATTTTCAATGAAGTTAGGACCATTGCCACCTGGCTGTAGAAATCTAGTTCTAGAACCTGCACTTTAGAGAAAAGGGTTATTGTTTTAACAAAATTAGCAGGCTGAACCAAGTAAGCAGCCAAGTGTCAAGTTAAAGCTAGGAATTATACCTGTCTGAGCATTGCTTAAAAGAAGAACTTTTCAGCTTAGGTTGTGCATTTGAGAAGTATAACTAGAACTGCCCCATCTCTCTCACACACACACACACACACACACATTTAGTCTATTAACAATTACAGTCAGTGTTTCAACATTCTAATCAAAGAGCAGATAAGTATAGTTACATCCATCAAATTAATATTCCACATTATTTTAACTATACCACACCTCATTTCCTGAACTTAATCAACACAGAGCAAGGCAAAGCAAGCAGTTAATGAGAAGGTATGCTTAACACCATTTCAGAAAGCAKTATTCATGTTAGCCAACTGACCACACTAAAAGCAGCAGTTATTCTTTTGCACTCGCATGTGTGCGATCTCTCTCACTCGCGCTCTCTCTCTMTATATATATAYACACATTAAAAAGTGAAGCCCAGAACTGCAGTTAAAGAAGTTTGTGAAATAAACATTGCACTGCGACCAAACTGMAAATAAGAAAGATGAGGAGAAAAAGAAAGTTTGAAATCCACATGAAGGGCAAATAAGTAGGGACTGAAGCAACATAAAGGCAAAAACTATTCAATACCTCAAAGACAACAAAAGGAAAAAGAAAGACAAAGAATGTAAAGGGCTATATTGAGAAATGTTGTGCAGATCATAATTTAATTAAACAAACTATTCAAAATGCAGTCAGCCTAAAAAAGTGCAGTTCTTAAAAAAATAATAATAATAAAGAACTCCGTGGCAGCAAATGCATGCAAACAAGAAAATACACTCATGTGAACATATAAGATGCAAAACAGCATTCAGGGAGGGCACAGAATGAAAGGAAAAAAATCTTACAGTTCAAATCACAAGGACAGATCAGGAACCAATATCTCCCCAGCACAACTACCTCCTGAAGTAGCTAGTTGCCACAGGAAAACAAAGGTCTGCTCTCATGTGATGAARAAAGCACTTCCACCAGTGAATGTTCTTATAAGTGAGAAGAACCCAGCTGTTAAAGTCCCAAACCATACAAAGACATGTATTGTTCTAATGACAGAGGACAAAATGTTCTAACAATCAAAAATAGCACACAGGCTGTGAAAGGCCAAGCTTTTGCCCGTCAATGTATTAAGTTTACCAATTTAGGAGGACTGWGGACAGAAAAGTAGCTGTATTATGTGTCCAGCATCCAACGCCAAGAAAAAACAGGATGCTAGGTTACAACTTGCTTACCTTCTATAGAAGGGGCCTGGTCCTGAGCTGCATACAGCATCTCTTTGAAAGCCTGTAAGGAGAAGAAGGGAACAAGTGATCTAGTCAGTATTAAAAGAAAAAAAGTTTTTTACATCCTTTGATAAGCCTGCTTGAAAATGAGTAGCAATTAAAGTCCTTTTACCCCTCCGGACTGACACACATAGCATTGACATCACATTCTGTAGCTATTACWCATATTTCTGATAACAGAAGACACAGAAGTTCATGTTAACTGACTGCTTTGTCTAAAGCCTGTTACCTTACAGATCTACAAAATTTATTCCAGCAATATTTTTAAGCATCCACCTTGGGAGAAATGTTTCCCATTTGGTAGAATGTTAAAGGCTTTACCGGAAAAAAAAAAAGTGACTATTTCAGAGCTGTGGCATGAGATAGAAAGGAGTTTGTCACGGCAAATGGAGGAAAAGCAGYCTCGGAGATTTCTTATCACTGTTATGTGGTAGTACAGAAAAACACACATGTTCTAAAAGCTGAAGACAACATGACAAACAAGATCAGGGGACCTAGAGTGACTGCCTTCTCTTGAGGTGCAAACTGAAGGACAACATTAACACAGACCAGAATTACTAACCAGATCTTCAAGTCCTAGAGGCCCTGGGAATTGGCACTCCAGAGACCAAAAGAACAAACTGCTCATTTGCTTTGGTGTAATCCTTTCAGTTACCGCAAACACAAACTGGAATCACCAGTGGGGCACAACTGCCCAGAAGCAACAAAAAAGAAACCTAATCAAATGCGACTCCTTTTTAGGACACCTCCTCTCAGACAGTTAAAGATGCTGGTATTATGTCAGCTATAAATTAAACATACACTGTATCCCACATCACAGCGCAAGTAAAAAAAAAAACAAAGTTAATTCTGATCAATGGCTAAAGAACTTGAACAACAATTTTGGAAAGAGAAGCAATAAGGAAAGGCCAATTACCTACAGCAAGAGTTATTTATTTAAACGCACCACATCACTTGATAAAGACGGACCTCTTGGCACCCACATAATGAACGTGAGTGTGCTTTACACACCACTGCTCTGAGAACAGGATTTTATTTCCCAACTTTTGAACTCACAGAAATCTAAACCACAGAAGTCATTTAGCCACCTTTCTGGTCTTTGAAGTTTCCCGTCTCTTCTGCCTATTACCCAACCTATTCTAGACTTCTGTAATCCTACATCTCTGCATTCACTAGGTTGCCCCCACCCCAAACTCTCTCTCAAGTCAAAACATCACAGCCTAATTAGCAGATACCCTCAAGGAAAGAAAACACAAGCTCAGCAATTAGAAACTCAACACTGTTGAAACATGGTGGTTATGATCTTGTTAAGTAAATATAAGGTCTAAAGGACATGTCTATTTAGCACGGGATATCATAGATGGCAAGCTAAACAGGCAGTTCAGACCTCTCTCAAAGGTCCGATTCCTGAGTCCACGGAGGTCTCAAMGAAGGTCACTTGCATAGCTATTTTCCTAACTAAGCCACTGCTGAATGATTATTATTCCAGTGACGCAGTTCTCTCCTACCCTCCATTTTTGTTTTAAATTCCTCCTGAACACTGGCCATTTCAATCCTTTTCCTCGCATGACTCACTAGTTAGCAGCACATGATCTGTTTCCATAYATCAAGTGGTCAAAAACCCTCCTCCTTTTTCACCCCACTCGTCATCCTCACCTACCTGTAACTTTTTCCATGAACCACAACAAYCACACAACATAGGAGAAACAAACTTGAAGAGACAGCAAATTGGAAGCCATAGCAATACGAAACCATTTCTTCCTTTAACCTACCAAGAGTTAAACTAGCAGTGTTTCCTGTCTCCAGGTTTACAACTCGATTAAAAAAAGACCACAACACTGCAGGTCCTGCATTAAACAACTTTGAAAGCTGAAGGTGTCAGCTGTCATGCAGACATCTCCCTCACGCAGACTSTGATATATTACAATCTGGCAGCTGCATGGCAGCAGATATTGTTACTGCTCACCTGACCTATATAAGTAAAGCAATAACCTGAAAGTGAAAGGCTTAGGGCTTCTTAACACCTAAAGTATTTAGTCCCCTAGATGACGGAATTTTAGAAGTGATCCTTTCTAAAAGTTATCCATCACTGTCACCTTCTAATGTTCAGGAATTACTCTTYCTGCCCTCAGAACCTAGACAGGAAAGGGTTTTTTTTCCCCACTTTAAATTGTGTTACTGATAGCACCTAGCACCTGCAGCAAGCTTCCATAAACGCACATCAGACAACAAAAAAGCAAAAAGAAAACACACTCAGAAATGCAACTGTCAGGCCACAGCAATGGACAAATCCAAGGGCAAAAAACTTAAAATGCTAGAACAAAGCAGTTGTTTAAACTGACTAGCTTTCAAACTGCTCATGCTCTTTTAAGCTTGTCCGCTAACACCCAGAAGGACAAATAGTGAAATAGCACAACAGATTTGTGTCAGGAGGTGGCAAGCTTGGGTGTGAACTGCCTATCATGAAGCACAGTTTGAAGAGCAGAATTGGCCACGTCCCAACAGCTGAAAGACTGTTTCTGGAAATGAGACTTCAAAGACAAGCAGATTATACAAACTACCAGTTTCATCTTCCCAACCTACTTCTTGCTGTAAGGTCTGGTCTCATAAAGAAATGATTTTTAAAACTTAGCAACCTGTTTCTCTTATTCGAAAGGCAGAGGTGCTTAAAACCTGAAGTCTCTTTAAAAYGGAATGGAAGTCATGTGCTTGTACATTTTACTCATCCTTCCCATGAAGTTTGTACCTGTACTGTCTGTTCTGATTCCCCTCCTTCCCCAGGCCTTGCAATTTCAAAAGAATTCAGCACTTGATAATCTTAAAAAAAATAAATAAATAATCACTTAATTTTTCTTTAGAACTTTTCACAAAATTTGGTCAATAATTCTCAGCCTTCTTGGCTATAACAGAGTATACAGCAATGAGACAAATACAAGGAAATACGTGTGCAAAAAGACTACAGGCTGATGAGATTTTATGAGATGACTAAAGAGACTTCTGCATCCAGATAAACAAAATCAGACCRGATTAACCAAAACAAAAGTGCCATCTGGCAACTGTAAAATTCAGCCGAGTTTCCATCAGACTGATATGCACACATACACTTACACTTAGAAGTCTACACAGACAGAGCTAAGCTCTCCTCTTTCTCCTACAAGTACTCCAGAGACGTGCATAGCAGCAAAGGAAACTTGCATTATGATTTGGATAAACAGAGGACTAGCAATCCAACACTGTTACCGCACCTAAAAATGCATATTAAATGCAGTGCAGTATGTTTTCAGAAAAAAGCATTAGTTGAAATTCATCTAAGAGTTACCTCAATTTGTTCAATACTGACTGCTTTAAAAAGAGAAGTCTGTTGTCTGATAAAAAAAATGAGATTTTGTTTCTTTAGATTTTTGTTTTCTTTTAAAACACCGAAAGGACTGAAGAGTAAGTGAATTGTTTCAAAACTTAAGGTTTTAAGACAAAAAGTCAGTCATGGCTTTTGTAAAACTCCATCCTCATGTGGATTCAGCCATGGCAAACTGTTTGTGAAATGCTGAATGAAACAGCACAGTATACATCTTCCCCCTCCCCCTCCATGACAAGCCAAATGCTCTTCCTCAAAACGCAAACATACTGCAATGCTTCTGCTGAAAGAAAGAAAATAAGAACCTAACCTGTAACTATCAAAGCATATCTTCATTTCTSCTGTTTAAAGAAAAGGAATGAACTCATACCTGTCTAAAGCCCTTCCACTGACCAAGTATCTGCTCTAAYTCTGGGCAACTTTCATACTTATTAAAAGCAGTTATAATACCTAACCAGATTATTGTTTCAGAGAAAGATCATGTTAACAGTAAGAACTTTGAGAACTGTAGTATCACTTTCAGATGCTCTTTAACAATTTACATTTTTAGGTATGCAACACCAAACAGTCTCATTCTTCTTTCTTCCTGACCTAATCAGCAACAGATTACATCCTCTTTCCAGTTTTGCTAGTAATTTATGCAAGACGAAGTTCCTTACAGCTACACTAGCTGTGCATCTGTTCAAAAGAGACATCACCCAGTTAGGATCTCAGAAGTTATCCTAGGTCTTAAAAGACTTGGGGGTTGTTTGACTGCATGAAAGARTCACCTGTTCTCCAACAGAAATAACTACAGATATCACAGTAGAAAGATAAGATGACTACATGTGAGCTTTATGACACAGTATGACTTAAAGAAAGCAATTGCTATTCCATTTTATAGTCCTTTCATTATCATCATGAATTTGACACGGTAAGTCCCTGAAAACAGGAACGATCTCTTCCGAGTTAAAAACCTACACTGCAAAATCTCATTCCGAAGCAGCACTTGTTTCACTCAAAAAGACAAAAAGTATAAACTGTAAGATGAAAAGAACAATATAATGCTATGAAATAGCAAATAATTTTTAARAATTTTGTACATGGTATGTGCTGTAGGAAATATTTTGCACAAGTAATGAAAGCAGCATTTGACCTTATGTTTGCTAATCAACAACTCAGTATTTTTCTCGACAAAAGCAGAAGGTTGTATGCTTTTTTTCGTCTCAGGTCTAATCAACAAGTAAACCAAGTTAGCACCACCCTTTTATGCTCCACACCCACCCGACCACCAGTTACTGAATAATAAATGCCAGACTATTCTATTACTGGAATATGCATGAGCAGGCAGTTGACTCACATTCAGCCTGCTACGACAGGGGTAACAGAAGGATTCTTGAGACTTATTACTAAAAAGGAGGGTGAGGTTTTTATTTTAATTCCCTTTAAGTTCAGCTATCTATCCAAGGAGGAAATCATTTTTAAATCATGTCTAGAAAGAGTAACAACTATAAGAAAGATTCTACTGAAAACTTCTGTTTATGTTAGTTTGGAGAGGAAATGACACACAATAATACTGCCCTAGTTAAAACGTCTGAAAACTAAGAGGCACGTTAACCTCCTATAACAAGAACAGTAGCAGAGCTCTTCACACATTAATCAGAGGTGTCATAGTTCACTGGGTCTCCTCTACCTTCCCTCTATAGCTCTGGTCGGTACTGTAGGTCAGAAACTAAAATATACGGAGCTAAATCTTCTGCACTTCTACCATCTATTTCCTTTTCCATTCCCCTCCAAACCCACTTCCAAATCTTCATTTTGGAAAATATGTTTCCATTTCCAAGAACAGAAAACAAGTCTGAGAACTCTTCTATAGAGAGCAATCAGAGATATGATACAGAAATAATCTGGTACTTTATGTTACTAAGACAATGGATTTCCTCCTTCACAAATACTAAAGCATTATTTGGTCATCTAATTCTCTGAATTACTTAAGGAACTCAMAATTTTGTTCTAAAATCAAATTGACTGCTATTTTTATCTAAGCATCCATTCATTTGCAGTCAGGTAGCAGAAAAGAAAACAAAGGACTGGTCAAAAGGGCAGATGTAAAATTTTCTTTTTAAGTTACTAACAAAGTGAGCTAAGATAAATATGATTTTCCTTGCAAGAGCAGAYATCTTTTAATAAGGACATTAAAAATAAATTACTGTTACAGTCCTAAAGGGAAGACCCAGGCCTTCAAGTGGTAACAAATGTTGTATGGTTTTTGACTGGCTCAATCAGACAAGAAGTTTTGCTTATCATGGATGTACTATAATCAGCTTTCAATTGCCTACCTTTAACTATCACTTGTGGAAGAGATTGACATCACTGGCAGCAGTCCCTGCCACTGCTAACCCTAAAACGAAAAATGGCTTTACCACAAATAACAGCCACCCTGAGGTTCACCTAGTTAAACCGAAGTGTTACAACAAGCACCACTATGATAAATTTCAAATTAAGCAATCAGTGTGACCTTTAGAAAGCTGATATAATAAAATTTGAAAAGCTGTATTCTACAAATAATTCATGATTAATGCAGCAGAAACCTTGTGTAAACTGTGTTCATGAAAAGCCCTAAGTACAGTGGTTCACTCGAAATCAAGTACGAAACATTGAGATGCAAAGCCTCGCTAGCCTTTAAAAAAAAAAATAATAGGCAATCGATGCTAGATTTACTGTGCTGTTTTGAGGCACTGAGGTAAGCTGCTGGAATCGCTAAACTAGACTGTGGCCCTGCAGGGACACTGGCGACGTGTGCAGGAATGGAAGAGCCTGACTGGCTTGAGGGAGCTGCATTACCCGGCCAGTTCCCTCACCAGCTCCCGTCCTTGGGAACGGCGCAGGCGGGCACGGAGCTGCCTCTCACAGGCATCCCGCCCCGGCCTGCCCGCGCGCAGAACTGGCGGTGGTGCTGAAAAACGGCTGCTCACGGCAAGCTGCGAGCGGCACCCGCACCCCGCGAGCCGCGGCGGCCTCCCGGCAGGTCCACGCAGGATGCCCAATGGCGAGGACGCGCTGCGCAGCTCCGCGCTACAGCGCTGCGCTCCTGCTGCGCTACCGGAAAACAAGCGAGAGAGAAGCAACGACTCCTAGCCTCTCTCTTACACACAATATAAGATCATGGGTTTCTTGAGAAATCTCCTAGAGGACTTTTTTTTTTTTTTTAATATCTCGTCTATCTCCCAAGCTTCTGACCTTACTCCCGCACCAAGAGGTTACAGGGAAAAACTAAATTAATTAAAACACCAGCGCTTGTCCCCTGAGTTGTCCCAAGCGCTTCGGGATGGCGAGAGCTCCAGTCCCTCCGCCCAGGGGGACGAACAGATCGGTTTTGCAGCGTCCTCCTGCCGAGGCAACGAGCGGAAAACTGCAGGGTGCCGCGGGGAGCACGCAGGCAGCCCCGCACGCGGCTCCGCGCCGCGACACCGGCACCGGACTTCGCGTCGCTCCCGAGCCGCCCCGCCGCCCCC
>NW_020450927.1:1915567-1930401 GCF_003343035.1 Apteryx rowi | reverse complement strand
GCCTCTGCTGCCGCCGCCGCCGCCGCCATCTTCCTCGCCGCGCTTCCCCCCCCGCCGCCTCCTCTCCGTCAGCCGGCCGGCCAGCCAACCGGCCGCCGGCAAGACGTCATCGCCATAGCAACCGCCGCCGCCGCCCACCTCCTCCGCCGCAGTGCCGGCCGGGCGGGCGGGGCTTACGGCACGTCAGCCGGAAGGCCACGCCCCCTGCGGGGGCGGTGCGGGGGCGGGACCCTCAGCGCGGGGGGCGGGGCCGGGCCTCCCTCAGCCCCGCCCCTGCCCTCGGGGGCGTCGCGGAGGGCTCCCGGGGGGGTTTCTGCCCCCCGAGGGGCTTCTCCGAGGGGCTTCTGCCCCCCGCGGGCCGCTCTGGCCCCTCCCTGCCTGCCCGGGTCYCTGGCTTGTCCCCATCCTCTTAAACCACCAGCACCGCTGCCGTGTTGCCCAAATCGACGCCCCCCACGCRAGCACCAGCCTGCCAAAAGGTCACAGGCTGCCCTGTCCTTGGGGTTATTTACCGCCTCATCCGCAGATGCTATCCACGGCGGATTTATGCCTCCTTCCGGATCACGGATGGAAACGCGGAGTTACRTCAGGCCAGCCCCGTCAAACGCCACAGAGCCGTAGGCCGGAGCGCTCGGCTTAGTTGGGGTTATTCTCTTCATTCAGTTTTTGGCCAGGCCTCGCTCAAGCCAAACGCGTCCTCGTGCCAGAGGCGCTTGTGACTCCCGCGAGCACCTCCAGCGAGCGCCAGGCGGGGAACGGCCAGGCGGCTGGCGTCGTCAGCGCGGACGCCCCTGTCGCTAGGAAAATTGCCGTGACGTTGCTCACGCCCACAGAGAAGGAGCTTAAAGCAAGATTTCCGCGGCCCCCTCGGCAAAGGTTTTCATCCGCCTCGGAGGAACAAGGGACAAGTCAAGCCTCCCGCGTCCACACGCTTTTCTTCAGCTGGGGAGTGGTTTTTGTTCTCCACGCTGCAGAAGCAGACACGCATCCCCACGCACCCCTGCGGGCGGTGATCAAGGTGCATTTTGCGTCGTCCCCGCAGGTCGCCCGGGGTTCGGGCTGTCCCTGGTGAGTCAGCCTTCCCGCCGAAGGCCGGCTGCAGAGAGGCCRAGGGGACAGCAGCGGCTGGGAAGACCATCGGGGCGCTGAGGTTTAKCCCCGGTGACCGTGGCACCGGCTCACGCTGCATTTGCAGCAAATCTGCCCCCTCCCCGCGCCTCACCTGCCTTGCAGGGTGCTCCGGCACTTAATTAGCGGCTGTGAGGCTTGACGGAGCTTTGAGTGAAAGGCTCTTTAGAAACACGCAAATTACGAAGGCACAGTCGAACACACCTCAATAATCTGTATTGTACAGTATTAAAAATCCATGCCCTGGAGCATTATTAAATCTTCCCCGAGGACACGCAGGCAAACGCTTCATCTTCTGCTTTCTTTGCGTATCGTGCAGGCAGGCGGCCGGTATTTTTCTCCCTGCCTTCGCTCCTCTTTGGCGCTGAGCTGAGGCTGGCCCGGGAGGAGGGCTCTGCGCTTCGCCTTCCTGCGCCCGGCCCCAGAGCAAGCGGCGGCAGCCCCAGGACGGCTCTGATTTGAATTCCGCGTGCGTCAGCTCCCCGCGGGTCGGGCTGCCGGCCCGGCCGGCATTTGGCAGGCCGGCGAGCCCCCGAGCTGGGCTGCAGCTGTTGAGCAGGAGATCCGATCGCCTCTGGCAGCCAGGCGAGAAGCAGGTCTGGCTGGAGACATCGTGCACCAGCGCGCGGCCGCCCGTGTGATGCTCAGGGGGACCCCGCGCCTCTCCGGGGTCCCGTGTCCGCCTCGCCATTCACAAAAAACCCAGCGTTTAGCGTCGGTCGCCACGAATCTCGCAGGGGAGCAGCGTGGAGGTCCTGCTGCCGAGCCTGGAGGAGGGACGCGGTCCCGTCCCTCTCCCCCGCCTCCGGGCCCACAGCTGGGGCACGCGGTGGGAAGCACCCGGGCTGCGCGGGGCCACCTGCCACCACATGCCCACGCTGCTGAGCAGCCCTCCGTGCCGGCACGGGACCAAATCCGCAGGGAGGCGAGGAGGGAGGGACGCTCGCTCTCCCCCCTTGGCAAAGCTCCTGGTGCACACCCAGAAATATCCTTTCAATGGTTATCTTCCCCGAGGGCCGCATCCTAAAGCGGTGCGGATAATCCCTGAGGGCCTTTTTTGCCTGAAGTGGGGAGGATGAGGTTCCCCTTGCCCCCTCGCATCCRCTGGGGTCTGCCGGGACGGGAAGGGGGAGTGTGGCAGGGGCAGCTGTGTGCATTTGGAGGGGGAAGACGGGAGGGGAGAAGGGCTCGGAGGGCTGTTGGCCAGGGAGAAGAGCGAGAACAAGGAAGAAGATGAAGGGGAAGAGCAGAAGAAAACACAGGAAGGATAAGAAAGAATTTAGGGAGGCGGAAAATTAGGCCGACAGGCCACAAAAAGCTAGGGGGGAAGGAAAAGAAAGACAAGACAGTGCAAAGGAAAAGGGAAATTTCTCCAAAAGTTACGTGAAGCGCACAAAGCCTGTATCCTTGCACAAATCACCGCGCCTGACCGCAGCGTAACGCAGATATCCGGAGGATCGGAAGGGACCGGCGCCGTGTTATGGCACTTTGCCTGGGGCGTCTCTGGTGGCACCACCGTCGCAGCCTCTCTGCTCCCTCCTCCGCCGCGGGGAAGAAAAGGGGGGTCCCGTGCTCTCCCCGGAGGACGCAGCCACCCTTCTTCGCTGCCTCTCCGAGGAGAGGGGCGGAAGCGGGGGCAGGCCCTTAAAAGCCCATCTCACGGGGTTCATCACGTCGTCGTGGGTGCCCCGGGTCTCCTTCCTCCTCGTGACGGCAGCGTGGCTCCACGCCGGTGTCCGTTTGCTGTCCGTTAGCCCCAGGTGTCCCCGAACCAGCCCCTCACAGTTTCCCAGGCTCTCGGCAAAGCAGTTCCCTCACCGAGCTGCAAGGGCAAGACGTTCCCCCCCGCGTCTCTCCCACGGCTCCAAAGCCCGCTGCCAGAGGCTCCTACGGAGGGCCGCGTACCGGCGGCGGGGTACGTCGTCCCTTCCTGCCCGGACTTTTCGTCTGGGCCAGGTCGCGTGCCCCGAGCACGCACAGCAGCTTGCCGCAGCCCGGTGGCCCTGCTCCCGCGGCTCCTCGTCGGCGCCCTGCCAGCCGTCTCCCCTTGCCCAGGCCTCGCGGGCTCCTTAAAGAGGCAAATGACCCTATTCCAGCTGAAAGCCCAGGGGCTCCTTGCGTTTCAGCTTTATTCCATGCCACGTTACACGGCTACGCAGAGCAAAACTCCCATCGACTCCAGCAAGCCCAGACCGTCGGTCCGCAGGGCTCATTTGCTGCAGTGATTTAGTGGGGAATTGTCAGCGGCCCAGGGACCTCTGATTTGCGAGCGCTCTTGTTTGCTCTGAGATTTACCCAGCAGCAAGAGCGGAACACGCAGCAGCGACGTCCGAGCTCGCTGATACCATCTCTTAATTATGTTTGCAGAAAACCATTTAATGAATAGAGCTTTAGTGCCCTTCATCAGAAACTTCACACTCAGCAACCTCCCTGGTACTGACCTTAGGAGAGAGCCAACCGCTGTGCCACAGCTTGACTAACATTTAACAGGTCACCAGCTTTTAATGCATTGCCTTTGCAAGCTTGTACCAGATAAAATCACTTAGCGTCTGAATCCGCTCCCGCTATGATTAGCGCTGCCTTCAGCGGGGCCAGACATGAGAGGTGGGCCTCTGCAGTTCTGACCCTTTGAGTCCAGTAGACCTTCCAGAGATAACATGCAACATGGGGGAAAAGAACAGATTCAGAAATAAATATTCTCTTCACTATTTGCTGGACGCACTGGATGAAACGTGTACCGCACCTTGGGATGCGTGGTACATGAACATCTTGTGATACTATAGCTTGCAAATTCAGCAACTGAAAATGGTTAATGATCTTCCCTTCCCTTTGTCCCTTGGATATTGTCTTACCCCAGTGTAAAGCAGGTACCAAATGCTATTTATTCCTATCACACTAATGTAGATGACAACAGTAGAGGCAGAACAGAGGCTGGAACCTTCTTACCAACATTTACAGTGTTCTGCAGCAACAGTTCAGTTTACTTCAATATCTGATCGGCCCAAATCCGCCTCCCGTATCAGATGTGCTCTGGGAGCGTGCTTGGCAGAGGAACGATGTTTTGGTGCTCTGCTGGGACTAGGGGGTTTCCGAGTCTTCTGAACGTTTCAACACTTGCAGCGCTGCACATCTAGCGACTAAGGGAAGGAAGCGAACACGAGGGGAGGAGGAGTGTGAAACAAAAGAGGAAGGGCCGCACTCTCGCGCCTCCGCTGTCCTCCACCCGGAGCCGGGGTCTGGGCGGCAGGAAACACCCCTACCGAGGATGGACGCAGACCCCAGGTCCCAATGCCTCGTGTCCGGAGCACGTTCGCCTCTGGGTCTAGAGCCTGCTGGCCCTCGCGGAGGGCAGGATGCTCCGCTCCGCACCCGGGAGAAGGGCGGACTGCCGCAGAGCCGGGTGTCGAAGGCGGACTAGGGCTCCCGTCACGCTGCTGGGCAAACCCAGCCTTCGCTGTGAACCGGAGCAGCTTCACTGCTGCTAAACTCTGCCTCTCACCTCCCGCTTCCCAGAGGCGTTAAGTCACGCCGCTGTGACTGCCAGGCATGAAGGGCCTTTACTTGGTCCAGGCTTCCACGTTCCTCTGATCCCGCTCTCTCTCTTTTCCAGGAAATGGTTTGCATTGTGATTCTCTCCCATGCTGTTTTAGCTAGGAGAAAATAAAAGAAACAACATTATTTGCATTTTTAAACTGAGCAAGAAGAAGTCGAGAGTGGGCTTTCTGCCAGTGCAGTCTGGCACTTGCTTTGTTGAGAGCATATAGAATAATTTATAAATAGCATGTTTAAAAAAATAATTATACTTTTAAAGATCCTGCATTGCTGGGGAGAAACAGTCTTCAAAAGAGGCTTTAGAGAAAGAGTCTTCCAGAGGGAGAGTTTTCCTTAATGGCATCTTTAAAATCAGCAAGAAGAAGGTTTTGCAAAGCAGGAGACAATGCAGAACACCCACAGATAACTATTCCTAGGCCCTTCTTCTTAGCAAGACAGCCCGCCTCCTCCCCAGGCGTCTGACCTTTAAGACACTTGGATATTTAGAGGGTTGGTTTGTCACCGCAGGGGACATTTCGAAGCACGATTCGCCCTGGCCCTGCGAGCGGGACGCGGGGAGCAGAGCCCGGGTGGGCCGTCGCTCACGCCTCCTCGCTTCGAAGCCGGCAGGGCAAAATCAGGGGGAGCCGGGAAGATGCYGCTGCAAACTCATCTTCCCCCCACCAAAACCTGAGCAGCTCAATGAAAAAAAAAAAGAAAAAAGAGGGTGGGAGGATGCAAGCACCAGCTCTTTTCTCCCACGGGAGTCGCAGCCACGTGCCCCGGCCTCAGCCTAACGAAAGGCACGGCAAAGCCGTCGTCTCCCAGCGTACAAGGTGCCGGCTCGCGCGGAGCGAGGCAGAAATGCCCCGGAGAGATGGCAGAGGGGTGGCCGACGGAAAACGGCTATTTGCTGCCTCCTCGGGAAGAGCTGGCCCTGCCAAGGCAATTATTTCCCGTTCCGAAGGAGGAGCAGGTGTTGCGCTGTGGCAGCTTGGGAAGGAGGGGAAATAAATAAAGAGGGAAATAAAAGCAGGTCAGTGGTGAGCTTGGCGCGGAATTACGAAGGGATTTAGTAAATCATACGGGGAGACACAGCCCTGCCTGCGCAGATCAATAGAGAGGCAGCCCGGGGCTTCCCGCTGCACGCGCTCCGCAGGGCCGGATCAGGCACTACCGGCATTAGCTGGTGAGCCCCTAACGCTCCCATTAGGTGCTTTTACCAATACCGTTCTTGAGAAGCACGGTCGATATATTAGATTTCCTAGAGACAGCAGTGCAAAATGCACAAATCCTCCGGCAGCCTGAACTGGAGCCATTGATTTTCCATGTGTTCTCGCTCGCCACGGGCACGGCGGAGGCCGAGGGGGCGATTACGGACGTCGCAGACCGGCGGGTTGCTGGTCCCCGGGGCGCGGGCGACGCGCGCAGTCCGGCCAGCAGCGGCACAGCCTCACTCGCCGGGAGCTGCCGCGACGTTCGCGCGCTCAGGCCAGCTGCCTGCGGCAGGTCTGTCGAGCCAAGAGAAGCAGCGGTTACCGGGCAATGGCAATGCGCTTCCCAGGTCTGCATCCGCTGGCAGGGATGTCGGTACGGATCTTGCCTCTGCCAAGGGCTATCCAAAGAGCCAGGAGCCACAGCCTCACGTGGCTCTCCCGAGCTGGGCAAGATGACGGTTTTGTCCCCGTTTCAGAGGGGGACCGTGTGTCGAGAGCCGGGGGGGGCCCGGTACGAGCGGACGAGCCCCCTGCCTCCGACTGCAGGTGCCTCCCTCTTCACGTGGCCTGAATCTGATCCGTCGGGATTAAGCTGGTTGCCGAGGTGGACTTCGGACTCGGCTCCCAACAGCTCGCCCCGTGCTGGGGAAGCAGGAGAGCTGTAGCGGGGAAACCAGGGATGGCATCAAAAGCACAGGGGCGCCCGGGCCCCAACCYGCCTGCGCGCGCCACCCGTGCTCTGCAGGGCCGAGGTGTCGCCCCCCCCCCGCCCCGCGCTCCCCAGGGCAGGATTTGACCCACGCTTTGCCCAGCCGGCGATGAAGTGCCCTGTCTAGAAAGTCCCCAGGTCAGGCAACGCAGCACCTCCGGCTGCACGCCCACGTGCAGAAGCGCGATTGGTATTAAACCCCCCAGGGATGCTCAAACACAGCCCCAAGGGCCAAAACAGCGGCACCTCCTCTTGCTCGGGAGGTGGCCCCGGCAGGCCGCGTTTCGGGAGAGCGTCGCTGCCTCGCCTCTTGACGCTGCGACCACGAAGAGGCTGACCTTTCCCCGGGGCCGACTCCTGGCAAGCGGCCACGCAGCAAGCACGCTTCGTCTCCTCATTGCTCGCATGCTTCCCCTTGGGTTTCCTTGGATCGCACGGAGATCTTCTCCGGAAACCCAGCCAGGGAATAATTGCTGGTTGGAAGGAAAGGCAGCCGACAAAAATAGGGAAGCTGCACCCGCTTGCTAATCCCCCAGCAAACCCGCGGCCGCCGGGGTTTGCTTTCCCCTCCCTTCGGCTGCGCTCGAGCTGCTCCTCACCTCCCCAGGGCCAGCGAGCCGGCCAAGACGACCTCGGCGGTCGCTTGCAGCCGCCCTTCTGCAACACGCCAGGCGGCGTGCCGGCGTCTTCCCGGCCGTGCCGCCCTGGCCGGCTCCTGGCGGGACCYGCTGTGCGGGGACAAGTGCCCGTGCAAGGACTGCCCGTACAGGGCTGTGCTGCAGCTGGCTCGGCCAGGGACTCGCTGCGCTTTCTTGCCCCCGGGATCAGAGGGGGGGGCCTGCCCTTGGCAAGGCCGTCCAAGCGTGCCTCCTCGCTGCCGTGAGTCCAGCTAGCTCCAAAATCGCCCTTGGAGGCGTTCTCCAGTGGGCGGCGAGGCGCCAGGCGGCCCTGGGACCGGTCCCCGCCACGTCCCCGAGCGCCTCCCCGTTGCCCTCCCGGGGTGCCGCGGGCAGCGGAGCGCAGCTCCCGGCGTCTTCCCRAGGTAACGTCACCTGGCGTCTTGCAGGTAGGTCGCTTCCCGCCTCGAGCCGAGATGCTGCACGTTTGACTGGTGCTTCCTGCGCGGCGAGGAGAGGCGGCCACGCCGGCGCGTGACGCCGTGCGCTGTGTCAGCATGGCCATTTGCATCCTACCTTTGCCCTCAACCAGCACATCTGTAACGGCACCAAAAAGTGAAGTGCCGACCAGGTTGAGATGTTGGCTAATACTTATGGGAGAAACCTGCCGAGCCGGCCGAGCTTTCCGGGAATTTTTGGAAGTCCTGCCACAGATCTCTGATAGGGTAAGGGACATGGAGGTTTGCAAGCTTCCTGTTTTTTTCACAACCTCGAAACCGTAGCGCATTGTAAATGATGGCCAGAAGGCCACATGCTTCCTATTTGCAAGGGCCGCGTCAGGAAAACAACAGCCGCTCCTGCCAAGCCTCRCTCGGCCTTGCCGCTTCGGCGCCAAACGCTCGAGAAGAGGCGTCTGCCCCGCGCGGTTCCCTCAACGACACTTGGCCGCTCCTGGCTCCGGACCGCCGCAGCTGTCCCTGGGCATCGCAGCGGCTGCACGTTGCCCACAGCAAGCTCATTAGATGGTTTCCCYGGCACAGCGCTGTCTTTGCAGGCTCTTTCTCCTGAAGGCTCCTCGAAGGGATCGTGTGACTCCCGGTTACTCCCGTATGCAACCRGGCTGAGCGCGAACGGGCCGTAGGGGCTGTAGCACACAGCTCCGGTTCTGCAGCCTTGGTGGGAACAGGGAACTTGCGTCAGACTTAACTGAATCATCTAAAGCAAGCGGAGAGACACACCAAAAGTGCTCGTGCCCACCAGCGGGGAGAGCAAGAGGCAGCGTAGCAGCCGGACTTCCCAGCCCCGTTGTGGACTGATCCCAGCCAGAAGCGACTCTGCCGTGTTCATACCGTTGAGTTCACATCTGTTTTCACCCAGCTGCACAGAAAACAGCAGCTCTCTTCTCCAAGCGCAGCCCACAGGCTGCCTGGACACACAGCCCGGCTTTGTTCTCCCCAGCGAAATCAGCCCCAGAGCTGGAAATCGCGTGCACGCAGAAAAGACCCGGGATTTTCGGGGGCTCCGCTACCCCGACTGGTGCCAGCAGAAGTTGCAAGGGTCCCTCTGCAGCCCGAGCCCCCCTCCGTCCTCTCRGCTGGCCTTCCCCACTGATTTTATGATCCGTCGGGCAGGAATTAGTGCACGWCCCTTCCCTGGCGCACAGGGCCACCGAACGGCCGCGGCAGAGGCTCCGGCCCCGGCTCACCAGCGCAGCCCGCCCCGGCGCAAGGAGGCGACCGGCGCCTGGGGGCCCCTCGCCCCAACCGCCCCAGCCCGCTGCCGTGCAGGCGCTGCAGGAAGCGCCGACCTGCAGCCCGAGCACCGCCTGCTGCGTTTTATGGCAGAATCAGGCCATAAATCTCTCTCGGAAGGTGCAATCACTTCGGTGCAGATTTTCCCTTGCAGAACTTGTAGCACCACGTGACAAAAATCTGTAAGTAAAACTCAGACGCGAGCCATTTATAACGGCAGCGATGTGATTGCTGCTGCTGACAGCTGCAATTACAGTCACTTGCTTCAACCTCTCCTCGCCGGGAGAAGGCAAAGCCAGCGCCAGCCGCCACAGTCCTGCATGGCAGCGGGAAGGGGTCCGGAGCGGCGTTCCCTGAACTTTGTCCCCTCTCTGGTGGCATTAGTCACCTAGAGGCAACTCTCAGGGAGCATTTGGGGGGGGGATGCGGGACGGGCACAGGGACGCCGAGCCCGAGGGACGCGGCCAGCAGCTGCGGAGCTGCGGGGAGATCCGTAAGCTGGGTGCCTAAGGCCGTCGTGCCCGGCACAAATCCGGAGGGGCGCCGAGCCCAGCATAACGCCACCAGGGGCTGGACGGGCCTTGGTGTCTGTCTTATTTTGCTGTTTTCACTGAACAGCGCCTAGTTTTTTGTTTCAAAACAAACGGCGCTCTCGCACTTTTTGCACAAGCATGAAAAAGGAAGGGGAAGAGCATGGGCTGAATAAAGCAAAACAGAAATGAAGCTTTTTTTTTTAGTTTCAGGTCAAGCAAAACGCTTTAAGATCAAATGAAAATGAAATTTCTCCTTCAGCTTTTCACCTTAATTTGAAAAACAAAATACCATGCCAAACTTCTCTTGATTGACCGGAACCGAAAAGCTCTTACTCAGCGGTGAGATCTGCCGTTCCGCCGAAAGAGCCAGTATTTGCAGAGCTCCCGCTGCAACCTTTGAGCAGCTGGGCAGCTGCGATGTTGCAACCGCCCTGGTGCTTGTATTAGCTCAGGCTGCTGTCAGCACCGCCCRGGGCAGCAAGGCTTCGGGCACACGTGCAGAGCGGCGTTTGGCACCTGGGAGAGGCCTTTCTCCACCAGCATTTAGGAAGAGGTTCAATGATATGCCGGGGAGAGGGGAGATTTATGTACTTTTGGGTAGGGGGTTGCATTCCTTTTCCCTCACGGCTACTGATTTGCATTCACTGCAGCAAGGGAGTTTATGGAAGGGGGGAATTGGTGTTTTGTTGATATCTAAAAAACCCGATATGATAGAAGTGCTAATTACACGCTTCTTCCCCAGATTCTCTGTTTCACACCCGGGGCTATAATGAATGCAGGTAAAACGCGCAGCCGAGCGATGCAGCAAACCCCTCGCGATCTCAGCTTTCCCGCCGTGCCGCGGGGATGGCGAGCACGAGGGAGCTGAAGCACGAGAGGCTCTTTGCCGCCACGCGGCGCTGCCGCTGGGACAGCCGTATCGCCTTCCGAAGCCCTCTGTGTGATGATTATAGCAGGCCTCAGCGCGGAGCCGGCTGCCCCAGCTCGTCCCTGCTCGCGGCACCATCCCGGGCCGCTTCTCCATCCTCCTGCCCGGGCTGGGAGCAGCCACCTCCCTCGGGTTAATGCAAGACGCAYGTGGCCTGCAGCAAATTGCTTTCAGGAGCAGGTCTGAAAATGCAGCAGGCATCCAGCTGGGATGGACGTGGGGAAACACCATCCCTGCTGCCCCCCGGTGAGCGCCTTCCCCCCCCCAAGCCTGCAGCCGCCGCAGGAGAAAGCGGCTTCGGAGCCCGCTCGGAGGCGGGGGCGCAGCAGGCCGGGTCCCACGGGACCTTTCCTCCGCAGACCTCTCCCGACCTCGCCTGCGCCGGGGCAGCGACCGCCGCCGTTTGTTTAGATTCCTCCCTGGCCGATGTTGAATTTTCGACCTGTTGTTTTCCCCAGCCTGTGACCCAATCGCAATTTCCTGGAAATCGCTGTCCTTCCCGGGGAAGAAAGCCGTGGGGCTGGGAGGCTGCGGGCAGGCACTTGCGGCCGCGGGAGCGCAGCGCTCGCCAGCCCCCGCGCACTTGCAAGCGCTTAGCTGCTCCGGCACTAACTGGCTTCCAAAATATTGTGCGGGCGATGGGGCATACGTTCGTTTGGCCATGCTAAGGGATACGTACGTAGGGTGAAAAATGAGCGTGGCTTTTTTCCTCTCTCGGCTCCARTCGTGCCCATGTTACCCAAAGCGTAACATCGGAGCGCCTCCTTCCAGAAGCTCACTGCCCGGCCCAATTTCTCACAGCGGGAAGGTCGAGGACCTGGGACCAGGGGAAAAGCTCTCAAACGTGAGCCTCTTGCTCTGCTGAGAAGGGTCTCGGATGGGCGGCCGTCACCCATGCGTCTCCAGGCCCCCCGGGCTGCACCATCCGCAGCTACGGCTCCCACCCCGCAGGCTGGAGCTGGAAAGGACGCCTGGTTGCACGGGTTCCCAGGAAGCCCTCGGTGCACCCGTTGCCTTTGGCTCGTCCCCCCCAGACGTGGTGGCTGCCCCTCGCAGGGTACGCCCCGCTGACCAGGSGGTGAAGGATCCACGGGCTGCCCTGCCCTGCCGCCGAGGAAGCTCGTGACACTCATTAACCAGAGACACAGGTCTGCAAGCCACGGAGGCAACGCGCGCCAGGTCAAGGACTGCTCGGTGGCTTGGCCCCAGGTGGCCGGCGCGGTTCGGAAGGGCTGGGGACCCCGGCGCAGCCGTGTCCCTGGCCGCTGCCRTCCCCGCGCCCTTGGGAAGGGGCACAGCTCCCCAGCCCATAACCTATTTTTTCTCCGTAGCCAGGTGTCTCCCGCAGTAAAATGAATGGCCTTGAGCAAAACGGCTCCTAATTACCTCTTTCTTCTTTTGTTGTGGAAAGAAAGTGTAATCACAGCTTAGCTCGCGGGGATCCCTCCCGATGCTCCTTCCAGGCTGCCCAGGGCGGGAAGCCAAGAGCGGCCTCCTGCCCTCGCAAGGGCGCAATGACGGGTTTCCAGGCTGACCAGTACGATGGACACGGTAATTACACGGGGATATTTTTTCCCTGCTCCTCTCCGCCGGTTGCAGCCTGTTATTGTGCCTCCGAGAGCCCAGCGCGGGACTGGGGCTGACCCGCACGCGCAGCTCGGCCCGAGCGGGACGGCGCCAGCCCGGCCTGCCTAATTCGGGGCTGAAAAGCCGCAGAAAGCCGCAGCAGGAGCCGCGGGCCCGCAGGGAGAAGCCGTGCCTAAGGCAGCAGCTGAAATGACCGGCCCAACGGGGACGCTGGGCCAAGGAGGGACACGTGCGGGGCAGCCTGGGGCGCTGGCGGAGCCGYGGAGGGGGCCGGGAGCCCCCCCCGGCACGGGCAGGGCAGGCGCCCCTCCGAGTCTCCATCCTGCCCTTTCCCAGGCTGCCAGGAACCGGCAAGTAAATCAACGCGATCCCGCAGGGCGAGCGGAGCGTTTCGGAGCCTGGTATCCATCCATCTCCTTAGTTTTTTTCCACGCCGAGCTCCTAAAGGCTCCGCGGGCGGCTTGTATCAAACCTGCTCCCACGCCTGCCGAAGCGAGGGGGTGGAGGGAAGGACTGGGCCCGCTGTGCAGCCGCTCTCTTAAAAAACAGGGAAGGAAAACGAGAGGGGGATCTGGCGCGAGCTATAAGTGCTCCAGCAAGGGAGCCCGGCGAGGTAAAAGGCCCCTTTCACCATGGAGACGAGACAGAAGCCGCGCGGAGGCCGGGCGCCTCGGATAATTCGCTGCAAGCACTTCTGCAAGCTATTCGGAGAGGGTTTCATCCTGCCTCCCGGCCCCGGCTGCCGCCGCGTGCCAAGCGCTGGCGGCTCGGGCCCAGCCGGGGCTTCTCCGCTGCGCGCGGGGCCGGCGGGACGCGACGCGACGCGCAAAGCCGAGCTCCGCCGGGGCGGCGGGGTCCCGCGCCCAGCGCGCTGGGGTGCTGCAGGGAGCCCAGGGAGGGCCGTGCCGCACCGCGCGGAGCCGGGCTGGGAAGCGGCTCCGCGCGGCCCCGATGCCAGCTGGATGGAGCCGATTGATTTCTGGTGGAGCGCAGCGCACAGGAAGAGTTTGCTGTAAACATTGCGGTCTGTTTACGAGCTCGGGTGTTAATCATGCACTCGAGAGGAGCTATTATTTTTTATTTGCAAGCAGCAGAGCCAAGCTGATTCCGCCTTCCCCCCCTTCCCGGTTTGAGCCAGGGACTCGCTATCCTCCGAAGCGGCTGGGAGGCGGCTGCGATTTCAAGCCTGCTTGCCCGGGGCCATCAGGCTTCCCGGCAGGCAGCCTGGGCACGCAGGGCTGTAGAGGCAGGCCGGGTGCTCGCAGGCGAGCTCCCAGCCCCGGCACAGGGCATGTCCATCCCCGCACCAGGCCAGCCCCATCCTCCTCCTCCTCCTCGCCCAGCTGGGGACCCCGCACTCATCTCCAGCCCCTAGAGCAGCCCCAATGTGTAACACACGGGCTGAGCCGTGGCTTGCTGCAGGGTGGTTTTGGCCACCAGCAACAGCAGGRTGGATGCCAGCAGGGAGAGGGGGGCCCATATTTATGCTCCCACCAGCCCCTGCACAGGGGGACAGCGCCAAGGGCCCTAGCAGAAGGGGACACAGGATACTTTGCAGCTGGGCACAGCAGCTTGGCCCCTTTTCCCTGGCCCAGCACTCACCTCCCACAGCTCTCCCTGCTCTCCAGGTGCTCTTCCTGCTCCAGCCTCCTTCATCCCTGCCTTAACCTGGCCAGGGGCTGCTGCAGGCAGCTTTAAAGCCCCATCATGCAATAAGTAGGTTATTTAGGGCAGCTGCACTAGCCCAGGCAGAGCAGCTAAGCAAAGACCATGCCCCTTCTCTTCCTGGCCCTGGGGATGGTGGCTGCTAGGGACACGGTCTGCAGAAAGCACAGTCCTCGCTGCAGCTTGCCCGCTCCCCAGCCCTGGCACGTGCATCCTGCCTTGGCCTCACGTCATCCTGCTTTTACAACAAAACAGCACAAACCACAGGTCTGTCAAGATGCAATGGGGCCCTCCAGTTTGCTATCTCAGCTGTGTTGTTTTAAGGTACCTTGGAGCTTTTTCCTCTCTAAAGGAAAATTCCTGCTCCTGGTGAAGCAGGGAAAGKGCTGTAAGGTGAGTAAGAGCCAGTCTATTTCTGGCTCTGATGTGAGGGTTTTTTCCACAGCTCCTGCATTTCCCTCTGAAAACCTCGGGATGGAAAGATGGGTGCGTGTGGCGCTCATGTGTGAATGAGTCCGAAGCGTCTGCGCTGCGTCAGGGAGGCCCCAAGAAGCTGTGCAGATGTCCCAAGTCACACGTGCGGTGGCTGTTTGCCCTTGTCCCTGGACATGCTGTGACGAATGGCCACGTTGCTCCTCTCCCACCTGGGGCAGTGAGAGGACATCTGCAGGGGACACCCGATGGGCAACAGCTGTGCCGGGGTAGCATCCGGCTGCGGCACCGGGGCTGCTCCAGGTGCTTCTGCGTGTAACTTGGAGCGAGACAGGGACCTCCAGCCACGGGTCTCCGGCTGGCAAGCTGCTGCGTGGGCTGCTGGCGGGCAGGCTGCTGCAGGACCGCAGGGCACAGGGGCAGCTCGGCGGGGGCTCTCTGCCTCAGTTTGCCCCCCTGTAAAATGGGCAACGCTGCGCGCGCCCCTGCGGGAGGCTGCGGCGGGCTGGGGAGGAGCGGGGCGCCGAGGCCGGAGGAGGATGGGGCTGGGGCGCCTGGATGCGCTGGGCTCCCGGGTGGGCAGCGTTTCCTTGGATGACTCAGAGCTGCCATTTGCCGCGGCCGGGGGCGGAGAAGGGAGATGGACTCGACAGCTGTGCGGGGGGGGAACTTTCCAGGCGAAGGAGATACCGGGCTAAATATAACCCGCTTCGGGCTCCGTTGGCCGGGACCCCCC
>NW_020450927.1:1819724-1914587 GCF_003343035.1 Apteryx rowi | reverse complement strand
GCAGGTGAGGGCCCAGCGCCGCGGGCCTCCCTCCGCTCCCCCGCGCCCCCCCGTCCTGCGTGGGAAGGGCAGGCAGTCGCGCGAGGCGGCCCAGCTCGTGCGGATGAGGACGTGGAAAGCTCCCTTTAAAGCCCATAAGTTCAGGGCCGTTAGCGTTACGTGTGGTAAAGCTGGAGGAAACCTAGCGAGGTGAAGAGCCCCCTATTCATCGCGGTGTTCCCGAGTCTTTTCTGCTYTGCTTGGGCAGCTGCAGCACGAAGCTTCTCGCGGCTCCTGTGGGGCTGCTCTGCCGCTTGAAGCGGGGCACTTGTCTGCAGGCTTTAGCCCCTGACAAGCCAGCGCCGCGACAGCTCGCTGGCGGCTCGGTGGCCTCGCAGAGCTCGCTGAGCCTCTGGAGTACCTAACCTTACCRACACGGCTGGCTCGCTTCCACGTGCCGGCTTCGCTGTGCGGGCTGGGTGACGAGGAAACTGAGATCTTTGTGTTTTCACAAATAGTTCCCGCCAGCAGGTTAGAAAAGCYGAGTGAATGGTTTGTAGGGCAGAGCACCGATCTCCCCGTTCGGAGACATCAGCCCCGCAGTGGGGTCTGCGTTAACGGGCCAGGTGTGAGCGTTAAACCTCCTCGGTTTGGCCGAGGCCTCAGGTGTCTGTTCAGGTGTGTTTGTGGAGTCAGAGCCCTAGAGCGGATGGGAAATTAAACTCAGCTGTTGTACATATAATTTTGAATGTGAATCCTTTTCCTGTTCAGTTCCCATGAGTTGGCAAGTTCTGGGATGCATCCAATTGGAATATATGGTGTGACTTGGTTCTCTTATTTAGGCATAAATTTTAAACACTTGTTATTATAGAGGTGTTTCCCTGCTACCTGTGTGTCTGATCATAGACTGGATCAGCAAGCATTTTTAACTGACTGCTTTCTGTCGATTAAAGGAAGGACTGAAGGACTCTGAAATATCTTCTGTGGATAATCAGCTAAGCTTAATTTTCCCCTTCTTTGTCAGATGGGTCCTTTGACATGATACAGTGGTTTACTGATAGGTAAAYAGTTCAAGGCATTAAAACCAGCTTGAGTATGCTTGCCGCTGTTACCCTGTTAGAGCTTCTCTCCTGTCTTTTGTAATAGTGGCGTTTTTTCCTGCTCCTGTGGCAGAATCTATGTAAACAAAACAAGCAAAAAAAAGCAGCAGCTAAGGTACAAAGGACTAACAAAGTCATGAGTATTGTTACAACTTGAAGGTTAAAGAATAAAAGTACAAATATGACTSTGTGTGTGGCAAGAGATGCTGCCTTGACTTGAACCTGAATGTGATCCTATTCCCCCAGCTTGGATAAACAGTCAGAACTAAGTGTGTGCATCTTCCCCATGATTTTCCTTCCATATGGGATTCACTACAGATATTGTCTCACTACAGATATTGTCTCACTACAGCCACTTTCAAGCATTTTTATTTTTTTTTAATCATTCTCCAAGCTGGTGGCTCTCAGACTGTGGTTTGTGGACCATTAATTGCATCGAGTGCAGGCTGGTCGGGTGATGCTCTGTCTTCAGATTTTTCTGCTGCTTAAACAGCTCTCCAGGATTCTTTTTGCCTTTAAGAAAAAGGGGGAAAAAGTAGCTGGGGAACTTTAAGAACTTTTCATCTCATCCCAGGCATGGTCTTAGAGAAAGGGATTTTTCTGTACTATAAACTTTTTTTTTATTGCATGTCATTATTGGACAAACATTTCTGTAGYCTCAGGAGTCATGATGCAAATAACCTCTATTTTTCATTTTCTTGAAAATGTTTTGGAGCTGCCCTGGGTGGAAARGGGAAGGCATGGCTTGCATATCGGTTTGTTAGCCAGCAGACTACAGAGCATTTCCTGGTGCTGGCCCTGTAAGGACAACAGGGTGTTTAATGTTGTTTGGCTTAAAAATTACTAAAATCAGAAGCCATTTCACAACAAAGATCAGTTTGATACAAGTCCAGGAAAAGCCAGTCATTACCCCACACCAGCACAGGCTTCGACAGGTTTCCAGTTGACTGCTGCTGAGGGGATCAGTGTGCTTCTGTCTTCTCCTTCTGTCCCTGCCGTACCCGGCCAAGCTGCACACAGAAAACAGGAGCTTTCCTGCGCCTTGGTTTTGGGGTGGGTTAGGATCTGTGCCGTCAGTTGTCCGGCACAGCCCAGAAAGGTGCAGCCCTTGTTTCAYGGTGCCTGGGAGGGCAGCGCTTGCAGTGAAGGCGGGAGAAGTTTGCTAGCACAGCTACTGCAGGATTAGGCTCTGCTAGCTTCACATTTTGCAGCGTTCTATGCTTTAAATCAAAGCGATGGTACTTAATGCAAGTTTTCTCTATTTAATTATAGCAGCCATATCAGTATGCATAATAGGCTGCTAATATATTACTCCGGTGGACAGTAGTATTGCTAGCGTACAAAAGGTGCTGACTCAGATCTGTCCRCTGTCCTTGATTTGGCATCCTTGTCTTTGCTCAGTCTAGTGTTTTATGTCACTAAAGGCTTTGATTTAAGATACAGCGCCATCATAAAAGAGAAGACAGTAACAGCTGAGCTCTCTGTTAAAATACTGTGTATTATTTATTTCAAACTATTTGGGTATATAACCATTTTCCTGGAATTTTATTACCTTTTATTGGAGGCCATTTCAGGATTTTATTACTTTTCTCTCTGATTTTGTTTATGTGTCAGAGACTGGAAAATAAGGGAATTGCTTAGTTGTCATCTCCAGTGAGCTTTTTAGAAGATGTTGCTGAGTTTATGACTCTCTGCCCCAGAAGAGGAAGAAGAATAGACTAATGGTAGGGCTCGAGGCTGGGGCTGATTTTCTGATTCTCCTCCTCCTTCACGTGTGGCTTTGGACAAATCACTCGTCCCCTCTGCTCCTTGAGCCTTCAGAGGTAAGGTGAAGGTAGTAGCACTTCCCTGTCATGTTGGGGATGTGAAAGACTGGGACTCAAACTGTTGTAATAGACACCGATACAGTATCTGCCCTTCAAACGGGGGAGAGAATCCAGCGCCTCGCTGGCAGTGACCAGGCTGAGAAAGCTGCTGTGCTGGAAGGAGGTGCCCGTATTTAATTCAATGATGGGAGGTTCAGGCAAGCTGGAAATCCAGTGCTGTTATCAAAACAGRGCTTACGCTGTCTCTAGCAGGCGTAGGTTTAAGCAGATAATCCCATTTTAATGTGACGTGTCTTTCAAATATTCTAGAACGTTATGCCACAAATCTGTACTGAAAATAGATATTTCAGCTTGCAGTTTTCTGTTGCGTTGCGATGGAGCTGACCCTGTGTTACCAGCGTTATGCCTCCCTCAAGTTACGYGGGGAAGTAGTCCCCCTTGGCCTTCAGGGTTAGGACACTTCGCGCCCTATGATTGATGTTTGCTTATTCTTCCTGTGCCCCACCTATAATTGGTAAAATACAGGGCTTTCCCACAGGGTGATGCAGGGTAAGGAGGCGTAGCTTTTGACAGGAGCAGAGGGAACTCCCCTCCTTGCTGAAGAAATTCGGTTTACTTGGCCCATGTGCATGTGCATAGTTAGAGCTGAGTCCTGTTGTCCCATAACATGAGCGAATCTGTTCTTAGTACTGTTGCTCCGTAGGGAGACCTCAAATGTGAATCACCTCAAGAGATTTTTGATCTGGTGAGAATATTTGGCTGGAAACCTCCCTGCTGTATAAACATATTAGTTGAAAAATTAACTAAGAACKCTTTCCCCACCACCACCATGGGAAGAAAATCGGTTGTGGCATAATGTGTAAGGGGCAAACTGGAGAATCTCAAGGGTTTTCACAGTATGGACCAGTAACTGAAATGGTATACGATGGCATTAACACATCTCTGAACGCCGGCCGTCTCTCCAAGCAGTCTGCTGAATGCTGTGACCTTCAGGCCCCAGGTGGATGCTTCATACCAGAGTTTCTAAGCTTCCCTTTTGGCCACAAATGGAGGCACTTGCAGACTCTTCCCATTCAAAGTTGCCTGGGTCATCTCTTGGCRTGATTCATGACTGTGTAATGTCTTCAGGCGACTTTGCATGGAAAAGCGATACTAGGGAAGTATTTAATGTGTTCTAGCTGTCTTTTTTTAATGCAGCTGATGAACTGTAAATGAGGAGAGCTAGCATCGAGTGACCAGTCAGCCCCCTGGAGACCACCAGTAATTATTCTGTGGACGCAGGGTGAGAACCTCTGACTTGAGATAATGCTATGGTCTCTTGTCTTTCTGCTGGCTGTGGAGAAAACCAGCTTTTGAGGCCCTCCGTTGAAGTAGCGGGAGTGCTGAATCCTTCACAGAATGTTTTCTKTCCCAGTACTTGTCATGCACTTGTACTGGCATATTTAGCTAAAAATCCCTTCCCTCGGCTCTCAGGCTCCAGTGTCCTCTGATGTTAGATTCCTATTAGTTTTTTGGTGCATTATGGAGTCTTACAGCAAGAAGGGGGAAGTCAAGACCTTTTTCTTCTTTCCAGCAAAACAACTGCAACTATTTTTAACATACCTTAAAATAGCAAACAGAGCACAAGTGCACTTTTCTTTCTCTTGATGGATCAAATTTAACTACTGTTCCTTGATTCGCATTACTATTGATGTTACTAACAGGGTTTCCCAACACTGGAACAGTCTTTGAATGCCAAATCTAAAGAGGGGAAACTGCTGTGGTGTTTTGATCACAATACTGAACAATTAATATTAAAAAATATGGTATTTTTTTATCTGACTTGTTGGCCAGTTTTTGCAGGCTACATGTTGAACTAAAGAATTGCCAGGCAGACTTGTTCCATATGGATAATGAATTTGCAGTTTTGTTTTCATATTTCTGGGTTGCAGTCCGTTCTATATCCGAGAGCTGGAGAAAACATTTGTAATACAAGGTGAATCATGACTGATTTATAGGACTTAACCGTTGCTAGTCCTTTCTCCCATTTTTTGCATGAAACTTTTTTTTTTTAAGGCTACGATGTTCTTATCTGAATGGATTGCTTTCTAGGAGACGGTCAGCTGTACAGAAAACTRATTTCAGTTACAGTCACTCATATCCTCTGTAACACTTCAAATAAAAACACAGTGGAACTAATAAATATCTCTCAGCGTGGGCGTGCCCTCTTTAAAGCCTGATTAATGATTCCATCCTCCGCGTAAAATCCCTGCCCTGTTAAGGTGCAGAATTGTTCGTTGATTTAAGCACTTCACCTGCCTGAACGCTGGAGCGTGGATCATGATCTGTTGAACGCCGCCTGGTTTTGCTTGGCTAACCAAACGCGTGGCCGGCAGCCTTTCCCTGCCGCCGGACCAGAGCAGGTGGGTGCGCTGCTTCACGTTTGCTTAAACCTCCCATCCTTGCCGGGTTTTCTCCGCGCGGGGCTTTGCCTGCGCCGGGGAGGCTCGCTGGGACGGCGGCCTTCGAGGGCATTGCTCCCTCTGGAGCGGTGGCTCCGAGCTGGGCTCTGGCGTGGGAGCCTGCGTTAGCTGGCAGCCTGCGTTTGAGGGAATGAGTTGTGGGCGATTAGAGGAACGTCATTCTACAAATGGCTCCTGCGATGTAGYGTTATCCCTGCAGGATACTTAAGCACTTTCCTTAGGAAAGTGGATATAAAAAGAATCCATGCACTGGGTAAATCCATTCTGTCTCACAATCGTATTTGTGTTTCAGTTAGATTTGTTTACCAGCATTACGTGCGTGCAGAGGGCTTTATTTGCTAGGAGAAAGGGGCACTGATAACCTCCAGATCTGGCGAGTCCTGACCCATGGTCACTGCCTGTTCCGGACAGGGACAGAGGCACGTTCCTTTATCAGTTCTCCTGAGCTAACTTTCTTGAAAGTCATGCTGTAACCCAGATCTCGCCGTTATCGTTGTGCTGTTCTTGAGGCCCTCGTTGGCACTGGCCTCGCCGTCGCAGTGTGGTGGTGCCTTTGGAGCCCCAGGCGGCAGTTCGCCCTGTGAATCCTCCGTGTCCCCCTATGTGGCTGAGCTGACTACAGAGATGTAGCTGCTAGACTGAAATGAGAGAAATGGCTTTGTATTTGTCACACCAGTATGCCATCCTGTGGAGACCCGTCCAGTTCCCACTGGCACTAAGTCCATGTATAAGGACTCTTTTGCACAGATGGGTTTGGATACTTCTCAGTTTTGACCTTTCTGAGCTAGAACTGAGCCCCAGCAGTTGCGCGTAGGCGGTGTGTGCACTCCCTTCGTGTATCTCATCCTCTCTCCTTCAGCGGTGTTTACTTCCCATCTCAGGTTACAGGTATCCATTAATACTGGCTCGTTCCCTCGCTTCCTTGTATTGTTTCTCTCTCTTATTTCTCCCTTTCCACATTTTAATTTGTGRCCTGATTCTGACAGACTGTTTCATCTCAGGCATTTCTGCTCAGGCCTCGACTCGTTTCTCTCCTTTAGTGCTTCCTATGCAGCCAGATGCCTTGGAGCAAGTTCAGAAACTGTTTGGCATTCCTTGACTTTGCGCTTGTTCCCTTGCCTTCCACAGCACCTTGAAAATAATTAAGCAAAGTCTGTTTACTTGAGCTTTGTGCAGAAGCAGGTGAATTTCATCCTTCATGAATAATCATCTCTGCAGAAACTCTAATCAACCGATTTTTTTCTGGAGCCTGGTGGAGGATGAGGCATTTGGCTGGTAATAAACATAACACTGAGTGAGAAATCACTCGCTGGTTATCCCTGTTGGGTAATGCATGCAAAAGAAATGAGCTGCATATCAAAACTGCTTCCCTTGCATCACACAAAGCAAACATTAGGACGCAGAGGTGCTAATAACAGAGAGAGAGAGAGCTAAAATGAGGGTAAAAAGGAGTTGAGAGTTTGGTGTTTCAGTTCTTTCCCTTCCCTCCAAAAACCTTCATCTGGCACAAGAATAAAATTATCCAGAAACCATTAGAGCCCAGTATTTCCTTATGGGAGTTCCATTCCCTCACGTTTGTTCTAACACAAAATAATTTCTTTTCTTTAGGTCAAATTTGGAACCTGTAACACTCCGAAGCCAAGCTTCTTCGATTTTGAGGGAAAGCAGAAATGGTAAGAGGAAATCCTTGTAATTCCTAGCAGTTTCTGGCTCAACTTTTTGTTGCATCTTGTCTCCTGTGTTAATAGAAGGCAAACCTGACTAGAGGATGTCAATTCTGAGAGTCTGCCACTGCAATGGTTTTGAAATCTTTAATACAGAAATGTTGTCACAAAAATGTAGTTCTTCCAGTGTGGTTAGAGGTACATTGGCGTCATCGGGGTGCAGGCCTGGGATGTGAGAGAGACAGGCAATCAGGTCAGGGTTTTCGACCTGAGTCACTTGCTGCTCCGACGGATGCAGACATGAAATATCAGACTCTTACATTTACCTTGTTCATCTGGAATTGTCTGCATACGATGAAAATTTTGTGAAAATAACTACAGCTTTATAGAACAACTTTGCTTTGTGAACACAAAATACATTCTGGCCTGAATTGAGATCCCCTGAAAGATTCTTTTGTAGCAGAGCATTGCGCTGGTGGTAGCCGTTCATGGCTTGGCCGAGATGTCGACCCTTTCAAACTGAATGAAAGATGGCTTTACACCCCTGAAAGCATGTAGATGAATCTGATCACGGTGTGYCACTGATAACAGTATAAAAACACATTGTACTGTCTTTGAGTGACTTACTGGTATTTTGCTCTTTCTCCTAGGGAAGCCTGGAAAGCTCTGGGAGACTCCAGTCCTCATCAAGCTATGCAGGAGTACATTGCCACAGTGAAAAAACTGGACCCCAGTTGGACTCCTGAGGTAGAAAACCTGAAAATACTGTTCAAAAAACAACCAGTATTTGTCTCTTTGTAAAACTAACAAGGGTTCAGCTTCACACAGATTTTAATTGCTGTATGGGAAACTTCATTTTTAGCAGATTGAAGATGAAATTAATTTTTAAAATTCCCCTTTTATTATGATTGAGGCCTGAAGGACCATCTTTTTCGTTTGTAATTATCCACATTACAATGAGCGCATGCACAGGGTTGATTTGGCTATAGTGATCTAATTTATTTTGCTTTTATCGGTTCATGCTGTATTTGGCATGTAAAGATACTTCTTATCCTTTTCTCATCTTTCTCTTTTCAACTACTACTTAAATGTTGATCAATACAAAGTAATCTTCATAAAAGTAACGTGAACTGAATGATCAATTCTGRAAATCTTTCCTTTTTGTTTTGATGCAGCAAATTACCAAATCTGATTATGATTAGGTACTCCAACATAACAATTGCATTTGTAGGTCCTGTATGTGTTTGTTATAGGGAGATTGTACTGTCAGTTTAATTAATCTGTCTTTCATCTACCAAGTTTGTTACCATATTGGATGTTTAAGGTTATTTCCCTGTTTATATACCAATTTTATTTAATTTTTTAAGAGGATTGTTCTTTAGAAAAATATTTCCTTTAATTGGAAGTAGAATGGAGATACTGTACTAATAGCAAAATGTTGAACGCATGCTATTTTCTTTTTTGTGGTAGAAGATTGATTGTTCTGTTGGTCCTGCACCTTGGAAGCAAAATTTTGTGTGATCACAAGCCTTTGAATCAAGAACTTGATTCTCAGTTGCCGTCTGATGCTGTTCCAGGGTCTTAGAGTACTTGTTATTTCTTCAGTGGCTCACGATACGTGGGGCTGATGCTGTTTTTGCAGCAAAGAGGTTTTGTTGGAGAAAACTGTTTTAATACCCTTGAGGAAAAATAGTTTTATATGCTGTACAGTGCAGTTAGCAAAAGCTAGGCACATGCAGTGTAAATTCTTGTCCAATTAAAATGCTCATATAATATGAAAATATTATCAGAAATAGAATGATTTAAAAAGCATCCAGGCAAGATCTTGAATGAGCAAAGTACCTAGCAGCATAAGCTGAAATATCTTGAATATTCACAAAACAATGATGAAAAATACTTTCCTGAACTTTTATGGGTAGAGCTTCTGTTTGTAAAAAGATGTTTTCCCRTGTGTGGTGACAAGTGTGCCTTTGGGTACTCTTTTCAGTTTCTTGCTTCAGAGAAGTATTTATTTTCACGGGTGTTACCCTCAGGTTACAAATCCATCATCTAGGAAAGTGGAATAATCTGTTAGTCTTTAAACTTTTTTCAGTGCAGCCGTATAGCTGGCAGAGGATGGTTTGCGGTGCGGCTCCTCCCTTTCCCTACTGCAAAGAATGATTGCGTGTGTGTGTGTTTCTTCCCGTCACTGTCCTCCTCGCAGACGCCTGTCCCCAGGGCTAGACAGAAAGCAGACCATGCGGGAAAAAGCTACTGCATCAGCTTCTTGGMTGTGAATCTTATGCTTTTCCATGTATTGTTCCTTCCTCCCTTCTTACGTTTCTGATGCAAGCAGTATGGGTTTGCAGGAGGAGAGAATAAAGGCAGAGCTTGAGCAGAAGTTTCTGCGAAGGTGGCGGGGCTGAGGTGGTGTGAATGGTTTCACTCAAGTGGTTGCGTGTGTCTCAGGTTTGTTATTTCCTAGTACTGAAACCCCTTCAGTCACTGATTTAAAGAAATGTGGGTTTCTTTTTTCAATTACTTTTTGTTGCAATATTTCAATCGGTGTGCAGTCTCAGCGCATGGAGTCAAAATGCCGAGGAAAATTTGTAGGGCATTATCTGGTTTACTGTCCATTCACCAGCACACAGGTGCCACATTTYGTATCCTGACTATTTTTCTTTTCCTCTGCTTTGCCTGTGGCTGAGCTAGAGATCTGCTGAAGAGGTCCGAGAGCTTTACATTGAAGGAATTTGATCATCTCCAGAAAGGCCTAACAGAGAAAGTGACAATAGCAGCAAATGTAAGTTAAAAGTTAGCATTAAAGTACAGGTGACATTGCTTTCTTTCAAAGAAATCACCCATCCTTTCTACTATATTTCCTTTTAATTTCACTTTTATGCAACCAAAATCCTATCAGTTCTCTCATTCCCTGATCTGTCTCCTGCTGCACTACTTCAGTTTACCAAATCCTCCTTCCTGGAGCCACGAGAGGGAGCTCTGTTCTTTAAAATGATGGAGATACCTTGGTCAGGGGATGGCGATAGAATGATAGCTGTATTAGTCTTCAAATTTCAAATTGAATTTATAGATAAGACACGTGGGAACATTACAAGGTGCTTGGTCACTATCGTTGTCTCTTCTTTATATGTTCCTCTGCTGGGATACTTGGAATTTTTCTTATGGTTAGTAGATTACGAATGAAATAGTGTTTGGATAAAAGCAGTGCAGAGCACAAATTTGAAAAGTCTAGCTTTTGGATCATTATGGATCATAAATAATAGAGTAAGAAGTTGTTGAATTTCTCATTGTGCATGTTCATGARTTTGGCTATTGGAAACCTTCCCGATACTACCTTTGTATTTTCTCTTCAGCATTTCATCTTATCCCTTAAAGTTGTTCTTGTATATTGTCTTAAATTTTCCTCAGTCTCCTGTATCATATATTTGCAAAGGGTTTTTAATGTCTTTATCCCTTAATGCTAAGTATGCAAAACTTAAAGCTTGGAAACGCCTTATCTCCTCTGTTCCTCCACCCCCTGAAACCTAGTAGATTTGCTGCTGTTCTGCAGACTTCAGATTGTCAGTATTTTTGTTAATAAGTGGCATGGAAYTAAATGCAATATTTCTTATGCAGTCCCCTTAGATCCAGTTCTTCATTCTTCTTCTTTCCCTTTTCTTGATTCTTCACTGATTCAGTCTTTCATGTTCRCTTTGCAGTTTCTGTATTAGTACACTTTCACCATCAGACTGTAATTGCTGTAATTTAGCAGTCTCGCTTTGCTTGTTCCAGCTGAAAAACAAAGTGGATGTGTTCTGATATAGTGTAGTAGGAGCATCTCGACATGAATGCTCAGAAGCAGCTGAGAACACCTGTAACAGCCAAAATCTGATCTGCTTCCTCCTGCTCCTGCCTGGAAGCTGGAGCACCTGAACTTTCTTGGGAGACAGCTGAACGGGAGAGGCAATGGCCGTGGCTCTTCTCTGCTCTCTGGWGCTTGAATGCTGCTTTTGACAACGGTGGCACGTCTGTGGCCGTTTCCAAAGTGTTTAGTTTTACTTCATCCCTAGCCACTAGCAGGCCGTCTGATATGGTCATRCCTACTTTTTTCTTTCAGGACTGTCTGAGACCTGGAAAGAAATGATCAYATTGCATTTATTTTCAGCAATTCTGTTTGCTGGGATATCTTTAAAACAGCAGATAACCTGAAGAATATTGAAGTGACATGAGTTACCGCAATTGCCTGCTTTTGTGGATCATTTGCATTCGGGCCTTCCTATGTTAGTATGGTCTTCCTATGTCTTGTGTTGTTTTGGTCCTTTTCCCCAYAACAGTTGCGAGCAGGAGCATCAGGACTGAACTCTTCCATGCCTGTCTCCATTCTCCTCTTGATGCCATGTTCCTTGTCATCTTCTACCTTTTAGCACCTTTTGTTTCTTGTTCCTTTCTTGTGAGTCATTCCTTTTAGTCTCAAGTTCCAGGCAGTGGGAAGGTAATTGCTTGGACCAGCTCAGCTGTATTTACATATTTCAGAGACATCACCTGTCCTTCAAGTCTACTCACTCTTTCCCCAGAACAGAGAATAATTTATGAAGCAATTCTTTTGTATTCTCTGTTCTTAAATAGAAGGGTTTCATGCCATCAGCAGACTGCTTTGGGTCCTTTAGAGAGTGTGTGTGTGTGAGTGTGTGTGTCCTGGCTGCTTCTCGGCTTGTACCTGCCATCTTCCTGCTTTACTGGCAGCAAATGGTGCTTCAAACATGTTGCTTTCTGTGGCTTTTGCTGATGTGCTTCTGAATTTGGCAATGATACTCGTCTGTTCTCCCTGCCAGCCCCCTATAGATTTTTGCCTACGTGTACGTTCTTCTCTGACACCTCTCTCTCACCCTGGTTCTGCAATACCTATTGTTACGTTGTTTTACAGTGTCGGCGCTGGTTTTTGGTGAGTTAGTCACGAACTGAAATCCACATTTTTCAAACCTCAAACTGACRTGGGAATTTGCTGTATCCGCAGGCACTGACTGTTCAGAGGCAGGAACAGGGGAGGACCTCTTTGTCTCAGCAGCGTTGTACGAATCTCTCTTCAACTGAGCTTATTTCACGGGGTGCGTGGGCAGAGGTGTGTACATGATACCGCAGGGAGGCAGTTAGCTGTTACTGATTGTTTCTTATAGCAAGATGATTATATGGCACAGTTTAAACAGTAAAAATAAATAATAAAAAAGCATCCAGATTTGCTCATCAGTTTTAGCCTTCCATTTGCTGATTACGGTTTTGGCATCTCTTGATGCTAAATATTTCCTCTTGCTATTTCTTACATTGCACATTTACCAGTTCCAGCCACAACAACTTGTCACCCCGCTAACTTCGGTGGCATCCTTCCCCCAACCCTTGCAGAGGCCTTCTTTCTATCCACTTTGACTGCTGAAATTCTCAGGAGGACTTGATGGTTTTCTACCTGTATAATAAAAAAAAGGTCACTTTAACTTATGCTCGGCTAGCTTGTGAATAGGCTTCCACAATAATGCGCAAAGTAAGATTTCTRCTGTGTAACAAGGAAGTTCTGTCTTGGGAATCTGAACAGCACAGACGCATTTCTAAGGGAAAGCAGRAAGAGCTTGAGTTCAAGGAAACTAGACGTTCACCAAACCTCTTTCCTAAGCTCTTAGAGGTTCGAAACGCCAGTGCTAACGCTTACAGTGAAGAGACGTGCTTGTGTTTTTCAGTTGCTGCCCTGTGCCTTGTCTGGGTGGAGGAAGCTTTCTGTGCTCTGTGACCAAGTAGTCAAGAGGAGGAAAATACCACTACTGCTGCGTTAGTGCGTGAGCAGAGTCCCGGTATTTAGAGCGGCCAGGAGAGGCTCACTGGCGAGTAGGCAGCCTGTCTCGTAAAAACTAAAACGAACTTGCGAATGAACAAAATGGCCAAAGCGGCGTCGCTGCGGGCTCAGCGCAGCCCAGTATAAAGGAGAGCCTGCAGGAATAAAGCAGATTTCTTTGGCCGGTGGTCAGCGAGTGTTTCTGCAGGAGGTGCTGCAGGGGGCAATATTTGCTAAGGCGGGTGCTCTGCTGTGTAAGCACAGGGCTGGCTCAGTCCCGGCTTCTTTCTGTTGCTGGTCAAATAACCTTTCTCTGTCACATTTTAAATGCAACAGGCAAGTTTGGAGAAACTAAAAGGTGTGAAAAGGAATTTGCATTTCAAGGATACAGTGAAAGGCAGGAGAACCAATTTCTAGATTTGCCCAGTGGTTTGTGTGTATGTTTTTGTAGGTTGCATCAGGTATTATTGAAATACTTAAACATTTGACTTAAATTGATGAGCATCTTATATTTAAGTTATACCTCCAAGCCAGCTTAGAATTTCTGTAGTAAATCAAATGCAAGCTCTGTATCCAAATATGTCAAATTAGGCATTTTGAAATCCAAACCTGAATTTTTCTTAAACTTGGCCTTGGTGCTCAAATTTTGCCTGTTCATATCTGGCTGGAGCAACAAGCTTTGCTCTTTTGCAGTTTGCAGGTTTTATATTAGATCAACTTCTAAGAATTACATTAGCAGATGGATAAATCACCCTGCAGTTTCAGGCCTAAATCTGCAGATTTCTTGGTTAGTWCTCCAGGCAGACAGAATTTCTTCTGGAAATTAAGTAAAAGAATTGCATTGGGAAAAACTGTGGTCCGTAAACAAAATGAGAGCACCCGTCCTGTTTTCCTGTTTTGTCTGTCAGGCAAACAGATGTCTCCCTTGATAATCTGTCCGAGCAGCCACTGTTTGTGGTTGGGAAGGAGAAGCAGAGCGGTGTGGGCAGGATTACGAGGGGGATGGGAAGAGCCGGCAGGAAAAGATCTGCTTGGGTCTCCTCTACCTGTCACGGTCAGCAGTGTATTCACATACCTAGCATGCACTTAATTTGGATAAAGGTCTCAATTTATGGCTCGGTACGCTTTGAGGCCAAAACCTTTGAAAATAGTGAATTTATTTCTTTTTAATATAAAAGTGATTTAATTGTAATGTGTAAAGTGTGGACTAGTAGAATTACGGCTGCGCTCCTTAAAGCTTGCTGCCTTGTGCCTTGCTGATGCAGCCCCATCGGGGAGAGGAGCCGCGTCCAGCGCTGTCGTTGTCTTGCTTCTTTGCCCTTTGCATTTCTTTTATATATGTCTTTGTGTGTCAATTCACTTTCAGTAAATTGGGGGGAGGGGTTACCCAAATGTTAACAATTATTCTTAATAAAATTTGTATCAACATGTTGAAAAACAAAATGAGCTTTCCTGTATATTTTGAAAGCTCTAATGACCACATTGGAAGAAGCAGATCACTGAARTAATTTGTAACCTCTAACTCAAATTCTTCCTCCATTAAAAAAAGAAAAAAGTATTTTTAATTCTTTTAACAGAAGAAAACATTAGAAATTATTTWAAAAAATAAAAACAAACAGCCTGCTACAGTCTCCCCCCAGGCTCCTGGCTTTGGGGCATTTGAGAGACTGCAGCATCCTTCAGTTTTAGGTGGGCTTGCAAACTGTGGAGTTGCTTTTTTATCCAGCTTGGGTTATGTGTTAGTTTAGTACACGTGCTGAGAGGACGAGATCTTAACACACGGAGCGATTTGTCTGCCCTGCTGTTCTTSCCAGCCGGGCGGGGGACTGTCTCTAGCGCACAAGCGCGTGGAGTTAGCGGTAGGGGCAGCTTCCTCTGGGAGAGAGCAATCCGTGCTGTGCTTGGCTGGCGAAAGCTCACGGTTCATACATACCTACCTTGTACGTGCAAGACTGCAGGCAAAGATGACCTGTTTTGTTTTATCCAAATTGGAAATACAGCAGTTTATTAACTGTGCAAGTTAAACCTTGATGTTTGGCTTTTGGAGAATACCTTCAGAGCCAACTTCTTTATTCACTAGCAAACAGATGTTTTGTTTTTCCTCTTGCATGAGACAGTACAATACCACATTATGAACACTAACTAAATTTCCCAGTGCTTTTGCAGTGCGGGTAAATGATGTTGCATCCCTTGCCTCTCTGCACCTTCTCACAAGCAATGCATTTTAATGCTTCATTATTTTATTTTTGCATTGCTCACTTTAGATCCTACTTGTAAACAAAACTGCGCATAGGTCATTTGCTACTTCTCTGTCCCTGTCTTTGCACGTGTAACTACGTTTATCAGTTTTATATTGCGCAAGAAAGCTCCAGTCTGGCGTACGAAGTTGGGAGCAGTGTGCTGCCCACCAGCTCTGCTGTACAGGCTGCTGCGTTTTGTGGCAAGTCAAATTCCGTTTCCTGTTCGCACTGGCCCCTTTGGAAAGCAGCGTGTGTTAATGGGCAGTGAAAGTCCTCACTCCCTGCTGCGAAGATAATGTTACCATCCATTGAATTTTTTTTTCCCTTAAGGAGGGAGGGGACTAATAAAATGGTCCATGTAATTTCTGTTTGTACCAGTGTCAGTGGAGGCAGAAGCTGGTGGTGGTTTGCCATGAACCTGCTGTCTGAGATGTCCTGCAGGTGCTTTGTTCTAGCAGGTAGCTGCCGTTCCAAGCACTGGCTGCTTGTGGGGCTGTCGGTGGTGGTGGTGGTCTGGGATTTTGCCTGTGGACAAGCTGACAAATGATAATTTTTTTCTCTTCTGCAGCTGCATTTTATTGTAGCACACAAAAACAAAATGCCAGATCTGGAGTGAGAATTCCAGTTTCTTGGAATTCTTTTTCTATCTTGAACATCTTGTGTGTAAGTGAAAAAGATGAACACACCTCTTACAGTAAAAATATTAATAGCTGGAATATGTGTCAGTCTCCCACCCCTTGGGAACGTGTTGGTTTATTCTCTTTGATTTTACATCTCCACGGAAATTTATGGTCTTAGCACCTTTTATTTATGACATTGCAGTCCTCATTCAAGCAACTGATTGAAATACAACAGTGCCAAACTGTAAGTGTGTATTTTACAAAGCTTGAAGTTAGAAAGCAAACCAAAAATGCAAACAGTTACATRGTTGAAAGCTTCACTAGAATCCTGCTCTTGTACAGTTGCCCATGTTTCTAGACCCCTAAACTTCTTCAAAGTGAAAAATTATAATAATAAGGATTTATGCTGCCTTTTACTCTCTCAGCTGCCTCAAATATAGGATCTTACTAGCTCTGCAAGGGCTAATTTTTGCTTGTAACAGTGTTTGCCTCAATCTTTCCAGCTCAGATACAGCAGTGCTGATGTACTACATTATTAGTGTGCTGCGGGCAGCGTCATATGTTCTCTTGCAGTCGCTCAGTAATGTAGCCGTAGTTGTTTTCTGTGATTACCAGGAAGAAATTGGAGGGCTCTTCATTTTTTCCCACCACTTGGAGCCAGTGCAGTAGTTTTGGTTAAATGTTTAAGCCAAGATGAAATATTTTTCTCTTTGAATATGTCAGTGAATTTATATGCATCATGTTGTTTTGACTAATTCAGAAAAATATCTTGTACTGTCTGAAATGTATTCAGAAAAATAATAACTAGGGCCGTAGCTGTGCCTTGCTGATGCCGTGTGTGCTGCAGCAGCACAGTGATATGCACGGCATCCAGACAGCATGATTCCTGGCTTACTGCTGGATTAAGACATTGCATGTTAGCCTGATGTACCAGAGGGAACTGAAAAAAATTCGATAAAAACTTAAATTCACACTGCTGGCATCTGATGGTGACAAGATGTAATAGAATGAGGCAAGGTGTTTTATTGTGCAACTTCCCGTGCAGCAGACACCTAGCTGCTTCCCCTCCGTTAGCGGATGTCCAGAATCCAGGATGTCGGAGAAGACTGCCAGATTGGGCTTAAGGCACTGCCAATCCTCTGCTGAGGGTTGCTGCTGCTACAGCTGAACTGGAAGAAAATGGATAGATGCTCAATTCCAGGGAAAGCCCAAGAGCTTGCCTAAAACTGAGATTCCGGAATTGAATCTGTGGCTGAGGCACAAACAGGTATTGCCCTCTGCCGTTCCTGCCTTGGGAGGTGGTAGCTCCTGGCAAGGCAAGGAAGGGTTTTAATTGCTATATATGGTGGTTTCATTGCAGGCTTTATCGGCAATATTGATTCTCTAAATGGGCATAATGAAAATGTTGAAAAAGCCTTCTTTTTATGAAGCGGCTATGGGAGGCTGAAAGCAGAAAAGAGCWGCGTGATGTGGTATGAAAAGTAACTCAAACAGTCAAAACTTTCCTATTGGATTCCTTTCCGTGCCAGAATGCCACCAGCTGAAATGAGCYGGTAAATGAAGCTTTAGGGGGATGTTACAAAATTAGGGACTGGGGAGGTTGCTCTGTGGGCTAAATGAGAGGAACTGAATCAAGTAGGACGCTGTCACAAGGATTAAAGAGGGAGGGGAGCTGAGCAGGCAGTGAGATGTAGGTAGGAGCCTTGGGCAAAGATAGAAAGCAGAGAAGCCTGAATGTCAGTCTGAATGTAACGGGGTGTTTGGAAGGGGAGAAAAACCAAATAGGAAGCTGCAAGGCTCAGCAGGGGAGCTGGGGAGGAGCGCGAGGGCAAGAGGACCTTTTCTGGACAATCTTAACTTCCTGCTGGCCAGGTTGCTTCTAAAACAGCAGTGAGCCTCCTGGACATCAGTGGACTCAGCCTCTTCCCAGGATGCCCAGAATCCCGGAGGAGCTGGATTTCCCGTGCCCCTGAGTCCCGCTGCCTTCGCAGGGAAGCGAGGTGGTGGCTTTGAGGGTGGTAGGGAGTGGGCAGTCTCCCCACTTGCRGCATCGAGCGGACACAGGAGAAGCGATCTGGATTCCCCTGGTGCTGGAGCACGTGGCAGCCTCTTGTCAAACTTGCTCCTGTTTTGGCCAGCAACCACCAGGCTCTGCTGGCAGCTTGGCTGTTTTAAATGGGGAAGGGTGCAACCTCTAATTAAAAAATCCTATTTTTCAAAGTAATTGAAGCTGTTGCAGAATTTTCAACTTGCTGTGTCAGAAGCTGTTAAAAATTCAGAGACATGGATGGAAATTATGGGGGTATCTTACTGTGGAGTACATAATGCCTTGATTTTTGGGCATGGTGTCGTAGACATGCAGTGTTGGTGGTATCCAGGCAGGGGAAGGGTCCATGTACCCTGCTGCTTCACATCACTTTGTAAAGGCTTGTTTTAAAGAGAGAATGCATTGATTAAAAACAGCAAATGTTTTTAGTTAGGAGAAAATAACAGTGATTGTTCTGTGTATAGCATAAACTACAGAATAATCAAGTTGTTGCTTTAGTGAACATACAGCTTTTCAGGTTAGAAAAAGGTTAAGTGGTTATGTTTAGTTTGTTCTTTACACAAAGTATCAAGGAGATATTGAATGTAATTTCAGGAGATTAAGATTTTGTTTAGATGTTAGCTAACACATTGGTTAATGTTTTGTAAATGCTATTTTTCTCTTAAGGTGGAAGAAGAGTTATTCTTTAAAAGAGAATGTAGTATCCAGGACTTAGTACTTGGGCTTACAATAGGAAAAGATGGCACCCTTTAAATGTCTCTGGAGCCTCCCATAAGTATGTTGAACTGAGTTAACCAGCTCAAAGGCAGGTGAAGTCTCAGGTACAGCATGAGTGCACAGACACCAAGGGCTATTCGGCAGGCAGCTGCCTCCAAATCCCGCTGCTGTGCRTGATTTCACAGCGCTCTTCCCTTTGAGCCTGCAAAGGGCTACGCCTGTAACCGCAGAAACCTTCTGTTCCCGCTGAGGTGCTCTGATCCTTCCCTTACCCTCTTCTGCACGCACAGAGACCAGGGAAGAGCTCTTCGTTCTGTTATTTCTTTGTCTGCATAGCCCATAAATCTAGCCTCTGCCTTCATGACCCAGCTCTGTTGGAGGAAACAAATTTCAGTGGCACTGGTCAAGCAGTCTTGGAGCTGTTCCTTTGGTGAATGCAGGAATTGGCTCCGTCACTGCTGTGACGCTGTCTGGTCCAGTATCTCTCCAGCAAATGAAGGATGAATACTTCAACAGGCAGGTTGGGGGAGAGTTAGGGGGGCTGGTGCCCTACCACTGTTTTATTTCTCAAAAGTTAGGCCTGCCTTAAGCTTTCAAGCTTCAGAGCATGTATTTCAACCCAAGCTGTTGTTTAGCCTTACAGTGTTTCCAGTTTGGTCCAGAATACATTTCTTGCCCATCCAAATGTCTGTGTAAATCTAGTAAACCTATATATAAATGAGTATCTTGTATTAAACTGACAAAACTCAGCAATTATAGTGCGGCCTGTATTTGTATGTAAAGCTTGGTCCACTATGCCTGGGTCTTTGCGGATTTTTATATGGACAATTTGGCAGAAGTGATTGACAGCTTCCAAGACTGCCAGTGTAATGCTCTGCGTTACCCGTGTGAAAGTTCCTGGTTTCTGCAGAGTGCCTCACCGTGGAAGGGTGCAAGTACGCTGTGCTCTGCTGACTTCAGGCATGTGCAGGCTACTGCAGAAGTCCATGGGAAGTGAGGAAAGGTGAGTCTAATGTCGGTCTTATATTTGCCATGCACATCTGCATTTCCATTTAAAAAAAATTTTATAGCGCCACAAATCACGCGATGTTGAAAACCACTGCATTAGGTTTTTTGGTTGTGCATTTTTTTCTGTTCCATGCGTTTGTTAAAATGTATACAGAGAATCATACAAAATCAGAGCTCCTAGCGAGTGTAGAACTCAATGTTGTTAAGCACTTTACACTTATTTCCCTTCCCCTGACTGTCTTTACTACTAATTTCCAACTGTGATAATGAGTTAATTAAAAACTATACTATAAAGAGCTAAATGAGTAATCTTTAAGGCCCTATTTTAGATTACAGCTATTTTTAACTATGCAGCGCAATGACATTATAGTATATTTGTTTTTATCTTTGGAATATAACCTGGAAAATATTTCCTCTGGCCTAGATCACATTTATAAGAGGAAACTCTGCGATGAGATTTAAAAGCACCAGAAAACTTTTTTTTTAACGTAGCCCATAATGGGATCTCAACTAAACTGTCTCTGCAATATAAAGAGAGTCGTATTGTCCTGGGGAACATCCTGCCGTTTTTTTATAGGACAGTTTGCTCAAATTGTACAGATCCTCAGTGGTCTCTTGAAAACGTTCCAGGTGCTGAGTCATGTGCCTGCGCTCCCGAAGCTGCTGCGGGCAGCCAAGAAGTATTGTTGAGAGAGGAATATTAAAATAGCCTGTTTATGACAGGCATTAATACCCCCGCTGCTGAGGGTACCRTAGCCTTTCGTGAAAGGTGGCTCTGCAGGAGCGTCTAATGGGGAGGCTGCCCTCGGCGCGGGCGTATTTTTATCTTGTTTGGATGTGCCTGGCCTCCGCTAGCCTGTGAGGAGCGGCGAGAAATGCTGAGCTGTTCRTACTTTTTAGTGGAGAAGGGAGGATTTTATGAATCCTGTTCAAGTCTTTAATGCGGCGGCTGGTTTTATGGAGAGTAAAAATTCTTTTTGCCTTCAGCAGCGTCGCCTCTTAAGGGTTAATATTTGCCTTCCCTCCCTCCGGCTGCGAGTGGTGTGAAGTTCAGCCTAGCTGGGAAGTAAGGATGCGGGTGGCAAACACCTTTGGCAGCGCGCATTGTTTGTCCTCGTTTCATGCCTCGGTAGCCACCATGTCAAAGGAGCGTCCTGCACGGCTGCAGGGCCAGCAGCCCCCGTGCCCATCTGGGGAGAGAGGGACCCCTCCTTCCCTCCCGAGGACCCTCGTCTTCAGACCACCTGCATTTGGGGTGGAGCTCGCCCTCCTCCCGTTGACTCTCCTGGCACTGGCCTTAACTAGCAAAGGAAGGCGGCAGCAATTATGGCACACACAATTAATGGGCTTCTAATCTCCAGCCTTGCGTGTAATTGCTGCTGTCAAATACAATTAGCGTCTGCCCAAGTTCCCTTCCCGGGGGGGACAGCCGGGCCGTGACACAGAGAGCGAAAGAAAGGGGGAGAGCGACTGAAACTTTAGGAGAGTTTACATGTTCTCGTTGCCTCCCTAATCATCCTCACTCCTCAAATTGTGTCCAGAAATGTCAATCCAGGGTATTAAGGGGAAGCTGTAGCAAGCAGAGCAGGCCTTGAGGTCTGCTGTTGGGTTAACTCTGCAAAGTGCCTTCTGTAAAATTTGTCACCTGAGACTATGCTAGCTTAATTACAATTCAATCAGCACACTTCAACGATTTACTCTTGACTTCATGTCAGCCTGCAGGGCTTAGGATGCTGCCTGCCCTGGTGTGACAGCTGAGCCTGGAACTGCCGAGCATCTCCCAGGTGTCACCTGGGGAGCTTTGCCATAGGCCAGCTCTTCTTCTGCCACTGCCAGACAACCCTCCATGAATTCCCAGCGCTGGGAATGCCTCCAGGCTGCCTGGTTCCCCGTTGGGGACCCCACTGTTGCCCACCAAAGCCTCGCAGTCGCCTTGCGAGGCCAGGTCAGGTTGCAGTCGCTCCTGTGGTCGCTGCTGAACGCTGACAGGTTCCTTGCGAGCAGGAGGTTTCCCTGTTCTCCCGTGGTGCTTGTACCACGGCAGCAGCGTGCGGTACCTTTCGGTGAAGCTGGTACACAGCAAATTAAAGTTTGTCTCCCGGCCCGAACGCTGAATCCTGCCAGGGGCTCGTGTTCGTAAGTCAAAAGTGCCTCTCGTGCAGATGCAACTTCTCACTCATTCTTCCTGATGACGTTAGGAGGTGAATTATGGGGCATATGTAGAATAAATGCTGATTTAAATCTCCATGCTATGTATTCTCTGCTACAAAAAACGCTTCAGAAAAACTTTGGGAGCAGTATTTCTTGCATCTCTCCCATAAAGCCAGGTACTGCTGCTGTTCTGACTTAAGTTTCATCAGGCTCAGAGAAAGAAGAGCAAACAATATAATGAATATCCTCTGAACTTGACCTAAAATAKTTTTTTCCATGCACTGCAGAGTCTTGGATTTGTGGGCCTCATACGTAGCTCTCATTTAATTCTTCTCACCTCTTTTGCTTCCAAGCTGTGTGATGATACAGAGCTAAGTCTTGACTGTTTCAAGCCTTTAGCCAGTGTAATTTTGAAGACAAATGTTTCGATGTTAAGAACCTTTTACTAGTGACTTTTTTTTTACTTAAATAGTGTAGAGAAGAGCCTGAGTGTAGAGAAGAGCCTGAGAGAGATGTGTAACCTCATAGGTGAGGGAATCAGAGTGGCATGATAGATGGGCTGTGTAACGCAGCCGCGCGACTTGTCAAATAGTGTGTTGTGTGTCTGTATACGCAGAACTAACCAAGCAGAGTTCTCAGTTTGCTCTGAATAAAATTGGGATGTCCAACAAACACAATGCATTCCCAAGATCTAGCTCTTTTGCTAAATCAAATTAGGATTTTAAGAAAAGCTTTTTTTTAAAGCTGAAAACTTCAAAAAGCTGAAACTTGTGCTGTTCTTGCTGTTCTGCAGCATCTTTGTAGGACCCTTCTGTGCCATGCCTTCTGTCGGATTCAGAAGGAGTCCCTTGCCCTGTGTCTACAGTAGTTGTGCGCAATTAGGTCCAGTTCAATCCCAGAGCTAATTGCCAATAGCAAATTACCTCGCAACTACAGAGTTCTGGCAGGTGAGTTGAAATGAGTCATCGCAAGGCCCCATGGAACTGCCGTCTTGTTAAGTCTGTGCTAGCCTGTCTCACGTCTATCAAAACCTTACTTAGGCTCCAAGATGAAAAATAATAAATCTGTGGCCTGTCTTCAGGTATATAGCAAGAGGTTAACCCATCAAACCAAACCTCTGATGGAAAACTACTTCTCTTCCTTTGTCAAACGGTAGTTCTTGTCCTGCTCTCCAAAAGTGCAAGAAGGGAGATGGATCATACTGCAGTCACTGGAGACTTTTAAGACCAAAATAGAAGATGAACTCAAACCCTAGGCCCTTGCAAAGTAAATGTTTGTCTCTGTAATTCTGTTTTTCTTTTCCATAATGCTTAGTATGGTAAAACTATCTTCTTTCTCCTTTATTTTTCAATCTTGGTTAGACTTTAATGTTGTTAAAGCTTGTAAGTGAGTTTGAGCTACTGTCTCATTGAAGAGAAGATGGAGCTGATATTGTCAGTGAGGCATTGGACAGGGTTTTTTAATGTGTCTGTCATTATATGTTAACCTCTGAACTGGAACACGACGTCTCTTTTATGGCTGACAACAATTTAAAGGTATACATCTTGACATCATGCATAAAGGAAGAAAGGGGAGTGGAAAAAAATGAATTAATGATGTTAGCAAATATTAGTCCCTGTATTTCCATTTTGTTCAGAAAGTGGTTGTCAGGCTTGAGGCTGTCTGGAGCAGCATTGTCAGTGACAGGTAGTCAAGATCCGATTGTACCTTGACTCCAGCTGGTCTTTTATTGACAAATACAGTGTATTGAGGCAGCAATGAGGATGCTCTGCTGTCCGCTTCAAGAGAAGTACAGCTTTTCTCCTGGAATCCTTGGTGACATTTGAGAATGATAGTTTCTGGGTTTAGTGGAGTTCCCCRTGCCCATATGTGAATACATCAGGGGTCAGGGGAGTTGAAAATGTCTCTTGATGAGTATGTATGCTGCATACAGAAACATGTATTTGCTTGTGACTTATGCTAGCTTTGGTCAACCAGATCCACCTACTGAAGTTGACTGTCAAGAGTAATAGTGACTTTAATCTCCACCTTAATTTTAAAAAAGCAACAAAGAATCAATGTGCAGGAATTAGAGGTAAACATGGGAAATTTCAGTGCCTCTCAAGGCATCTCTTATGTTTCTTTATCACCTTTTCGTGGATCTCGTATGGGCTGCTGCTGCTTTGGCACTCAAGTGCAGTCCTCCACRGCTTCTTCCTGTCTTATTACAAACTCCCATTCGTTGCCATAGTTTTGAACTGGCAGTCTGAGGGTGACCTCRCGCTCCTCATACTTTTTGCCTTTTCTACTGCATATACCTCTTGCTAGTCCTGACTCCAGATGCTGTTGCCGTTTTGTGTCTGGGATTCAGATCCCAAATTATGGGAGCCCGAGATTGTTATTTCTTAAATATCATTAGTTACATGCATACCTGCAGTGCTTTTGGATAGCGCTGCCAGCGGCGAATGAAATAGAGCTGATTTAATTGAGAGCTGCATAGTTAATTATTAGTGCCTTTTTTCAAAAGAGGAGTGAAAAGAATTGCAGTCTCAGGTTTTTAATTTCATTGTGGTTTTCAATGTAATGTGATTTTAAACTCACTGGTTATCATCTATATGTATATATATGTGGCATTTGCTGGTTTTTTGCAGGATAAAAGCACTTTTTCACTGTAAAAATGTCAAGAGATTTGAGAGGGAGTACATCTGCATGTTACAGATCCCTTCAGCCAGCATGAGTGAGGGATGAAAGCATTGGTTCCTGCTAGTGCCGTAGCTGTGATGGGATTTAGAAAGAGCTGCTGCTTTTGTTCCACCTTTTGCCTTGTCCGGTTTGCTTGCAAAGTGGTGCTCGGACATCTGTGTGCAAGTGCCTGGAAGACGGAGGGGTAGATATTGGAGGTGGACAAATGAGCTCGTGGTATAGGCACCTGTCAAGGGGGGATAGGAACAAACCAGTTTGCATCCGACTCGGGGCTGAGTGTGCAGTGCCTTCGGGAGGGAGCGTTCCTTGAAGCCTGCATGAATCCGTCTTGGGAATTCCTGTGAGGACAAAAGTTGGATCCCYGATGGTGTTTTTAATGACTTTACAGAGAAAAGTCACACTTTAAATCCTGAGAGGGTATCTGAGATTTTTCGGGTGCATTTTTCATAAACTTGTTCTACATATACAGGACTACGAAGGAACAAGCTTAGCTCAAGACTCATAAATTGAATATTGAGTTACTTATTTCTGTGTGAAAGAGATGCGATAAAAGCTGCTTGGACAAAGTAACCTATATATAGGTTAAGGCCCGGAGAGATTCTTGCCCAAGCATTTTTGGGAAGGGCTTTATCATTAATTTTCTCGATGACCTTATGTGTACTTGATCAACATAATTAATCCTTGGAAATGCATTAGTTGTGCAAAGAAGGCAACCTTAACCCAAGAAACCTTTTTTTACAATTTTTGCTTCAAGAAAGATGAAATGTATTTTCTCAAGTGTTGTTTTTGACTTTGAAAAAAACATAACATCCAAAAATTGGCATGAGGAAGAAATAAAAGAATATAGATTAAAAAAGAAAACCTTCTTGCAGTTTCTGAGGCTGGTTGAACAGCTACTGTCCCTCAACATCAAAGATAGCCTCGTTGTGAATATAGCTTCATTTTATAGGAATAGCTCTTGCATGTAATAGCAGATGATCTGAAATTAATTTTCTTCATAAGTGGTGTGGAAATAATTGATGGACAGTAAGGTTCCCTGCTAAATAATTTTTTAAGAGGGGCATTGCACTGTAAAGACTCGAAAGCCCTTTCYCTTCGGGGGGAACTTTGTGTCACCTTTTACTCTAGATTAGAGCAAGACTACTTGCCGTAGAATAGTTTGCAAAGCCAATTTCCTTTTCATTTTTTTCTTTTAAATAAGTATGTTTGTGATATCTGCAAACCCAAGTGTTGTTTGGGCTAGTACAGGAGAGCTGAAAGGCAGAATTGGGTAGTTCAAACTGAGCGGGATGTAAAGGCAAATGTATTATGGGGGGGGGGGGAAGTAAATTGGTTTAAAACAAAAGCAGCTTAGGGTGTAGGAAGAAAGAAGAATGTAAGCGTGCTTTATTTTTAAAAAAMCAACATCTTTCTAGGTAGAATTCTGATTCTACCTAACAACGTATTTTGGGCTAATTGGCAATGCATCGCATCTACTGAGGGAGGACTAGAGCATGGGCTGGCTTTTCCTTTGCTCCTCGGGTTTTATTCAGCTCGAGCGTGACGACGTCTTGTCGCTGGAAGCCACAGAACTGTCCGCTGGCAACGGCGCGTTGCACTTGACGGGCTGTTTGTGTGAGACAGGGAACTGCAAAGCAGTTTGAATTGCTTACCTGAAGACAGAGCTGAGATTCCCTAGAACAACTAGTTTTTGGTGTCCAGCACCCCAGAAGAGGGTCAGGTTTCAACAGCAGGTGCTGACCCCCTTCTGAAAGTCTGGCACCAATTTAAAGCGCGTGCCTTGAACTGAAGGTCCCAACGGCTGGCTGTTTGTGAAAAGGTAGGGCCTGGGCTCCGCATCGATCTGTCATTATTCTAATTGTTCATTTCTATTATGGTGGGAATCGCTCCGAATCCTAGACTTCCTGGGAGTAAATCATTTGGAAATGCTACCCATTATAAAATTTAATTTTAAATCTATATTAAATAGATTTATAAAGGCAAGCTTTGCAGTCTAGCAACATAGCATTATGCTCCCTCGGAGCGGCGCGGCGTTTGGGTCCTAAGGGGCCCCGGCCGAGCACGCTGGGGAGGCGACGCAGCCGCTCTGCTCGCCCCGCGCGGGAGGGAGAGGCAGGCCGCTGTGGGAGCTGCCTTCGGAGGTGCGTTCATCCCGTTTGCCGAGAGACGCGTCCAGCCTTCTCTGGGTGGGCAGAGGGCAACGGGATGCATCCTCCTGTGCCGATGAGGTCTCCAGAGGGTGCTCTCGTCCCTGGGGTGCTGGGGCTGGGGAGGGCGTGGGGGGTGGCGAAGGGGTGACCYGGTCTGGAGTGAGAGCCAGGATGCTGGACTGATCTTTCTTTTTCTTTCAGACACCAGAGAAGAGAGGAAAAGAATGCAAAACCGCCTTTGGAGGCCCAGTTGTCAGCTCATTGTATCAAGAAGAAACAATCAGGTGATTATCTGCTCTGGACTTCGGTTAAAAAACGGTGTTTTTCTAATGGAATTCTGTTAAGCATTTTTTTTAACATCATGCAAGTGTGGTGGCAACTACAACAGGATAATAAATGACCGGAAAGAACTTTTCAGGTCCATAATCATTTAAATCAATAACTGCCTGTATCATTGCCAGGTACTAACCTTTCCCTAGTGCGAGATGTGGGGGAAGGGCAAGGCTTCCCATTTTTCAGTTATATGGCTAAAAAAAGGTAATATTGGCTTTTTTATAGAAAGCTCTTCAGACACTACCTTTCTCAAATAGTTATTTCTTTACCAATACATTCATTAAGGATTGTTCAGTGAAGGTTTTAATATTGGACAATGTTTGCCTTCAGGGAGAGTTTGCACCTTATATCAAATTAATTTTTTTCTAGCTTCTGCCACTGGCATAGCAGAAATGCACTTACTGATCTAGAATGGCTGCTATTTAAAAACTGCCAAGGTGCAAGCAGTAAGTGGCATTAGCTACTGAATGAGGACAGCTGTTCAGTTTGGGGGGGGGTTCAGTTCCATAGTAAATGCAAGACTACTAAGCATGGGTATGATCTTAACTCCAATATATAAATGATTGCCTGGAGAATCTTTAGGAATACAGCATCATATTTTTAATTAAAATGAAGAGTCAGAGAAGACTAAATTTTTCAGCAGTGTTTGCTGTCATGTTGCAGTCACCCAATTATGTGTGTGTTATCCTATTTGTTTTATGTCTTGCATCATTTTAGTCTCAGTAAATTAAAATATAAACACTGATTTCTTTTCACACACGCATATATATTCCCAAGCTTGCTAGGAATTCTCCCAAAGTGTTAAAACTCTAGCACAGCATTTCTGTGACTTGTAGTCACAAACTAATGAAAAATAAATCACGAGCAGGTGGTTCCAAGCTCTTTGCAAGGAGCTCAGGTAAAAATTGCTATGACTGTGTTCTGAATAAGCAAATGCGGCAGCAATTTTGCACTCAGCAGTAGTGTGGGCACTTCCTTAGGCATTGCAATCCGTTTTATAGCGAGATGGAAGGCTTGGCCAGGACTGGCCCTCTCTGCTTTGCACAGAGAGCCAACGCATCTTTAACTGATGCCTGGACCTTGACCAAAGGTGGGCAGGTATGACCTTGGTTTCACATTCTGCTTGAGAAATGGCACTTTCAGTACCCACAAGCTCCTTTTTTTCTTCTTCCTTGGACTGTCAGTGTAGGTCTTGGCTGACATCCTTGAGCTCATAAYGTGACCTTGTGGCTAAAATCCTGTTTGAGCTGTTTATTCAAGAGTTGAATGTATCAGTGCTGCCCGCTGTTGGATGCTGAGCCCTAGACATTTATTTCTACATCTTCCTGGAGGAGAGGCTGTCTCAAGTACCACCTGTGCCCCTTCCTGGTCACAAAATACAGCACAGTGTACAGGAAAACAGGGCTCGGCCTGGTTGCCTTAACTAGTCTAAATCTTCTTTTTGCTTTTGTTTTTATTTTCATGAGAACATGACACACGCAGGACTTGCAAATAACTGCAGCTTTAAATACTTTTTCCCCAGGTGTACCATGAGGAATATTTTGTGTGCCACACGTGTAGCAGTACGCTGATAGTTCTGTTCTAGTATAGCATGGCCTTAGTCCTTACAAAACAAGGCTGTAGACAGATGTACTCTCTGACATAGCCAGGATAGTTTGATTGCTGCCAGTTAAATAAAGTCTCCTAACGCTGCTGAAGCAGGATAGAAACACGCATGTGACCTGTTAACACAGCTCGCCTAGCAGACATCAGCATCTTCAACTGCAAGATATGACGTGAGCGTGTGTCATCACAGTATCTTGCCTGCGTGCAAGCTGTACAACTTCAACTTTCTCAGTGTAGTTTGCCATATAACCATATAATATGGCTTATATGTCTACTGCTTATTCTCTTACTAGAGCAAGGAATAAATCTGTGCAAGTACAGTACATCCTTAATGGTGGTGATTATATGATTAAAAGCATAGCCCTAAGTGACAAAATTGCACTGTTACGAAAACTGCAAGTAAGTTAGCCTAAGAAGGTTGGCACTGGGGCTCTAGATATTTAATTTGGCCTCCAAGTTTATCTAGAGCATGGAGTAAATTGGGCTGATGATAATACCAGCTTGCCTGAGAAGTGAAGTGACTTTCTGAGGCTGTTAAAAAGAAAGAAGAGGGGTGGGGGAAGGTGTTTTCTATAGGGAAGAAAAAGAATTAAGATACTAATTTTCTGTGTTTTGGTTCTAGGGGTTCCCTCATCTACAGATAAGCTCTAGGCTTTTGTCATCAGATTCAAGTTTTCACTTGACCAGTCCTAAGCTGGAAATCATGTGTGGTATTATACAATTATAGGCTTTCAGGTGTTGCACCAAAAGCTGGGAACTTCTTTGTACTTTAGGGTTTCGTTGGCTGCTGCATGTACCTAGTATGGTGTTTGAATGCAAGTAATGAAGGTTAGCTGCTGGAGAGTTACAGCATGCTCTAGAAAGCTGGGTTGGGGGCAGAAGGAGAAAGAAAACTTAATACCTTGAGTTAGCAAAAACTTCGCTACTTAGTAGGTACCAGAAAGTTCAGCATATGTCTGTGTACATGCAAGCTCATAGCCTAAGATCTGTGAAAAGGAACTTTGCAGACTGTTTTATTGACCCGGTTGTCAATGTTGGGTCTAATTCAGGCATTGAGACAAACTTGTCAAAATCAGGGTATAATTCAATCCACTTTAGTCTCTATTTCCCTGAGCTGTCGATGGGGTAAGTGTTTTCTAGTTAAGGGGTCATATTAAGAGAGAACGCCTGCATTCCTATTGTGGAATTAAGTGCTTGTTTCTTTAGGGTACAAATCTTTAAATGTTGGACAAAGTGGAGTTACCATACCCTGCCCTGAAGTCAGGTGGATGAGAAGTTGGAAGAACTGGAATGGTCCCAGGGCTCATTTTGCGTTGTCGCTAATTATCTCAAATGTTTCTGCTTTGAGGACAAGATAGAAAAATGTCTGGCTCACGTAAGTAAATTGCACTGATTCCAAATGAATTCAAGAGCATCTGTAGAAACAGGTTACGCTGATCTAATTAAATCAATTTAGAAACAAATTCAGTTAAATCAGTGCAATTTGTGTGTTCATAGATCAATCCTCAAATCAGGAGGAGGTCTCTTGAGCTAACAAGACATAGTAGTTATTTCCTTTGGGGTGCTGGGCACTGCTCATCAATTAGGAGTCGTTAATAAACCCTGGCAATRAAGAGCTGAAGTACCCCCAGTGACTAATGGGGAGCAGTTGCAAAATGTATTAGCATGGCCGTCTGCCTTTTGGTTCCTCTGCAAATCGCCTGTCTCACTTCGGGCRTTACACAAAAGTAATGCACGCGGTTCACTGATGATGGGACTTGGAGGTTCTGCTTGAAGGAGGGATTTAGAAATTGTCTGTGATTTCATACCGCTCAACCCAGCGTTGGTGGTTTATAGTGGTGGGTTTTGGTCTTTTTTTTTTTTTTTTCCATAATGCCATCAGAGGGTTTCACAACACTAGAGTAAGAAGATAAGAGAACTTGTCTACTCTGTCTAGTTTACATGTAAACTTTTTTTTTCCCACTGTTGCATAAAGCATTATGTCCATTTTCTGGTTTTATTACCCAAACAAAAGCAGAAGTAGTTGAGTTCTTCCATGGACAAATAATTATAATTACAGTTTCACAAACCTGGTAAATAAACAATGAAATGAGGTAGACTCATGTGTCACCAATATAAATCTAATCTAAGATACAAATTGAGGGAGATGCCAAAAATGCTGTAGAGGTGGAAATGCAACTTTAAAGTTATTTTTAAATATTTTTAAAGAGTTTTTTTTTTAAAAAAAAAAGCAGTTTACAAGTGTTTTTAGCAAATGAAAGCATTTACTTGGCAGATGGAGACCGTGGAAAAAAATGTTGCCAAATGTCCGCTTCCTTTTTCATTTAAAACAGGCAGCATCCTGTGCTGCGCGGAGGCTTTCTCAACCTTGTTGCTTTCATGCAGGGTTTTTCGGGCGTCCGCATGCGGGTAACGCAAGGAGATCAGCCGGATGGCGCCGAGGCCTCCTTGGGCTAAGTTTAAGCTTTTTCAGGACTGCGGGACGTGTAAGAAAGACGCCCTTTTCTGGTAGAAACTTCTGCCCTTTCCTGCAATGCCTGGAAGGAAAGGAAGCGAGATGCATCTCCTCGGAGGTGCCGGTTAAGAGCTGGGGATAAGTTTAGGCACCGGACGTAGAGCCAGGACTAAACTGTTAGGAAATGGCAGGCGGCGCCCCGTACCGCCACGCGCGCCGGGAGCCCGTCGGGTGCCGTGCAGCCTCGGAACCGCATTAATGCCGCTAGCGCCGGCGGCCATCTGGCCCCTCTGCCGGGCCGGGGCTGCGCGCCCCGTGATTGATGGGCTCAGGAATTGATTAGTTGTTCTGCGAGACAAATGAACTGTTTTGGCAGAAAATACCAGAGGTCGCCGCGTGTGGTCAGGCACAAAAGCTGCTGAATTTTAAAGAGCTGCTTCCAGCATCCATTGTGAAGATGCCGCTTCGGAGCAGCGAGAGCTTTTGAAAGCAGCCCGGCGCTCTGCAGTGTGCTTGGGGTTTTGTTCTTTCCTTGCTCCCCGTCTTCAGGAATGCCGGGATTGGGAATGAGCACAAAACTGCAGAGTTTAGGTGTAAAAATGGGACTGAGCATCCTTGGCTGGTTGGGAATTAAGGGCCTGCATTGGTTTTACGGGTGTGTTTATGTGGCTGCATCACAGGTGTCTGTCACTCACACAGATGTGGGGCTGTAAAATCCCTGTAGAAGAGCTTTTCCGCTTGTAGAGATCCCAAGCAGCCTGCAGCACACTCAGCCTTGTTGCAAATGAGAGCAATTTCTCAGAAACAAAACACCTGCAAATCCAAGCGCTTGAGTTACTGAGGGTTTTTTTTCTTTTTTTTCTTTCTTTTTTTTTTAACTTGGTGTAATTTAGAAATGGATCCTCTTTGCGTGATGTTTAGAGACCCCGACTTCAAGATTATTGCCAAGTTTATCCTGGCTTTCTTGCCCCCTCCTGTTTTATTTCCTTGGAGCAGTGACCCTCGGGATCCTGCTTTGTTGTGCAAAGGGGCTGTTTGCTTTAGGCTTTCCTTCCCTTTGGGAGGCTCTGCATCGGTAAATGGCAGCTCCTCTTTGGGGTTTTCGCTGCCGCCTCCTCTCTCGTGATGCTGCTAATCTACCAAAGTGCGTGTGCATTTCTGTGATGGGTGGGGAATTGGATGACACATGTCTTACTATGTCCCAGCCGCTCTCCAAGGACAGCACACAAGTGTGCAGGCAAGTGGGCAACACTTCCCCTGGGAAAGCCTGCTGGTTCAAAATAAACTTGAGTTATGGATTTATTCAGCTTGTAAAACCTCAGCTGGCATAAATAATTGAGAAAGCAAAGGTTTGTCTGTGGTGCATACCTCTGGGACACGCTCCTGCCTCCCTCCCTCCCACCACCTTTTCTTATGAAAATGATCCCAGTTGCACTGATAGATAATAACAACACCAAGCAATTAAAAGCTATGGGTGGCTGGAGAGAGGAGAAAAGGTTCAGTTAATGAGCTTTTCCTCTTCCTGTGCCCAGGAGAGCCTCAGAAGTGACGAGGCGATTAAAGCGAAGAGATAATTATAGATTATGTGAAAATGGGTCCCTTGGGGGCCGAGGGCCTCGACATAGACAGTAACTGTTGCAAGTGCCTCTTGGCTCCCGCGGGCTGCCGCCTCCGCGCGTGGCTGAGCTCCGGCTCGCTGGCAGCGCCGTGCCAGGCAGGCGGGCGAAGCCACCTGTTTGCAGCACCCGAGGCTCTCGCCACGCCGGGGCCGCTCCCCAGGCGGGTCCTCGCCAGGCCACTCCGCATCAGCCCTGCGGCGGGGAGAGGATGCCCAAAGCTGCAGCAGCAGCAGGTCACCGGCCTCTGCCCAGAGCTTCGTGCTAGAGGTAACCCACGAGGAGGAGGAGGGAAACAGTCAGGCGGGGAGGATGCTCTCGGTGAGGTCAGGAGGCCTGAGAAGACTTGAACGTTTGAATTTCAAGTCTCTTCTGTGCCTCTTCCTGACTGTCTCTGCGGCTGTTGGGAGAGCAAGTAGGTATATGATGTTACAGGTAGGATGGAAGTAAAGCCCTGGCAGCAGATGTTTGCTTGTGAGCTGTTTTAAAACCATTGGCTCAACACCTGTATAGTTTGGGTAGCTTCTGAAGAAGCCTTGTGAAGCCTTCCAAGATTGCAAAGGCTGCAGCCATGGCTTGGTTTAAGTTCTTCCCCATCCTTTATTTAAGGATTGAAAAAGCTCTGCATGCGCTACCTATGGCAACAGATATGGTTCAGGTTGGTTGCGGATCAGGGCTGACACCGCTTCCGGTGGAGGCAGGAGAGCAGAAGAAAATCACTTTGCAGGTAGAACATGCGCAGGCAAAGGAGGAGAAGAGAAACCCTTTTGGCCAACCTTAAAAAAAAGAAATAGGTGTAAACACGTTCACCACTATTGCAGACTATTAAATGGCCACTGATTTGAAAAGTCTAGCTAAGTAAAAAGAGACGGTGCTTGTATGTCACAGTGTGCTGTAGAAATAAGACTACTTCTTGCGGTCTTCCTTTAGCTACACTTTTTTAAAAAAAAAAAAAAATCTGTATGTATTTCCATGTTGGAGTTTCATGGTCTTTCCCTCTGCAGATGTCTTGAATGCTGTGTTTTTCTTCAAATGGAGGTTTGTTTGTTTTTTTAATATAGAAATGGTAGATTCTGTTTTTCTCTTTTCTGTAGCATTATTTGAGCAACCTCATTGCGGTGTTACTTACTCCCATACTTCTGATGTGTTTCTGTCTGGGATTTTAGGCTCTGTTTCCACCAGCTTCAAGGCCTTGCTGCCAGCTCGGACCAGTTTCTTATGCAGAGTGCAAATACCCGCTAGGGACTGGCCTGAAAGCACTTCATGCACTTTGCTTTGTTGTAACTACTACTGTGGAGGGCTTTTTCTGCATGTATACGTAGACACATGAAATAAAGGGCAAAACCGAGCTCACTGTTGCAAGGCTTTTTCTAAGCTATGTTTATTTGTCCTGTGTAGTTTTGAATACGAAGTCGACCAATAGCAATAACGTCTTTACTGCATTGCATTCACATCCTGCAAGTGGAGTGTTTTTTCCAGTATTGGTCCCTCAAAAATCCAGGTGAAACTCCAATCCTTTTCTGAGCTTTTTTTCTCTGTTTTCCTTCACTTTTTTTGGCATGTGAGTAGATCCAGTTCTTCTAAATGTCTGAGATGGAGCTTCCTGGCACTGCTCGTAGGTAAAAGTCTTTAACAAAGACTGGTTAGACTTCCCTTGCATCTATTTCGGAACGGGGTTATTTCTCTTTGTCAAATTTGTAGAATGGCTGGGGAGAGAATATGCATTAAGACACACACACCCCTCTTTTCTTAAGGCAGGGGGAGTTGTTTAAAGCTTGAAAAATAAATGCATGGTGGAAAGATGAAATTTCCCGAAACCTTATCTTCCTGTGGGGAAATTGCTTTGCTATCCTGGAATAAATCCACTGTGGAGACTGTGTTCTGAAATAAAGATGGTTTTCTGGAAGGGGAATATATAGAGCATTTAGAGAGGGAGTTATTTTAGAAAAGCTAAATTATATCCAAATAGCTGTGTCAATCAGTTTGCCCCTACGGACGGTGATATCCTTGGGAAAAGATTGTCGAGGTTTTGTCTGGGAGCTGTGGTAGAAAGACTGCCTGGTTTTGCTACGTCACAGCTTGCGTGGGAGAGCCTGTAGCCTGCTCCCCGTGGGGGAGCCTGCAGGATCACTTGCCGTCTCGCTTCCATGTGCCACCTCCTCTGCTGGTACCTGTGGTGTGCAGAAATGCCCGTTCTCCAGCTGACTTGGTGGGTGTCATTGCCAGGGGCAGCGGGTACAGCCTGAACTCACGGTTATGGCACAGAAGATCATCCAGAAATAACTGTGACTGATCTTTTCACTTCTCTAGCAAGGAGAGACTAGACTCTGCTTTGATGTTACAGGAGAAAGAATGATGTGTACTAAAGGAAATGGGTGAGAGCGTGTGTGTTTGTATGAAGGAGAAAGCTGTCGGAAGCCGTATGCATGCCATAAAGGCATGCAGATAACGAACTCCCTCGTGGGTCTGACCTCCTCCAGCAAGCCCCCATTCTTATGGAGGATTTCCTTTGGGGCTCTCAGGTCTGAGTTCTGCTGAACAACTGAACCCTCATAAGTTCAGATGACTGAAAACTGGGAATGTCATGGGAAAGGCTAACTACTTCCTATTAGTAACTCTTGTGAAACTGTCAAATCCCATAACAAAGTCGATGGAGCAACTGTTTTCATGTGGAAACCAGAAAAGGAGAAAAGTGTATAGTGTTTTTTATTTACTTTTAAACAATGCAACTGTGACCTCTTTTCTTTACTGCTCACCAGGAATACAGTTGTATCAGTGTATCTGTACCTAAAGACATTATTATGAAGATGCCTCATGCTAGTATGATATAGCCCCCTTTCAAAGAAGAATCAGCTGTGCTGGAATAAATAGTTTTCTACTGGCATACCAGCATGCAAGACAGGAGAGTTGTACTCAGCCATACTGCTATAGTTAATGTCCCATCTTAACTCGGGGATCTGTGAAGTCCTTGGTTCTTCCTGGCTTTTGGCCAAGGGCTTTACTTTTTTTTTTTTTTTTTTTTTGGACTGCGGGGATTAAGACAAAGCTTGACTATGTTCCCAACTTGGAGCGGCAGGCTGGAATGTGGAGAAGGACCAGCATGTGCTTGTGCCAGGATGCCAACATGTGCTTGTTCAGGCCTGCTTGCAGGCAGGCAGATCGGCAAGTTGTGGAGTTGCTGGTGTTTGAATTAGACATAGCTTCTTCTACATCTAAGTGCACTACCATGGCTTCAGAAAACATGTTAAAACTTCTGTTCTTACCAGCCAACCAAACAGTCTAATTTAATGAAGTTAAGACCTCCTACAGATTCTTAAAACATTATGGAAGAGCTTTGTACAAGTAACTGAAGCCACAGAGCTTCATAGCAAGTCAAAAAGCAAATGTTAGGAAGCTTGAGGAAAGGAATAGAGAGCAGAATGAAGACATCATTATCCTACTGTATAAATCTGTGCGCTTGCATATTTAATATAGCATGCAGTTTAACCCATCTCAGAAAGGATGTAGTAAAACCAGGGAGACTGAAGAGGATGAAAGAGGGGTATCGGAGAAAGAGTGGAGTTTCTGTATGAGGAGACAGCGTGGGCTAAGAGGAGGGATTGATCTGAAGGAAAGATGGTGTGTGTAGTCATGTGAGAGGTCTGTGGAGAGTATGAAGTAGGTGAATAAAGAACAATTACTCAACAAAGAGTACCCAATAATATCAGCCATCTGTTTTAAAACCATTAAAAGAAAGTATTTACTCAATAGTCACCCCTTTGTGTACACAATACTAAGCTGTAGGGCTCATCCTTCTGAGAAGTGAAGAGTATAAATGCGTTAAGAAGCAGCAAGAGTGGAGAAAAGGACCTGAAAAAGGCTGATAAATGTGACTGGATGCAGCCTCTGGCTGGAGAAATCCTTAAGCCACTGAATTTTGGAAGCTGGCTTTGACCCAGGGACAGATTGCTTTGCGTAGATCCTGTTTCTCCTCTTTCCTCTAAGCCTCCATTAGTGGCCACTGTCAGAGATGTATGGCACTGGAGGAACTTTTGGTCTGGCCCAGAGTGGATGCTCTTATAAGTCTGTTTGTATAGCAGGGAGAAGAAAAGCTTTAGCCTTTTATCTTCTCTGGGATTGCAGTGATTTATACCAAGACAGAACTTGTTCCATGTTGGCTAACTTTGTAGACTCCTTGTGGCAGTTCACAGGAGCAAGCAGACTTTTGCCCTGGTATAATATAGTTTAAAAACAATCTTTGTTTTCTAGAAAGCAGGATCTTCTGTCTCTTCTCTTGGAAAAAACAGTATTCTGCATGTACAACACTAGAAGACTGTTTTACTCCAGCGATACTGTTGAAATGGATGTGTCTGTAGCTAAGCTAGAGCGTATGATGTGTATGTGGCCTTTGTGTTACGCGATAAGACAACATTTCTTTTGCTGTTTCCTGAATAGGGAGGAGGACAAGAACATTTTTGATTACTGCAGAGAAAACAACATTGACCATGTAACCAAAGCCATTCGATCAAACAATGTGGACGTGAATGTCGCCGATGAGGAGGTATGGAGAAAAAGATAAAATCCATCAATCTTAATTGTTTTGTGTGTTCACAACTCCAGGCCTTTTTGGAATTCCCAGTTTAGGATTGGTACAGTCAGGTACTACAGTGGCTGGACAAACACTTGGTCATTGAGACAAGTGTAATCTATCTTAAAGTAGCAATAGCTTTCCCCGGCTTTCTAGTAGTGTGGATGTACAAACTGTGATGCCGTGACATATCAGAAAATGTCCTATGTTATTTTAGCAACAGCAGCTGCAACTTGCAGTGTAAGATCTGCTCAGTAGCCCCTTTCCCCATCTTGTGCATTAAATGTGGTCAAACAGAAGTAAGAAGCGAGGGAAATGGCTTTTCTAGAAACAGCAGCCAGTTGATCAGTGAACTCATTTTGCCACTCCGTTCAAGGGTAAAGTAGTCAAGATTTCTTTTATGTCATCCCAAGCTATACAGGCTGGGCTAGACGTCATTTGGCTTCCTTATCGTCCGCTAGGCAGAGGGCTAGAGAGCGACTCTGGCTGTGCTTAGCTTCATGAAAATGGTGGCTTCATCCAATCTTTTTCAGCTTATCAGTCCGAGTCAAAGCACCATTTCCCCATGGGGAGCTATACGGACATTGAGCAAGGCTTTAAGAAAGACAGATGTCTAAAATTGTGAGTTGACTTGATCTTTTTTTGGTAAAAGTAAACATTTTAAGTGGGCAGTCACATTCTTGTTCATCCTTCAGGAAATGTAGTGGTATCAGTTTTGTCATGGTGGTTTCAGTGCTTACATACTGCCACCTAGCCCTGCTCTTGGTCCGTAGTAGCTACGGCTGCATTTGCCCGCTGCTTCCCAGCACATTGTGTTTTGGTGAACAGATGAAGTGCTTACACATTCATAGACTGAGACGCCACAAATTCAGTTGGGTTCTCTTGTAGCTCTAAGCAGATTTCTGCCCTCTGAGCCATGACAGCCCCGGCTGGGGCTCTGAATGCTGATGGCAGGGACTTTTATTATTAATCAGGAATTCATGTGAATTAATTTTCAGAGGAGAGGGAGGTTGTTCACAATCAGGGTTGGAATTTCACATCATAAATTCAATGAACTGAAACTGTCACGTGCAACAGTCACTGCAGCAGCGTTGTGGCTGAGCTCCATCCGTCCCTCCGCTGACCACAGGTGACAGAAGTAAATGTTCAGGACAGCCGCTCAGAACAGGGCTGAAGTCCTTTCATTGATAAAAGCTCATTTTTGTGGTTATGTGCTTGCATTAAGTGTATGGTAATATTATGTTGCAATTGCTTCCTTTCCATTGAAAAGATGCTCTTACATAGTTAGCAGGGTTCAGAAGTGTGTAACTTCCTTTGTGTTCAAATAACAAATGTGCATGTTTTCAGACAAGAACATTTTGGTTTTAAAAAGTCATAACATTTTCTGAAAGATGATCGAAATGTTTTTGTGTTCTCGCAACATAAATGCTAAGAGACAGATGTGAAAACTGTCAGGTTACATCCTCCTTGAGAATTGTTTATGAATCTTTGATGTAAGAGAAGAACTAATTTAGAAATAGCAGCTATTAGCATGCGACTGTTGCAGGGCGTGGAATTGCTTCAGCACAGATAGGAAACCTCTGAAACCCTGCCTACCTGCGATAGGTCACTGGTGCAAAATTCACCCGTACACGAGACTCTTAGCAGCCTCAGTTACTGTGGCTTACCCCAGCAAATGCTCTAACAGAAAAGTAGGAATTTTTTTTGGCAAGTGCTGGTTTCCTTAGCTTGGTTCTTAGCTTGTATATATATATTATACATGTGTATGTGTATATGTATATATAGATTTTAACCAAAAAGAAAAATCTGAGAGAAAAAAATTTTTCACAGTATCTTAAGGAGCTGAAACCATTAACAATGTTGTTTGGTATCCAAACATGTTCTTCAAAATCAGGAGGGTAGCTTATTTTCCAATATCGTGCAGGCTGATTGAAGTTTTAGAACCTATTTTAGAAGAGMTATAACCCAGACCAAGCCTTTGGTAGAATGAAGTGTATGAAAGCATAATCTTGTCATTTTTATTAACTATTTTAGTGTTACTGTATAAATACATCCTGCCATATCCAAAAGATGCATCTCCTGGCCCTCTGAACATAACTCACGCTGTCASTTTTTTGATTTAAATGCCAATAAATTTAAAATGGCTGTATGGATACATACAAAGAGTTAACTTATTATGGAACAAAATCTGCTGAAGCACTGAGTAGTCTCCTGCTAAAGTATTAAAGAAGCCAGGCACATCTTTTCCTTGTACGATAATGACTTGCCTGAGGTTGTAAGATGCTTAGATTGTATCTGCACTTGTTTGGACTGTATCTAATTGCATTCTCCCCTTTTTTTGCAAATCTGAGGTAAGTTAGCAAAAGGAGAAAAGAGATCCAAAATACAAATGTAAAACAGGGACAAGACTCCTTACTAGAAGCAAAAGGATTTCAGAAAGGGCAGGAGACCTCTCTAGGTTTTGGAGATGCATTTGGCAACTTTTGAAGAATAAACTGTCTTCTCTCCTAGAAAAGAAGAGAGAAAAAATCCCTCATACAGCACTCAAGCCAGTGTACCTGCTAACAGTTCAGATATAATAAATTTCAATTTAGAATTAAACAAAGAATCTAATGACAGTAATCATGTACAAGCTTCCATTTACTGTATCTAAATTGCCCAGAGTTCAACAGAACAGCTTGCATTCRCTTAGAAGTAGCACAGACTTTAAAAAAAAAAAAAAAAGAAARAAAAAAAAAAAAAGAAAAAACCCTTCCATGTGTCAGCAGGACTAATGAAATAAGAAATGAACTCTGGCTGTAGGACTTCAGGCACATTCTGATATTGTAGATTGCTGCCTTTTTGAGGACAATATTTCTTCAACCTTTAACAAACCAGAARTTGTTCGGAGGCAGAGGTGAGTTGCTTTTGTAACTTGTGCCAGGGGCTGTGGAGGCTGTAGATAGAGGGTTTTTTTCCAATTGTTGAAGAAATTGTCCTAAACAAGCACATTACCTGTATACAGGATTTACACCCTTGCTAAAAATATAATGAAAGACAGCTGAAACAGTTGGGGGACAGCTTGGTCCCTGGTGCTCATGCTTTAGAGACAGCAAATGCCAAACTGATGCCAACTTCTAAGGAAAGGTTAGAAGAAAAATGGGGTTGAAGAAGCATCATGCTTCTCTGTCTGCAAGCTTGTTCCCCAGACATTTTAAAGCTCTGAAAGCAAGTGACTTCCAAATCAAATCTCAAGTTTACCTGTGTAATTGCTACAACTGCTTTCCCATTCACCAATTTGGCTCTCATCGGTGGGGATGCAGCCATTAGATATGTCTCTTCGTAACTACCAGTAATAACATGCTCGCCACAAGTTAGAGAGGCTCTCCGGTTTACAGTGATTACAGCAGCAAACACTGTACCTGGAAGTATAGCTTAGTACTGTAGAGTATCCGTTCCGCTTGGCTTTGTTCTTCTCTTTCTCTGCACTGGCTAATTGATGGGAAAATTATTCCCATCCGTCTGTCTGCTGAGACTCGGTGTATTTGAGACAAATCCCCGTCCTGTGCTTTGTTTGCGAACACCCTGTGACTTGGAGCTGAGCAAAACTGATATGCTGTTGGCTTGAGAAGCTGCTGCAGAAGCCAGCCAAGCTGGCAGTGGTAACCCGAGCGAAGCACGGAAGATTTAAGAGGCAGGGTTAGTGCACTGGAGCTATTTTTATGCTTTTTTTTTTATTAAATAATTTAGCGGCAGGGGAAAATGCATCCTCTCAAGTAACTTCTGCAACAACTGTTGAGATTGTCCACTCAGTTTAAGTTTGGTTTATCTCTGAGGGAAGGTGTGGGKTTTTTTTTTCTTTTCTTTTTTTAATAGGCAAGGTAAATAAGTAGCTTTTGTAGCTGGCTAAGTGTATTAGCTGGAACTCCTGAACCTTTTCTGGATATTATGCAAGTAATGCAGAATAATTTCTTGTTTTACAAACAACTTTCTTAGCAATGCTTATTGTTATGTAGTAACTAGATTGAGTTTCTTCTGCAGGTATTTTTATTTCCATATCAGGTGGTGTGCTCTTGCAGGGAAGGACTCCAAAGTCCTTTGCACCCTATGTTTAGGGGATAATACGCATGCTACTAGAATGCAGCCATTTCTKGGGTGGAACATGTCAGCTTTTTAATAGTGCACAATTACGATGCAGAATCATTTAAGGCACTAATTGGAAAATATTGTATCCATTTAGAATTGCAGAGAAAATATATAGGTAAGCAGAGTGTAATTACCCAAAGTGGAATTGGCCCAAGACTTGAAATCCATACTCCTGCAAAGAGCACAAGGAGACTTTTAATGACTRCAGATGATCAGGCTTCAGTTTCTTGTCTTGTTTAAAAGGCAGCAGAACTTGCAGCAGAACCAGCCTTCCACTATATAGGAAGGGACCAGTCCTGTAGTGTTTCAATAATGCTGCATTTACAAAGCTGGCAGCCCTTTTCCTCCCAAACTATTGTTTTTTCTTTATTGGTCTTGGCCAAGCTCAACACTGATGAAATTACATTTTGCTCGTCTGGAGACATATGCAAACCAACATATTATAGCCACTAATTTATAACACTATTTTTGGTATTTAAAGGATAAAAATGGCTTTATTTTGCCCTGTAATTGCACAATAATTATTGTTTGGTTACAGTACTATTCCTATACAATACATCATTCCAGTTTATACATGTGAAGTATTTATCGCATTTAGGCATGTTGCAGATAAAGTGCTGCTTTTGCTTCTTTCTTCTGAAAAACATCTGTGGCACAAAGAAGTTTGTATTACTTGTCCAACTGAAATGCTAAATCGTAAGTAATTAGTACAGAGTTGAATTAAGAATGTTAAAAATGAATTCAAGAGCTTTCCATGTTTACCAATTGTTTTAAATTAGACTCTTTCCCCCTTTTAGACTTTGATTGTGGTGTTGAATGAACATTAATCATTAAATGGCCCATGGATGTCATCAGTGCTTCCATAGAAAGTCATTGTCAGAAAATTCATTCTAATTCAAGGTTAATTAGTGTAACATTAAAATTATGTGTTACAAAAATTAATTACTTGCTGGGTCAAAAAGTGTGTTAAAAAGCTTAATGCCTTGTGTCTGAGATTGCATTTCCTTACTCAAAATAATGTTCTACCTCTGCTGCCCTTCTGAAGAATATCTAACAGCAGATGTGTGAGCTTTGGTTGCAGGTGTCTTCTACCCATCCTGCGATTTGGCACTGTGGTTGGGAAATTTGGCTCGCAGTTCCCATTAGCAGATAAATCGGGTTGCTCACCTCGTTCCCTACTGCTGTGTCAAGAGATTTATAACCAGGCACGGGCTCATGTAACTCATTTCAGCTTTGAAGGTCTGTGAATATTTTGTATAACATACTGGAAAACACGAGTTGGTCTGACAGTGTCACAGGTAGGGGAATGATTTCCTACTCATCCGCAGGGCGATTTCCAAAGAATCTCCTGCAAGCRCACCATTTGCTATATGCTAAATCAGGAGAGACTCATACTAACAGGGAGTTTAATAAGCRTACACAGTAAACAGTGAAGCAAAACTTCTATCTTAAACTATTTGGGGCTTTCTGTTTGACTTGCCAGTGTATAAAATCTTCTATGTGTCACAGGAGAGTTTTGGACCTACTTGTTAAAAGGCTCTGTTACTGCTTTGGATGCWTTTCGTGTCTGATTATCAGAGGATAAGCGCTCCAGCCTCGGTGCARGGTTGTTAAAGTATATGAAACTGTATCATAACTCTACTTTGACCTATTACGAAAACAAGCATTACCTTTCACAGGTGTGCATATTCTGGTAGGCTGGTATCAGAGTGCTTTCGATGAACTCAACTGAAAACCTTGATTTCAGTTCACTGGGCTCTGTGGTTCTGCAGCCCTTTCCAAGGCCAGCTGCAGTCTGACTTTGGACCCTTCAGGCTTTGGAGCACCTGAGTTCAGACCCTTAGGAAATGGCTGCTTTTTGGGCAGGGACCTGTTCCTAGCTGTGGTAGATGGCAGAGGAGAGCAGCTCCAAGTGTGGATGTGTCAGCATCCACAGGTGTAATTTTCATCTGTTCCAGTCTATTTCCTCCTCTGCTATGTATAAATATTTTGTTCTTGATCACTAAAGGGCAATTTTGCAGGTCAGGAGATGAATTGACATTGCACAGCAAAACAAGTGAATGCTTCAAGAGCTTTGAATTGYTGGGTGCTCTCTTCAAATAGCTTGGAGGAGTGTAAGGAGGTGACAGCGGTGTCGTGTTGGAGTCTGCTCATACTTCTACMCCTCCAGCCCAGCCGTTCCTTTTAATAGAGGATATGTCTCGAGGGAAGAGATTGAAGGGGAGCTAAAGGCTATCTTGAAGTTCTTTTTGCTTTAGCATCATCTTTTGCCCTGTCTTATCTTAATCCTTGCTAAAAGTGGCATAAAGCAGGGATTTGAGTTTAATATGGGGGAAGAAAATTCCACATGACAACCTCACCCTGCCCACAGCAGGCTGTTAAGCTCTGCCTCAATCAGAGGAGTGCTTAGTATCCAGAACTTGGGGATGTCCTTGACAAACATGAAGATCTGAACTTTCATTACATCCCCTCATAGGGGTGGCAGAAGCACGTAGAAAGACCTCAGGTGCAGAGATTTGTTGAAAGGAGATGCAAAGAAAAGTACAGTGGTTTGGGAGGAGCTTGAAGTATGGATGTAGCAACCCACATTGCGGAGCTGAGCAGGGAACAGTTGTGGGTGATACCTGCTCAGTCACCCAGTTTTAATCTTCTGCTGCAGGAGAGGCAGGGTCCATTGGCTGAGGGTTTCATATCTGTCAGAGGGATGAGCTTTTTGGCACTTGGGGTCCTGTCGCCTTAGGCGGCTTTGAAAAGCTTATCGTTACTGTGCAAGTCTTTGCTCCCGAAACAGTCAGAGGCATCAAAATCCCAAATCTATATAAGAAAGCAAATCATGTTATGGCTACTGCTTTTCACACCTTGCTGATTTTTTTCCTCTAAATTATTGCTAACTTGTGGTTTTGGTGCTAAAGGAATGCAGAATSAAGCCATGCCTCACTTCTAGTATTTCTAGCATTACTCTCTTAAGTCCAAATCGGGAGCAATGGTATGTTGCATACTAATCTCAGCAAATTTTTTTTAAAAACAGTCAGTGTTTATTTTATTAATGGTCCTCAGGGCTCTATAGCAAGACTGATTCTTTCTACACTGCTTTTGGCTGACCTGGTTAATTTTCTTTTGGATGTTTGTAGGGCAGGGCACTGCTCCACTGGGCTTGTGACAGAGGACACAAGGAGCTCGTTTCAGTACTGTTGCAACATGCTGCTGATGTTAACAGCCAGGTAAGAAAGGAATGAAAAGCTGAACTTGAATGATGTTTTGTATTACCTCCTGACTAAATGTTTCACATGAAACTGAATTGTTCCAAGACTTCATAGCAAATTCTTCCAGAGCATTTATCACAGAAAAGAGCATCTAAAGAGATAGCCTGCGAAAAATAGCAGAATTCAATTGCATGAAATGCATGTGCGTGTGAGGGGCTTTTTTCAGTTCCCAGTGAAATTCTCCTTTCAGTAAAGTTTTTGACTACCTGGCCATCACTTCCTATATGACTTGTGGTACTGTTGACAAGAGATGTTTCTTAAGTGCTGGGTGTTTGGTACATAAAGTACCAAACTTACAGAAAGTGTGTTCTTTTGGTCTGTTTTTCATAACTCTACAGTCTTAGCAGACCTTTTGTGGACTCATAGAAGAAGAATTCCACAGCAGCAACTTCACTTTGAACAGAAAAGCATCCTAGAAACACCTGTTTGACAGCAGCCCACAGGATCAGGCTGTGCGTCAGGGCGCAGCATGGTGGGCATGTGACAGTTCCAGCTGGAGCTCAGTGCCTGACTGGGGGCAGATTAAGTCAAAGAGCTGAAGCAGTTTTTGTCCCCGCATACCTACCTTGCTCTCTTGGAGGTCACCATTTCTAGGATAAAGATGACTGCACTGAACATAAAGCAGCTTTTCAGCCACTGCAGTTTGCAGCCCACGTGTCTTGGGTAAACTGGTGGCGATTTTCAGGTACCTTAATACACCAGGCTGTGAATTGCACTGTTGTACAAATGGTTCATTCCACCATCCAACTGGAGTCTGCCTGTGTTCATGAGCCAACACTCCTAGTTTGGGCAGCTTGTTGTAGGTAAGGGCTGATCTGTGTAAATGCGATCATGTTCTGAAATAATTGTTCAACGTATTTCTGTCATGTTATGATTGACTGCTCTTTACCCCAGTGGCTTTTGTTGGCTTTGTTCTCCTGCCCAGTTTGGAGGTGGATACACCTATTTTGACAAATTTGCTAGCTTGTACCAACAGTCTCTTTTAACAGCCCAGTGACAAGCGCTTCAGGAACTGATACCAGATAGACCGAAGCACAGTTGCGACCTGCAGAGTTCTCAGTAGATCTCTAATGTTCATAGGATAGAAAAAGCCATGTTTGTACTTACACACACGTGAAATCTTTGTCAGATGGTCTTTCTTGCCTTTGCTTGGGCAGAATTGCAGGTGGGATGTACACTAGGAGCCATGGCTCCATTGTAGCTGGTGAGATACTTAGCTTCATGCTCAGGCCTCCGAGGTTTCCGTTATACAGAGGACTGTTGTCCTCACCTCGAAGGAAGGCAGTGGAGGCAGTACAAGTAGCGGAGGTGCGTGGCTGCCTCTGCAGGCCCCGCTGTCAGAATAGGCAGACACCTTTCACGCAGAGCTCCGTGAGTGACATGCCAGATGAATTTCTAAACAGCTTGGGCTTGAAATCAGGGAGCGGTAGGATCAAACACCTTCCTGTCCCCTTCACTCTGGCAGCGCAGGAGATGTTTCTGTTTGCAATGCTGTACCGTAGCAGCAGTCTGAAAATTTGCTGCTTTTTGACATTTGTCGCATTTTTCCCATGGTATGTTCTGACTCTTAGAAGACAAGGAAGGAAGAATTATCTTTTTTTCCCCTGAACATTAGTTTTCTATTAAATCCTTTTCTGTTTTTTTTTCTTTATGATGTATTGCACGTTTTCTAACCAGATTATTTTTGGCCAGTAACAAAAGGTTAATAATAGCCATAAAAAGAAAATCAATCTTTGATTTTTTTCCACCAAGGTAATAAAGGAGAATTTTCTTATAAAGGTCTTGGTTTGCACATAGGTATGTTCCCAGAGAAGGAAGACACTTTTTTATTCTCAGCCATATATAAATTCCAATAACATTTCACGACTTAGTGACCTAATGTTTATTTTTATTTTTATTTTTTTAATATTGACTTTTACCCTGAAAGATTTCACATCCAAAGTAGGAGCAGAAGGAATTTTTTTAAAAAGCTACCAAAAGAAAAAGGGAGAGGGAAAACTTCTGGCTTCCTAACAGACCATAAACACTGCAATATCTGCTATTATACATTACCAAATGCACTGTCAGTTAATGTGTGGGCTATAAAGAAGGGTGGRTTAAGTGTAAGGGAGTCTCTGGTGACTTGAATCAGTGGTGCTATTATTTCAGAAAGATGTGCTCTCCGTGCAAGTTCCCTCTCCAGGCTGCATGCAGCACTCTGCCAAAGCCCAGCATGCAAACAGGCTCCGCGATTTCCACCCACCGCTCAGGTCTTCAGATGTTTCCCTGTCTCATTCAATTTTGCTGCAGTTCCTAAATGCAGGCAGCACAGGAAGTAAAGGATAAATTAGGGATTATGAGGGTTAAGAGCAGATAGTAAAGGAGAGAAATGGTATAGACCAAAATTAAAAAAAAAAAAGCCTGTGTTTTAGTATCCTTCTAAAAAGTTAGTCAAAAAGCCCAAATGATTTATGCTCTCTTCCATTACCTTCCTAATAAGTGCTCTTCCATCTTGGCTCTCTTAGTGTGCTAAAGGATTTAGCTGTCCTAAGCAGAAGGTGACTGGTGGCACTCTGCTGGGTGACCTRGAGCAAGTCATACAAGTTCACCGTGCCTGTGAATGTGCCTTATTCACCTTTCACTGCCCTATTTTAGTTCAGCTCGAATAGTGCTTATCCTTGTAGAAGCGCTTGCGGTCTCCGGATCAAGGGGCTGTGTGAGGGGCAAGAGTTACTGCTCTTCATTGTGCTACGTGGACAGCTTCGGAGCAGGAGGAGAGGTGGCCTGCTTCCACTCGTTCCTGCAGCGTGCTCAAAACGGCTCTAATTCTGGGAATAACCTCTGCGCCTGGGCTGCAGTGGTTGAGTGCCTGTGCTTTTTGTTTTAAACAGGGGTGCCGTAGTTTCAAAACGGTGGTTCACTAATGTCACTGAAAAACTGCAGCCATTAAATTCTGATTGTTCATAATTAGCTCTAATAGCACATTTGAAAAGAGGTGGTAAGTGATTGCCATGGGCAAAGGGATGCAGAAAGGCAACAGGCTTCTCCGCTTTGTTGAACAGGGGCATTTATGTAATTGAATCACCTAAATCTTCAGAGCCAGAGGCCATTTCAAAGTGGGTGGTGGTCTGGTATTTTGGAGCTCTGCTGGAAGTATCCAAAACTTGGGAATCAGCCTAAAAACAGCCTCCTTCCATTGGAGCACTGCATGTTTTAATTGTAGGCTTCTAATTGAGTGACAAAGTGAAAGGAAGTACTGTATTTATAACATCAGTAGTTATGAAGGAGCTCAGACAACATGATTACCATATCCCTTTCTAACTTTAAAATATATGAAGATACGAATAAGTTTTTCTTGCAGAAGGACGAGCAACAAAAGAAAACTTTCTTTTGCCCCTAGTGAAATGCCAGTTGCTACAGGGACGGTTTTTCCTTGCAACGTTTTYTCTGGCCTTAGAAAGGAGGTGTTCAGGGGCTGGGGAGGCACTGAGTGCAAGACCTGCAGCACTGGATCCCAGCTTCGCAGTGCCTTGCAGTGCTGTGGCATCTTCTGTGGTCCTGGTGCCAGAAGCAGCTGGCTGGCATGATCAGAGACCTTGTGCGTCACCTTGTTTGCGTGTCTAGTGGTGCAATGCCAGCATGGAGGAGAAGGCGCAGCTGGATGAGGTACTGCTCAGCCAGCATTCAGAGGAGCTCTTCTCAGTGGCAGAGAGTGTAGCTTTAGTCTCATGTTGTGCTCCTTTCCCATCATGGGCCAGTGAACTCCTCCGTTTTTTTTCCTCCTCCATCATCCATCGTGCTGCGTTCACCTCTGACTCTGTGCAGTGCCATTTAACATATCAAATGGGAAGACAGGTGAGATGTCTACAAACACGTTTCAGAGCCCTGCAGTCTGGCAGCGATGCTAAGTGGAAAGGTAGCAGTTCCTACTAGGTCGAAGTGCGCTCCTGGGAAAGCACAAGCATCTCTTAACTCTGTTCACCTCCTCTTAAAGAGCAAGGGAAATAAGCATGTTTGGAAAAGGAGGATTCTGTGCTCTGATTTGTCATCTTCTGCAGGGTTTAAAGAGCATAGAAATATTACTAGTGTTATTTTAAGAAAAATGAAGGGCCTCATGGCCTAATAACTGTCTAGTGAGAGAGAAAGAGAATGACAAATGGCTGCTTATGTCTGTAAAACCAAAACAGTAGACTGTAGACTTGTTTCTCCTGGGCTTGCTGTGGCTATACTTTGTTCCACTTGGGGGTACTTTTTACTCCAGAATAACTTGTGCATTCAAGGTATTCACTTGGGAATGCGTGGGGAACTATCCTGGAATATTTGTCACAGATAAGCTTTTCAAGCATATCTGTCCTTGTGAACAAGTTCTAAAATGAACATTATTAGTTGTAGCTAGAATTGTATCACTTGACACACAGGATAATTAAGAGTTCTGTATATGTGGTAAAGGAGCTAAGGTAAAATTGTTTCTAAATATTCTTTTATGATTTATAAACTACATAATTGTGTAGCTGTATTAATCAGCTTATCAATGTTACGGTAGTCATTTGCCTATGCTAAAAATTGTGCTAGAATTATAGACTGCTTCAAGGATGAAAAGTTATAACTGGGACCTTCAATTTTTGTTTTATTTGTTGACATTTCACTTTAGAAGGAGAGGTGCAGATCACTGCACGGAGAATTTAAACCTGTTGTCAGCAAGCTCTCCCTGGTCACCTATGGACGCTGTGTGGTATGAGAAGGAAACTTGAGAACCAAAGCTGAAAAGCGTCAGGTTAGGAAGTATGTTGCTAGTATGGACTGATTGCATTTTATTCATTCACATACACCTGCAGTTTCCGTGAAAGGCATCCAGTGTGTATGCTGTCTGCAGTGAGAGTTGGTAGCTCTTTGTTGCCAACGCTGATTTTTCAGCAGCGGTTTTGAAGACAAATGAATTCGCGCTTAGGGCAATTGTTTTTGTCCTAGACGTCTGTCTCGTTAGAGGTTCAACAGTAAGATGGGAGATGTCTTGGAAATGCTGCAGCTTCTTGGTAGTCTGTGCCACAGAGAACCGGAACTGAATGCAACCGGGCTCTCTTGCAGGGCCTTCCAGAGAAGGGCGAACGTGCTGGGGCACATTGAATGGAAGGAAGAGGCCTGTAGGCCTTGTTCCCTCGTCTGCCCTCCACATTAGAGCTACCCTGAGTGGCACACTCTTGGTCAGAAGAGAGAATTGTGTTGCAGCTGTGTCTTGTACTAATTCTCATGAGGCAGCACAGTTGTCTGGTCACACGTGCTAGCATGTACTTTTGAGGGAGTTACAGCTGGATTTTTTTTTTTTTCCTTTAAAAGGCATCTTGAGTAGCAAGAGGAGTGTGGTTGCCTCTCCAGCTTCTCCTTCCTCACAGGCCCCTGCTGTGTTTCTCTAGCAGACGGCCACTTTCCTCTTTATTTGCATGCTAACACACTTGTGAGTCAGAGGGCTTCTGGAGACCAGGACGTGGGGTAGCTCTCCCCTTGTAATACCTTCACTCACGTCCTCACTGAAAAAAAGTCTTTTCAAATGGAGACAATACAAACATAATAAATGGCAGGGAGGGTTCATCTCCCTCATGACTCAATCCTTCTCAAACAACATTATTATTGACTGGCCTATTGGTTGCCAAAAAGGAAAATCAATTGTACTAGAAGTAGTTGCTGGGCCACAGATCGTGGTGGTAACCCAGCAGCGACAGGTTGATTTTTATCAACTGTCTGAAGACTAATTTCCACCATTAGCTAGAAATGAAGTAGAAATTATGGATATGTCGAAGACTGCAAAGAGTGGTGGTCTGTTGTTTTTGTTTTGTTTGTATGGCTTTTTTTATTTTCCTGCCTGACTCTAAAAGGATTGTGTGTAGGATAAAAAGAAGGGAGGACAAAAATTCAGGCCTGTTTGCCTGCCTGTCAGTCCCTCCGTTTTTTTTCTTTTCAGTGTTGTTCATTTGGATTTCACAGCATGAATGTGAACTGCTTCAGTCTTTGCGTGGGCCACGTGATAGAGGCATTCTGTAGACATTTAAAAACAAAGCTGGCCTCAGCAAACGTCCATTCCTTCCCTACCTCCTGCACAGTGCACTTCATGCCCCTGTTTTTCCATATCCGTAGGGAGATGGTTGAGGGAAGTGACAGGGGCATCTTGACTGTTCTGACCAAGGACCAAAGGCTACAGGCTGTGTCTACACAGTTTTCCCCCTCCCCACTGAGTGAGTGTGTGCGCGAGTGCATGCACAGCCTACCACCTTTGCAAGTTTACCAGTACAAACATGCTTGCAGGTAAGATGCCAGCTGTCAAAGTACTGTGCTGTTACAACCATTTTCTAGACCTGCTCAAGATTAAAAAGGAAATCATATCAGAGCCTTGTACTCTTGCTGTTAATGTCCCTAGTATAAATTTTCCCCTAAATATACCACAAACCTGGCTTATAAAGCTAGGAGAGACCCTCTCCTGGATCTGATGATTGCTGCAGAGGTTTGGCTTAGTTATGTTTGCAGCAAGCAAAGGATGTTGCAGGTACTGCTGAATCAACCATTGCTGTAGTAGGAAAGTACAGTGGCAAATAGATGAAGAAACTAAGCAGAGAGATAAGGCAAAGCAATGGTTAGGTATTCCAGGGCTGCTGATAAGAACAATGTGTACCTACAGATTTATTAACTCCAACAGTTTTCTTCTTTCCTTATCCCCCTCCCAGCACTCACAGTCCCCCTCTGTTTTTCTGTAGTCAGCTTTGCTAAGCAGCTCTCCAAAGACTGCAGGCTTATACCCCTTCAGTCTTCACACTGTTGCCAATGGGTGTGAAATCTATTAGGCAAAAGAAAGGAAAGATCTGCTTAGTGACAGAGGGTAGCTTTCTACATTAAAGCATTGACTTGGTGCCAGTCCCACAGTTATTGGAAGTGGCACAGCTCCATGTCTCTCCTGCAGGTCTCTCTGTGGAATGGAGATTGGCAGCAGGTTGAATATTAAATGGTCACCACTCAGCAGATGCTGATTTTACCTACTGAGAGGAAAGTCTTTCAGCAGAAGCATTTGCAAAATATTTGCAGCTCTAAATACCTTCTGGGTGATGAAGAGATTTATCTATGTTTTGTCTGCCAGCTTCTGAAGACACCCCAAGCCTCATCAACATAAACCAGAGATTGTACAAATGACAGGGTGTTTCCTGCTGCTCATGCGTGCTGAATTTTGTTGCATTGTCCCTTTGCATCTTCCGGCTTGATGTGTACAGTCTTTGTTTTCTCTGGTCCCTGTAGTCATGTGAATCACTGCCTCATTGCTGGTGCAGCAAAGCAGTTGGCACCCTTGCTCAGGCAGCGCGTGTGCAGCGTAAGGCATTGCCTGCAAAGCAGGCTCACCAGCTAAGAAACTGCATGCTTCTGTGTTGCTCCAATGGTAACTTCAGTATCCACACAGTCCTTTCAGCCTCTACAYGCAAAACTAGTATTTGGAAAAGGAAAAACAAAATTCAAGAGCAGTTCCTGAAAAATTAGCGGTGTTCTCCATCACTTTACCCTCATATAATCTAAGTTGAATTTTATCTGCTTTCAGGGTAACCAAAACGCAGGGATGAAAGCAAGGGAAACCGGGATAGCAGCACATGTTTCATGAGGACTGCTGTGAGATTGTGGCTTGTAGGCAGTGCCTCTTGAGGGCTCTGCTGTGCAGGAGGAGACACTTTGCCAGCACAGGAGGAACGCTGTGCTGCAGTAGGCATGCAGGTTTTTTTTAATCTCCTGAAGGATCAGGGAGCGTGACCACTGTCCACATCGGGAGGCACTGTGCCCGTTTCTGTGCCTCGCCAGCGCTGCTGTCTTGTGGCAAAAGGGTTGCAATCTCTGCCAATGCCCTCCGAAGATGGAGGCCCTGGCAGGGAGCTTTTGTGCAGGTGGACCCAATCCTCCCTGATCCTTGTGCGGAGGAGGAGCAGGCAGCTCATTCCCTACTGCCTTTATATGTCCTTGCAGATGCACAAAACAGGCTTAACTTGACTTGAATGCCTCCCTGTGAGGACATGGGATGGTCCCATGCCCCTTTGTCCCTTGGTTTGAGGGTCACCTTTGAAATAAGCTGTGTTAAGTCACCTGTAATTTGTAAAGTCATTGTTGGAAATGCTTTAATCCCTCATTAAGGTGTTCGGTTAGCTCACACACAGAGGGATACAACTGGCAGCTGAGCTGTTTTTTCAGGTGACCCGACCATCACAGAAGTGGTCTTTAGCCTTGCTTCCTTTCCCATGTCCTAGGTGTCACCTCTCAGTGCCAGAGGACCCACCTTAGCCAAGCAACCCAACTGTTCTGTGCTCAGGGGAGACAGCCCCTAAAACTCTTTTTTTTTTTTTTTTTTTTTTTTGGGGGGGGGGGTATTCAGCCACTTGAAAAAAACTTTCCCTTTTTTGAAAGAGTCAAATTCTGTCCTTCACTTTTTCCCTAAGGATGTGGGGAAAGTCTGATTTTACTTCCCAAATGGAATTTTGGTGTTCATCTGTTGTTGATCATCTCTTTCAGCTTCTTTAAAGAAAGAAAAATCTAAGTGTATCACTGGGTTTTCTTGAATTTGCAGTCTTTAGTACAAATTCCTTTAGTTTTTTTTAAATAAGATTCATTTTGTTCTAACACTTTAAAAGTTGGGAAAATACCTTCTTATGCTTATTTTGTTTAGATTTTTAAATTTCTGCTTCTAACTGCTTCTTGGCTCCATGGATTAGAAGTGAAACACTCAAAATGGCAAAATGGCAAAACTAACACTCAAAATGGCAAAACTAATTTAAGGAGGTTTCCATCTCTCAGCTTGTTCATGTTTCTGTATCCTGAGAATGGTTGTCAGTCTAGAAGTCTTTCTAGCTCAGTAGCATGCCTCCAGCAGCAAGGAATAGTGAATGCTTAGGGGACAGAATAGGGTAAGCTTACAGTGATATTTTCTTGTATTTCCCAGAGGTCTGTGGCTTGGAGGCTTCCTGAACCAATGGTGTTATCTTTTGCTCGTGCATTTTTCTTTGATATATTTCTCTTATCCCTGCTTGGTTTTCCAACATTTTATGCCCATGTGAGTTCTGCAGTTTAACTGTTTTGGCAAGTCCAAAGCAAATGCACGGTTGTTTCTTGTGATACCACGTAGTTCTCTTGTAATGAGAAACAAGGAATAATTGTTCCCCGGGTTACCTTCTCTGTGCTGCTTTTGACTTCATAGGCCTCCCTCATACTCCCCTTTGTCACTTCTTTTTCAGACTGAGAAGTTTAATCTGTTTTTCAGTTCCTCATCTGGAAGCTGTTCTCTCACTTTGCTTCTCTTTGTCACCTTTCTTTGAATCTTTTCTAGTTCTTCCATATTTGCTTTGAGGTGAAAGGAGCAGCATGTCACATATTGCACCTACAGCCTGGACACCATGAGTTTTAATGGAGCAATATAATGATGTTTTTTGGTTTGCTCTTTCTTTTCTAATGCCTCCTTTTTGTTTGCCTTCTATTATCTACCATTGAATACTGAGCTGGTGTTATAATAGAACTGTCTATTATAACTCAAGGTCTGTTTCCAAAGCAGTAATAGCTAGTTCAGTGCCCAGCGCTGTGTGTTTAGGCTACGAATTGTTTCTCCACATGTGCATTACTTGACATTTATCAGCACTGATTTTCATCTGCTGTTTTTCACCCTGTCATTCTGTGTGAGATCCTTTTGCAGCATTTTGCAGTCAGCTTTTGGTTTTGCTGCTTTGGAAGATGTACCAGACTAGGATGCTCCAGTCTCAGCCTGCTTCCGTAGTTCATGTATGTGTGGGTCGGACAACCCAAGCCCTAGCACGGGTCCTGCTGAGACTCCAGTGATCACCAGCAATTGGGCAAAGTGATCATTTATTCCTATTCAGTCTTCCTTACCTTTTGTAATTGGTTATTTATCAGTGCAAGAACCTTCCCTCTTGTTCTGTGGTGGGATCACGTAAGAGCCTTTGGTGAGAAGACGTATCAACAGTCTTTTGGCAATCCATGTGAACTGGTGAGGGGTAGTGGAGGTCTAAGCCAGGCTTGCCTGCATAGGGGAACAAGGCTGGTGCTCTTCTCCCTCTGCCTCTCAGGAAGCGACTGCTTGACTGCTCCCTTTTAGAACAAAACAAGTAAACCCTATCCTGGAGTAACTTCCAAATTTATTTAACAGACAGAATGGTTGTCACAGCTTAGACATCCTGTGTTGAAATGGGACTTTGTCCTCTTACAGCAAGGCTCAGCTTGGTTGAAATAAATCACCCTGTCCTGAGGAGGGCTTCTTAGAAAGCGAATGCCTGAAGTTACAGGAAGGTGGAAGGTGTGTTGAAGTTCTGTGCCAGGTTTGTTCTTGGGTTAGGATTTGGCTATCTGCAAGCTGGGTACCAGCTTTTGAAAAAATCAGTGAACTTCCATCTTCTGAATCCGTTTCTTCTGTTCCAGTCAATTAAACATTAAAATGAGTGTGATAAATAAGTGTACATTTATGGGTCAATAGCTCTGTAATGTGTCTGTGACATGACTGGCTGAGACAATCCATTTCAGTACCCTCCTGTGTAACCCAACATCTTCAAGTACTTAATTGCTTTGATACAGAAAGAGAAGTGATAAGGATAATGTAGCTATCGGGCCTCGACTCACTAGTTCAAAAACTTCCCCTCTGCAATCAAATCTCTGGTATTTAAGCCATTTTAGCATTGTTCCAAAGGCATTATTGTAATGTCAGAAAATATCCTGAATGATATATGTGTTTTCTCCAGTGTTAGTGTTACTTCCTTGAAGATGATCAGTTCTGTCCACCAGCCAATTAACTACCTCTACAAAGAGTCCTTAGTGCCTGCTTTGTAGCAATGGATGGGGTTGCCCTGTCCCCCCTCCCTTCCTTTTCCCCTCCCCCTATTATATATATATTTTCTCAGCACTATTAGATTATTAAATGCTTAATGACTATTCCATTCCTGCTAACTATACTTTTGATGAGCTGCAGTAATAAAACTTTGGAACAGCATGGTGTGTGTCTGGTTCCTTTATAGGAAGGGCACATTTGGGGAGCTGAAGTAATGGGGGATAAAACTCAATTAATGAATAGAAATAAAAAGAAGTAAATGAGGTAATCAAACTCAGAGAAATTAGTATTGGCAGGTCCTGAATGATGCTCTTGGATGAACAATCTTTCAAAATCCTTCCTTGTATGCTGCTGCTGTCTCTTTATTTATTATTAAAATAACATGATCCATGAGGCGCTCGGGGTGACTCCCAGCCTAGCTAATTCTAATTAATCCAGTCAGGGAGAGCAGCAGGGTAAGTGGAGCAGTCTATCGGATTGAAATTCATAACTTAATTGAGGTCAAAGTCCCGGGTTGGGAGAACAAAAGTCTTTCGCTAGGACCAGGCAGATCAATAGCAATAAATATCTGGCTTGAATACAAGTGGCTTATAGTGACGGATTATCTGACACTGGCCAGAGGTCCTGGTCTTGTTAAGGGCAAAGTCCTGTGGCATGTACAGTATACGATGACTTTTGTCAGTGTTCCCTCCAAAACCCTGAGGAACTCATAAAGGGCTCATGGGAGCTGCAGAAGGCGGCAGCCCATAAAGAGCTCCGCGGGAGTCATTCTGAAATGGCACAGATTTGGATCCCGTTTCTCAAGATTCGGTTCTCTCTTAAGCAGCACAAGGGCATGTGTCACATTAGTGCTGATGGAGGTTAGAAGAATTTGCTAAGACTTACAGGAACTTGGAGCTAAATCACAGCTTGTCCAGAGAAAGACCTTTAGGATTAGGGGAACTGAGCAATAGATTGATGGGCTTCATGCCAAGTCTGTATTTATAGTATGTTTACATAAAAGGAGAGAGGAAAGTTGGAAGAGTGAAATATAAATAATCATTAAGGTAGATCTGTAGTATTAGAGAAAGCAACAAAAGCGAGATATGGTTTCACCTGTTCTTCAGAATAGCAATCAGTGTCTCTGTGACCTCCAAAATGCTCCCTCTGTTTGTGCGGGTAATGTAATATGTATATTGTGCCTATACTGTAATATGAATAATACATTTTTTTCCTCTACATAGAGACACACCTGCGATGCTGACCTGATATTTTAAATTTTTTTGTTTATATGCGTGGAACTGTTTGCTAGTGATGGCTGGCTCCCGCAGTCCTTATCCAAGCACAGCTCTCCAGTAAGACTTTGAGGGTTGAGTACAACGCTGAGCCCATTAACCTCTAAGCCAGGGGAAGAAGCCTGAGACCTGTGATGTTGTACACACAGCCTTACCCTAGCAGTTGCTAGCRAAATATTGGTCAGTGTTAACAACCCAAGAAGCTTCTCTGAACTTTTAAATAAGTAGGTACTTCAACTGATGTTTGATATTAAAGTGCAATCTCCACCCCGTCCGTTTGGTATAATGCAATGTGTATGCAGATCCAACTGTCCTGCAGGCTGCTGTCCTCTCTGTACAGGACAAATACTGCTGTGGTCAGCATTTGACACATCTCTGATGGATGTTGTTCTGCCAATGTACTTCAACGCAGCTTGGAAGTGAGATGGAAATTGCATTTTGGATACAGCCAGTGACTTAGTTTGACGTACCTGCGCCTCCCATTACCAGATAATACTAAAGCATGTGTTAAAGGGTGGCCTGCCAAAAATGTTCAAAAGATCTCTTCACCTCGAATCTTAAGGTTTAAATGTGTAGGTCAAACATCTTGTCCAGTCAACTTTCAGGTTTTAGCTTAATGAGCAATTGTTATTTATACTTATATAAGTGGTTGTTCTACCCTCACACCCTTTTGAAACTGTCTCCAGAAAATGCATCCGGTTTTCTACCTCAAGACATTTGCTTTGTATGCTCATATGGACAGAATATAGTAAGTAAGGTAGCTGATCAATAACTATATTAATACTCATCGTTCAGTTTGTTCCTCGCTGTCTCATTCATGGTACAACCTCCAACCTCCTCCTCCTTAGGTCAGTGGCTTTGCTCTCCAGATTTCTACTCTGTTGATTATGTGCTCCTGCCTCATTCTGTCATCCAGCTTGGACAGGATCAAAGCAGAGTTCCCGAGGTAATTAAAAACTTGCAACTGCACGTGACAGGGACCAGAAACAAAATTGCATTGGCAACTGTCATTTACCTTGTCATCTTGAGGTTTTTTTGGGTTTTTTTTTGGGGGGGGGGGTGTTTGTTTTTGAGTGATTTTATGTTGCACCATTCATGTTCATGGTAGTTATAAGACCCTTAGAAAATTGATCAAATGAAATTAAACAGATATTGCAGTCTAGATGAAATGAAGCAGGCATGAAACTGTTAGGGAAAGAAAGGTTTCTTTATCTTCTACAAATAAAAATGAAAAGTGATTAAGTGGATCTTTTCTGGCTATTAGCAATAACAGCCCTAGCCAGCTAACTTCTGTCACTCTTGAAAATTAATTTACAGGGTACAGTCTTGAATTTAGTATGCTTAAAATAAATACCCCTAAAATTGTTGTCATCTTCTCTGGTGCATGATGTTAGAGCTGTGGTAGGACAACAATTACTTGTCCTAGAGATAAAAAGTGGCTATTCTAAATGAGGTGTTCTAACACAACGGTTTGCAAGGTTTTTAACTGGTAAATTTTTTTTCTACAATACTTCCTTCCTCTATTCTATGTCCAGCAGTATTTTTGTTAGGAAGGGAAAAGGAATGGGGAATGGTGTTAAAGGTTATTTTTATCCAAGATTGTTTCAGTTTTGCATATGTCTGGGGAAGAGAGGGAGAAAGCACCAGCTCTATATCTGTTTTTCCTTCCCTGGCTTGATGATCAGATGAGAAATGTCTCCCTTTTAGCGTGCCCCTCAAAGCAAGATAATGATTAATGAACAAAATGGAAAACCGTAAAGAATGAATTTTGGCTGGTTGACTTTCTTCAAAACAGAAGGAAGACGAGTAGTATTTCAGAAAGCAATAGGCTGGAATAGGTTAGAGAGAGCCTGTTACGTGCTTGGACTTGGCCAGAGGCAGGGTTACCTGTGTGCAGGAAATTTCACAGTACTTTTTTTTTCTTTTTTTTTCTTTAAGCTCAGATTTTAATCATGATCAGACTGTGTAGATGAAATCTGAGTCAGCAGCCAGATCTGCAAAAGCTGCCTGGTTACCTACTGCTAGAAAGTTTTAGCTATTTATGCCCAGAATTTTTTGTCCTGAGAAAGTCTTGTGTGTAGGTTTGACCCAGAACTGGGGACCTTCAGCACACCGTGCCCTCTGGGCTGGGCAGACAAGGAATTCAGGCAGCCTGTTTCTAGTTAACCCTGAAAAGACACCTCTGATTTTAATGAAAAGCTATTGTAAGGTTATATTTGATTAGGGAGTGGCACTTTTTACGGATTAGTTACTATAAATATTTCACCATATCAGTCTCAATCAATCACCATACAGATTTGCAAACGTGAAGCAATTGGTCCAGCTGGCATAGGTATAGCAGTGGGCTTATTTATGTCACTGATGGAATAAATGTTGATCTTCATCTGCTGCTGCACCTTAAAAACAGGAAAAAACAGCAAGTTAGAACTGTAAAATAATTTAGATTCAAAGCAACTTTTGGAGGTGTCTGGTCCACCCCTTACTCAACACAGGACCAACTTYGGTCAGGTTGCCTAAGGCCTTGCCCAGGTGAGTTTTGAGTATCTTCAAGGATAGGGATCCCACAACCTCTCTGTGTCCCTGTTCCAGTGGTTTACTGCCCTCTCTGTGGGGGAAAAAAAGTTTCCTGTTATCTAATCAGAATCTCACTTTGTTGTGATTTGTGTCCATTGCCTCTTGTCCTTTCGCTTTGCACTTTTGAGAAGAGTCTGACTCCATCTTCTCTGTCCCCTCATGTTAGGTAGCTGGAGACAGAATTAACAAAGCCTGTTTTTCTGTAGTTTGGGTCTTTTATCCAGCCCTCACATCACAGCAACCCCACTTCTCCAGGATGTCTTTTATGATTTCCAGAGAGAATTGGGGCGAGTGTATTCTCGGGTTAGTCTCGAGTTTTACACCTGCTGGTTGGCCACCCTTGTGCTGCCAAACAGAAACAAGGGCAGGCCACAACCTTATGCCCTCTCAGAGGGGGCACTGCTTTGGGTAAGTGGTATGAAACTGAGCATTGCGCTTCAAATTCCAGCGGTCAAACTCGGGGGAGATTTAGGAAGTTACACCTCGGCAATTGCAAGTGATTGATTTTTCCTAGCGCGGTGACTGAGTGCTTGTCTGCTGGATGGCAGGAAGCGATCACACACACCCGCTCCCTCCAGGCCTAATTGCAAAGTAAAACAGGTTGATTTAAACCATGAAGGCAGTTTAGATCTGGATGTTTCATGTCGGTAGAAAGAATTAGATCTACGGTGTCTTCCACTCGTTATTTTTACTTCTCAGATGGAAAAGTTAGACACGGATGCRGTCACTTTCCACAAATCGGCTGTTAAAAAATAACTTGCTAAGCCATAGGAGCCTTGTTGCCTGGGATAAGTGGTCTTTACGCTATGGTTTATAAATTGTATGTCAGTAAGAGTCTAAAACTGAAGATGTCAACTAGAGTGTACCATGGGAAGCATTAATTTAGGTCTGTTTTAAATCATCTTTTTTTCTTTTAATTTTTGCTAGCTTAAGTGTTCCTCTCATGGACCTGTAAATTAAAAGAAACAACTCTCAGAATTCACCTAAGAATAACTACAAAATCATGGTTGTTTTTTTGGTTTGGGAAGAGGAAAGCCCAACTTGAGTAAGCAAATAAAAAACTTTGGATTTTTTAAAACATTTACTGAAAGCCCAAATGTTGGCTACTCTGCCCAGTTCTCTCCCTGGTTATATGTGAGCAGTTAAAGTGACTGCAGTGTTTTTTATGCACCAAGCGAGGCAGACCTGTAAGTTGGCATATAAATAATGACAGGCTCAATTTTGCCCTGAGCTCTTCTAGCTTATTTTGACTGCTGTAGCTAGTAGAAATCATGCCAATCGGGTATCAAGCAAGAGCAGAGACCATCCCTATCCCAAAGACTTCATCTTGGCATCAGATGCAGCACAACAGGTAGAACTAATGGAAAGGCTGAGTGAATGAAAGTAAGAGAAAACAAAGATCAGCAGAAAACTGGAATTCTCGGCTTGTCTCTTCCCTAAGCAATGCCAGACAGCAGTGACACGGGGATCGCGGCAGAGGTAGGCTCACTGCGGATTTAAAAAATGGTAAGGTGTCAGTGCTGAGGACTTCTGATGAAGAATACATACATGAATTCCCCCATTTAAATCGACTGGAGTTTTGTTTGGATGTATCTCAGGGCTGGATGTGTCCCTTTTTGTGATCAGTTAAAAAAAAACCCTGCAAGTGTTGCTTTTAATCAAGTCCATTGGGAGATAAATTCAGTGATGGGGAAGAAATGGGAGACTTTTCATAGAGGAAAAGAGAAAATTGATTCATTTGCATAGGAATGTATCACAGCTGTACCYAGAGCAGAAAATGTTTCCTCTTGGGACAGGGTGGTTTAAAAATAGTCATCTGGCTGCAAAATTATTTCTGGTTTAAGCAGATAGAGGCACTAATGGTGGCACTATGTTTCTGGAAGGATGATGCTTTCAACCTTGTGCCCAGCTACTGTTTCAGCGGCTGGGCAAAACATAGGTGTCAGAGAAGGGAAGAGAGTGAGAAGTTAGAAATTCCTGAAAGCACCTGGTATTGTACTGGTCTCCACGATGTCATCTTTCACTTAAATGTAGGAGTTTGTTGTTTCGAAACAGAGAATGTCTTAGCAATACTTCTTAACTGGGGAATTGTCCACCTAGATTTGCCAACTGCTACCATCTTGTCTGACATGACCACGTGTTGGTTCCTGTGGTAACATCTTCTGCATCATCAAAATAGTATATGAACATTCAGCTGAGGGCTTTCTGATTCCTTTGTGCTTTTCAATCATCATTACGCCTTTGTAGCACTGAAGTTTGTAGCTGGTGCTACGTTTCAGTGAGTCAGCTGTGCACATCTTGTGAATCTGGAGTTGTAGCTAGTGGCTGATGGTTCTGACTGATGAGACAATACATAGAAGATTATATTGTGGGTGTCTGATGCTTTTAGCAGCACTCTTTGTTTCCCAAATACAAGCAGATTAGTGGTTCTTTAAACATGTTTGCTTTCAATGCACTAGGCAAGAAAGATTGCTGTAGTCCTGGAGAAGCAAACGGGAGTTAGAAAAAAGGAGATTTTTGCTTTGCTTTGACTAAATAAATCCTCTTGAAAATGTGAGTTCTAGTTATTGTTGCTGCTCAGTAGGTCATTAGTTTTAATGCTTTGTTTTTATGTCACCAAATTTATGTCCTACTCTAAACTTGAGGGTTAATATTCCAGATGCAGTATCAGGACATAACCATAATCTTGTAGTATCTCAGCTGTGCTCTGCTATTGCCCATTATGTGCCATTCTATCAAAACCCTTTTTGCTTCTCCTCTTTCTAAAATACTCAACCAGTTTTCACCTCTATTTCTCCTAAGCATCCTTCATAATCACCACTTGGGCAGCTAAGCTACAAGTCTACARAATGTTTAAGTGGCTAGCACCTAATCAGGTCCCCTGCTGGCAAAGTCTGTTGAAGTGAGGTGCCGAGGTATTTCCAAGAATGAAGCCTTTGTTTTTCCTTTTCCTAACATCCTAATTACCTGTTATCCATAGCTTCAATAGCTGAGATTTCTGCACCCGCTTGCTGGGCATTCCTCCATTCCGCTGCAGCTGATAGCACATGATTGTAAGCAGCCAGGGGTATTGCCCTCCCTTGTACACACTCCATAATAGCGTCCAGGAAAAGAGAGTAATGCAGTAAATGTTTTATCTTTAGCACTGGGGGGCTCATTTTGTTGCAAAAAAAAATCCAAAGCAGTGTTTCAGAGTAAGATTCAGAAGGTTTCAAGGAGGCACCAGTTAAACGTGCCCGCTTTGTGGTAGCCAACAAGTGGATCTTTCAGATGCCTGAGCGTTCCCTGGGGGCTCACATTATTAATATCTGCCTTATGACAACGTGGCTGTGCTGATGCCAGTTTTTTTCCCCAGACAGCATGATTAATTTTTCTTTCCTTTCTTAATATCTCTGAGCCAGATGCTTCTAATGTCCTCATGGGGGGTGCATTACTGTTCTTAAGCGCTCCTTCCCCCCTCCCTCCCTGCCCCCCATCCAACTAATTCATATAATGGTTCCAGAGATGTGTTTTGCGGAGTCACAGAAAGCAAAATTTTGAAAGCATCATAAGATGATGGGCTTGACGTGTGCAAATCTGGCCTTGTGACGTTCCTGGTAGGTTTGAAAGCTCAGTGCCAGATAGCGTGTCAATCACATTTTCCATTTAAGAGTGTGCTTATTTGCCTAGCACTTTACAAATTATATAGATGTAGAACTGCTGAAATGCAACTATTTCTGGTGAGGGGAGTGACAGGGAGGTGTTGAGCTGACATTTTGGAGCAAGCAAAGGGAGTTTTGGCTAAGGAAAAGGAGGCACACTTGTATTCTTAGTGGAAAGTGCCACAGAGTCCTCAAGCACTGATTTATTTTAAAGACTTTGAAACACTGCAGTACTAAAAAAGATCTTTATTCTGGAAACAGAATATGACTTCTCCTTTGGAGCTTTTGTTCAAAAATGCAACTGCACAGGCTTGGGGTTTACTGGCTTGGAGATCAGAAGACCTTAACAAGCTCCACAGCAAATGGTTTGTTCCCAGGGAGTTCATACTGTTGCCTTAGCTGTCCATCAGTTTCCTCCAGATAACAGGATTCATGGGAATTCTGTATCTATCCTCAACCATTTTCAGTCATTACTGCGTTCACCTGGATTTCAGGGTATTTCTCCTGCAGGAAGCAGTACCCCAAAAAACAGAAGCAGAGTAGTTAATGGTCAGTAGATTGAGATGTGGTTGCTTATTTTAATGTATTTTAGTAGTTTGGGTGGGGGGCAGGGGGCCATTCTGGGTTTAAAGGTGAAAATCTTAATTTGAGAAGCCTAGAAAATAGAGCCTTCCTAATTTCTTATGAATCAGACTAAAATCTCTTTGCAGCTATTATGTTCATCTGCATTTTTTCAATATAATATTGAGAGAAGGTGTAATATTAAGCACTGAATTTGCCTGTGCAAAGCTGTAGTTGAGGAAAACCAGTCACTTTACCACCTTACCATCACTTTTTTTTTTTGGTGTGTGAGAAGGGTAAAATATTAAGAGTGCAGGAGGGTTTTTACAGAATGCCTTTCCATAACAGATAGCCAGTCATTTAGCTGAGTATTAAGCAACAGCAGACAGCAGGCAGCCCTTTAGCCCACAGCGGAGTGGGAATTAAGTTAAAATTAACCTGTGTTTGGAAAACAACTAGCACCACTTTATTTGTTCATTTAACTGAATTATATGACACTATGTAAGTATTCTGACCCACAGACGTAAATTGCTCCACCCTAACCATTTCTCTCCTTAATTCTTTCATGCTAATGGAGCTGATGGGGGATGTTGACTGCAGTGTTGCAAAAAAAAAAAAAAAAAAAAAAAGAGGGTTGGAAATAAAGGGACCATTCCAGCCTTGTGCAAACCTTTCCCTTCAGTGAAATGTTTGAGCGTCACAGCTGCACTAACTGTGCTGTGATCTTTGTTGCCATTAAGCTGATTATATCCGCTCAAGGACTCATCCAACTAATCCTGCAACTGGTTGCTTTATATTTAAACACTTTTTCTTTTTTTTTTTTTTAAGAAGTAAAAGACAGTTTGGCTTCAGTGGACTCTCAAAATGGGTCAGACTGCAGGGACCCACTTTCTAATGTTTGGTTGGTTAATATGGGAAAATAGGACCCATTAATGGGCTCCATATATTAATGGATGCACTCTGTTTGGGAGAGGTCTATACATGCATTGGGACTCCACAGCGTCTGGCATAATTTTGGATGGACAGGCTGGTTTTGGCTCCTCAGTGAAGGTGATACGTCGTCACTGTACCTTCGAGACTGTGCAGCATTTTTTATTTCATTTGTGTGGGCATACCATATAGGCACCAGTTTTGCGTCTATATATGACTCTAATGAGAGAGGTTCTGATGTGTTGGATTGATTTAATTGATTTAATAATCAATTTAAATCTAGTTTTCAGTTATTTTTCTAAGGAAAGGTTGATTCACATTGGTTAGTAACCATTAAAATATGATGATTTGCAACTAAATGCAGCCTTTGCAGTAAATTTATTTCTTTTTGCTAACTGGATATGCAGTATCTGTGCACATTTGCTTAACTGATTATATAGTTTAACCTAGTTTATTCACATTCTTAGTTTTTACATTTGAATTAGGTGCTAAAACAGCAAATGAAACATTTCTTATTCACTAGATTTAGTCATTTTGTTTTCACTAGTGCCAGAGTGCATTTGGATGGAAATTAGAATTTAATCACAAGAAATCATCACAAGAGATTTTTCAAGTACTTTTTACAAATAAATGAAAATTTCACCATAAACATGATGGGTTTGTTCCTGGAAGGGGCAGAATAGATAGAATTTTCTTTGTATTTATAAATAACACATTTATTAAAGGAGATGTTGTCTGACACAATCTGATAGGTAACTTTCCTCCCCAAATTTTATTGACAAAATAAAGGATTCAGACATTAGGAGCAAATCAGAGGAGCAACCAAAGAAACTTCAGGACCAAGCAGGAGCTGTAATTCTGTGGTTGAGCATTCAGTGTTTTATAAACTTCTATCCTCCACTTTTCTCATGCTGTCTGTTGTCCACTCTGAGACATGCAGCTTGAATTTGGCTGGCTAAGACACTTCCCAGGGGCTAGGTGAACTGAGAGTGGAGAGAGCATGCTATGCATTAAGTGATTTAAAGTGTAAGAAAGAATGCTTAATCCATTGGTATTGTTTTTCTGCAGGGTTGTGCAGTATTCCTTAAACTTCGTATCTTTTAAAAGCTGTTTCTTCAGATCTGCGTGTTGTTATCACTCAGGTATTTTTAACTTCTTGGGATGCTTCCACCCTATGGAGATGGCTGTCATATGCAGAAACAAATGGTCGTTGTTTCTGAGTCCTCAGGATCCGAAAGCTAGGAGATCCCTTGTCTCACTTTATTTTTTTATCCATAAGTAGTCAAAAGTTGGTCTAGTAACTCAAGAAAATTGTTGCAAGGGTTTATTGAGTGACTTACCTGTTCAGTAGTTTGACTTTTTTTAGAACATAGACACCAGATGCTTACTGGAAAACATACATTGTTTTTCATTTAAATGTAATGATTTTATAAAATTGTATTTTGTTTGGGCCATCACTTCGGTTGTCCTAATTTCAAATAGACTATTGAAATATATTTTTCTTCAGCAGAAAAAAAGCACTGAATTTTATCCCTCCTACGCTGTGATTGTAACATTACTTTGGTTACTTGGGAGCTTCTAAAAAAGAATTGTTTCATGATTCCCAATAGAACTTTTTTTTATAAGCTCTAAGCTTCCATTTAAACCCGTGGAACAAAAATGTTAAAATTCCTTGTGGATTTTGTCCTTAAAACTATAATGTTTAATTGAGCAAAACTTGTAAAGCTGTCTGCGAGTGGTCCTCAGTAAAAGTGGAACAAGACCGAAGATAGACAGTTAGAGGATATGTGAAAACATGTTAGCCCAGTTGCGGTGAGTATAGTTAGCAGCCAGGAAAGTCTTAAGGTCGCAGCTTGTGTTTTCCAAGTTTTGGCTATTCGTTATTTTTGCTCCCCAGATTACTAAATGAGGAAGAGAGTCTCACTAAAGGTGGACTTAGGTGAAGACAGTGTTATGGAAAATCAGGCTCGCCGGCCTCCATAACAGGGTCCAACCCTAGGTTCCTTCTGAGGCAGAAGTTCGAAGTCAGATTGGAGAGAAATAAAATTTAATGACACTCGTGCAGTAATTACAGCTCGAGCTGGGTGCCTCCGAAGAGGGACCCTGAACAAAGAAATCCCTGGGCAATTATACCCTTACAATCTAACTTCCCCACCCCTTAAGCGATAGTTTGGACCAATAGTAATAGTTAGGTCTGGGGTCTTCCCCTTCTTCCTTGGGCCCCTTCATTGTCCCTAGGCAGGCTGCTGCTTATCTTCAAGGTTGGCTGCTCCTGCCGTCCGTGCAACTTCTTTATCCCTCCAGCTTGAACCGGCTCTGGGGCCCCCTTTTACTTATCCAAGTAAAAGTTCACAGCCTGAGGCCTAAGGCTTCAGCAAATTTAGCTACTAATGCTAAGCAAGTCATGCTAAGCAATTAATTCTAGACAGCTTCGGTCCGATATTCTCTAACGACAGATCTTACTAGAAGAGGGAGGTTCTAGTGTGGAAAAGTACAGCACGTCCTAATGGTCACAGCATAGCATTAGCAGCTCCACATCCAAAAATGATTCTAGCTGCAGGCTGGATTCCTCCTTTGACCTTGAGTAAATCAGCCTGTTTTGGTTTTTTTTGTCTCGGTTTCTGTAACTGTAATGTGGGAATCTTATGTGCATATATCCCTGGGTCTTGCCTAGGTAAATAAATCAATATTTGTAAAGGAAGCCTTGATAAATGCTAACTGTATTAATACACGTACTTGAACCTTGCACAGGACTTTGGGACGGCACCTGCATATCAGCCGTGCAAGTGGAAGGGGGATGCTCAGAGGCTTGAGGCCAGAGGTGGACAGCAATGAGAGAGGCTGGTTCGGGTTGTTTTCTTCCTCCCAAGGGACTGCCCGTAGCACATATCTGCAAGAAGGTCTTGAATACAACTTTTCCACTTAACATGCTCCCCCATCACCCACTGTCAGCAATGAGATTAAATTCTGTGCGACTGCAGAGGACGTTGCATGATTAAAATCCTCTTTTAGAAATTAATATGTACCATCACTCTATAGTACTGTGCCTCTTTTCAGAGAAGGGTATTGTCTCCTGAGCACTCAAGGTGTGAAAGCCACCATGTGAAGCTATCTATCTTTGAATTTTATGCTGTTGCACAGTTGCTCTGATGACAGCTACAACTGCATAAAATCATAGGGGTTTTGAGACTTCTCCCTTCACAGGGTCACAGTGAAGTTTGGGCTAAGTTTTGTAGAGGGAGCAATAGAATAATAAAAGGAGTGTTTTGTCCTGCTACAGTGGAAAAGGTTTCCTGAAGGGGAGATGTGGGGGAGCCCAGCATTCACCCATTGCCCTCAGGAATTCCCTCCCATAACTGGGTATTCTGCACTAAAAGCACCCTGTCCCCAGCTGTCGCATGGCTCTTCTTTACCCTTACAATCTGTATCATCCCAGAAAAATACAGTAATCAGTATGTTTGGATATCCAAATTCATCCTTTAATCCAGTCGGTACAATAGTCACTACCTGCTTTGAAAATTAGGAAGTTTGGAAATTTGAAAATTAGGCCTTCCACTGGCATCAGATGCTGAGTGCAGCCTGCAGAGGTACTTTACTTGCATAGGCTTCATGTGCTCTCAGGACCTTCCTTCGTGTTAAAGGAAGGTTGCTGCAGTCTGCACAAAGTGAAGCTTCTGGGTTGTCTTTACACTCAGCTTTGGGTGTTGTGAGTCTTTGTGGTGTGGCTGGGAGGTGCAAGTAGTGAGAGTTACCCTGGATGGATTGACAGTTTTCTGGAGGAGCTTTTCTGGAAACAAATGATACTTGAATATCCATGTTTAGCAGTGACTCCAGTAAGACTTCACGGCTGTGTATCGCTTTGACAAATGGGACTTCAGCGGACTGTGTAAGTGTCTTGGCTGGCTCGGTCAAGAAGTCTCCCGTTGCAGCTGAGTGTCTTTTTTATGGCCATCACCATTCATGTTTTAGAACTGGGCTTTGTGAAGGCCGAAGTGAGGTCCTCAGTTCAGTGCTGCTGCAGCTCCTTCACTTGACAAGAGTGTTTCAGGTCACTGTTAGCGCATAGAAATCACAGAGGAAGATATCGGTCTATTGCTCTTTGTAGTTCTTTTACAATATGTGAAACAAACTTGGAAACTGTTCATTAAAAATTAAAAAAAGGAAAGGAGAATGCTTCTCGTTCTTTAAAAGCAGAAATTCAGCTTTTTACCTGTTCATTTTTTTTCTAGTAGATGTTTAGGAGTTCATGAAAACATGTATTTCAGAGAGAAGAAATCTGACTTAGGGGAATGACTTTTTAATTGAGAGTGTGTAAAACCGTGGCTTTATTTGTTGTTAACGTTCTTAACTCAAAATACCAGGCGAACAAGGGGAACAAAAATGCTCTTGTTAGAGCACCCTCCACTCACCACGTTCAGTGGGTGGTAGACAGCACTTTCACTCTTATTGCAAAGGCTTCCAAAGAAGATCTTCCATGGAATTAGGTTTTACCAAATTAGACTTCCCTGGTTTCTTCTAATCTCCAAAAAAAAAAAAAAAAAAAAAGAACAAGAAGAAAAAAATGTCAAGATTGTGAATCCTTTTCTTCACTTCAGTGGAGGTGAGCTTTTTAATTATTGGCCTTTTTCTGGCCTGTGTTTTCTCTCCCTCCTTCCTACTGTACTTGATTCTTCTTTTCCATAACTGGTATAGCAGACCCCCAAAGGGCTCCAGGGCCTGGATTTGTTCAGATCTGCTGCTGTAGCATATTGCTGTACTTCCAGACAGCCTAATCATGTCCCACAAATTCCTAATTTGCTGGTCCTCCTTGGTTTCTTTTTTTCCCCCGCTACAAGAGGGCCCTAGCTTATCACTAGTGGTTGTGCAGGAGTAGTAACAATGAAATTTAAAAGGAGTTTATGGTTCTTCCATTCTTTTAGTCCTGTTGTGTTCTGAAAATATTAATTCAATGTATTTTAGAGAAATATCTGTCTTCAGAGGTATGCACAGTGGCTGATTCAGGTACGTGGGCTAAGGGGTCCGGATTAAAAAAGGTTACACAGGTTGGCAGGGCGGGGACAGGTCCATTGCGTCAGATCCCGGGTTGGAGATGCACCTTGGCTGTTGGGTTGGGGGCCCCTGTATCACCGTTCCTGCCACTGCGCTGAGAGCTGAACACCAGCGTGCCGAGCGCACCGGCGTGTGCCTGGGCTGCAGCTTGAGCCGGGGAATGAGTCCTGTTTCTAAGGCTGAGTCTGAAACGCCTGCTGAAAGGAAATCTTGGAGACTTATGCAAAAGCATGTGTTCTGGGGCTGCCTGAGAAATTCAGGGCATCCCATTATCCTCATTTATGTGCTTTCAGTCATTCCTCTGGGGCACTTGCCATGTCCCATCGAGGACCTTACACTCCTGCCTATGCTCCTCTGAACCACACACAAACAAGGTGTCCTGAAATAGATTATATGAATATCCACTTCCCCATTTGTGTCTGATACAATCTTTGGAATTAGATTCAATTCAGGCCTTTTATATGGGGACGTTTAAGGCATCTGTATGTTTTTGGACTGTATTTTTTCCTGTACAGACAATGAAGGYGTCCTCAGGAGCTGCACACTCTACTGCAGTTTTGCTGAACATGAGCTGTTCTTATCTCCTAATTTGGTCCCTATTGCTGAAACCTTTCCTCCTGCTCTCCTGACTGGCTATAATAGCTGCTAGCTTCAGTCAGACTCAGTCATGCTTCTGTTTAATTCCCCCCCTGCAGCTTTAGGGACAGGGATGAGTGCCCCAGCTGCAAGGCACATAGCACGTTTGGAAAAGGTACCCTGGCACGTACAGCTCCAGAAGCTCTAGGCAAATGTGCTTCAAATGGCGCTTTGTGATTGCAGCACACACCGTATCTCAAGCTTGTGTGTCTTGGGAACATCCCGCAAATTGTACGTTTAAGCCACTGTGGGTGTTAATGGCATTTTACAGATGGGGAAACTGAGGCACGGAATGGTTGGGACTCTGCCACCGCTTCAGCAGCCCTAACAACGGGCTGCAGATCTCCTTCCCCCCACCGGGTTGTGCTTTTAGCTCCCACCCTTCTTCCCTACCGATGCAATGAAACTTTGAGCCTGGGTGCCTTTGCCGTAGAGACTGGATTGTGCTGCAGGGCTGGATTTGTGCCGACTGCTTTGTGAGTGGCTGTTCCGGACACATTTCTCTTGAGGCCTTCCCCTGTCTGCTTGCAGCCTCGTGGCTTCCAAGAGCTCGGTCCCGTTTTTCCTTTAGCACAACGGAGAATCTGGGGAAATTTGTAAGAATATCAACTCAAAGCAGATGTGCAGTCCCCAAATTGAATCTGATCCTGGCTGTTAGCAGAAAGGTTGATTTGGGTCAAAATTAATGCAAACACTTGTGTAGCCCATTTAACATTTAGTTTATGGACCTGTTAAGAAAGCAGGATAATCCCTTTAGATTACCCATGTAATTCCTAGTGAATATTTATTTTAAAGTGACTCCTGTGCCCTTAGTCATTAGCGAAGGTTAGTAATGCATCTCCCAGCTGCCAGACTCAATGCAACAGCATTTGTCAATGGGAGGGTTTCTCCTGCTTTTGTTGTGTGTTTTGGTTTGTTTCTTTTAACTTATTTTTTAAGCATTTCCCCAACTCCTGCCAGCTTAATCCCGTGAGCTCACCTCTAACAGCAGGCAGGCATCCGAGCTGCCTTTGCCCCGCTGGCTTCCACCCGAGGGTGGCTGAGGAGGAGGGCGCCTAATGTAATCCTGGGCTTTTCTTGCGCCGCCTCCCCAGGGTGTTGGTTACCCAGCCTGCGTGGGCTGCCGGGGGGAGGACGGAGTGCGCCGCGGGTTCAAGGACACGCTCCTGCTTTAATGTGCGCAGACATGCTCCCGCTCGCTCCCTGATTGGCAAGGTTAACTCTGAGAGGCTGCAGCTTTTTAAACTGATTTGATTAGAACTGCTACTTTATCCCATTCCCTCCCACCTGCACCCCCCACCCCCCGCGGCCCACCACCTCCTGATCCTTTTAACACAGCCCTTGGTCCAAATAACCATGCGTTTGGATTTTTTCCCCCCTTTTTCCAATTTTCTTGCTGAATTTTGACATTTGGTAAAATAGATTATGGAGCCCTAAAGGGAAGATTAGGAGGCAGTGTCTTAGTCTCAGGGTGTGTTTTACTGAGACCAGTTGAGAGGCTGTGATTTTCCTCCTTTTCCCCCTTTTCCCCACTCTCCCTAGCCCAGCTCCATTCCCAGCTCTCTGTGCACGTGTGGGTTTGGGAACAGGAGGGTGAGGGCTCAGGTACCCCATGTTGGATGCTCGTTCCTCTCCAACTCTTCCTTGCCCAGCAAAACTGGAGGCAGGGGAGGAGTATAAAGCCAGCGGCTTGAAATAACTGCTGCTGGTAGTCCCTCATTCCTGTCTAGCACGGAGATGCTTTGGGTCCCTGCTCTGATGCTTTGGTTGGGTTCCTTCATCACCCTTGTTAGGACATAGCATGGAGAGCTGTATTTATCCCTCCCAAACTGCCTGGACACCTTGCAGTGCACGTGGAGGGAGATAACAGGCAGGCCTGGACTTGCAGGCTCAAAAGTGCTACTGGGAGATGTCCTGCTGTGTCACACCTGGAGGAGGAGATCTGCAAATAGCTCTTCAGGACAGCAGTGTCTCAGCACCCCAGTTACTGTGGTACTTTATTGTATGTGCTGTTTCCGGGGGGGGAAAGCAGGGACACCGTGGATAGAGAACTCCGTTATCCCGTCGTTGAAGAAGTGTGGCTGAGGTCTATTTCTAGCTACTTGTTTAGCTTTATGCACTGATAGGAGCAAAATAGTGCCATGGTTTAATAGCAAAAATCACCGGCTAGGATTGCTCGGGGAGGACTGATCGCCTGTAGTTCACCGCTTGCAGGCTGGACTCGAAGTGACCGGGAGGAGCCGCTTTGGCATTAATGCCATCCCGAGAGTAACAGTTAGAGACTAGCCCAGCCTTTAATGAGCAGGTGACTCCATTTCTGTCTTCAGTACGCATCTCATGAGGGGGACGTTGAAGGTGTCGGTCTGTCAGACAGGACAGCCGAGCAGTGCAGTGCCCAGGCTTCTGGGCCGCTCACCTCAGTAGCCTGCCTCGGGCTCGCATTTTACTTGTTGCACGTGGAAGCAGTGTGGACAGCCCTCGCTTGGGCTGCAGTTGCTGGTTCTGCAGCCGCGCGTGGTTCAGCAGTGCTGTCAGCAAATTTTCTGGAAAGACTTAGGGCTCCAGTTGTTCAGGGCGCAGCGCCGGTAGCACTGAGTAACCGGTGCAAGCCTTTGGGCTTCCAGGCTGCAATCCTGAGGCTCCACCTCCAATATTAAGCCTATGTTTGTCATATTAAATACGCCAGTGGAATTTGGAGCCTCGTGCCTACATAAGTGCCTCTTGCCAAATCTCTTTAGTCCTCAAATAAATAAAGCTTATAACTTAAAGGCTCTCACAAAACCAGAAAGCCCAAACTCACAGACCAAAATTGCAGGAAAGAGCTCAGCACTGCTGAATTTTTGGAAATCCCAGAATGATCCAGGGGAAGATTAATCTCACCTCTGTATTACTTGCATATTTGCTTCATCAGAACTATCTCAGCTGTTGCGGGAGAGCTGAGCAGCTCCGTGCTCCAGCACACACGACCAACCCTGCAGAATCACCCTGGTGAAACAACCCAGGGTAAAGACAGTCCCCAACACACAATATATTAGACCTTGACATACAGCATTGCTTAAGAGTTCTCGGGGAAAATTAAAACCCTTTTGACTGGATTTTGCAATGCGGGGAAAATTTTAGTGACATTTAAAAGGTTTCTCTTGTGTTCCTCTAATGGGATAAATAAAAAAAGGCTTGTTTTAGGCCAGCAAATGGGGGGACAATCCAATTTCCCTGATTCCATCAAGACACTCTTAAAGCATTAGCTTGTGCAGTTTTTAAAAAAAAAAAAGCCAACATGCTGACCCCTCTGCCTGATGGCTTTGAAAAGTGTCCTGATGTAGAGGTATTTACCCTACACAACATGCTCATCAAGGCACTCCAGGAGCACTCCTAAATATACTCCTTCCTTATTAAACTATTTAGGAGGACAGCAGCGCTGTGCTGTCTCCCAAGTAGTAAAAACCTGAATGAGGGAAGCGCCCCGGGAGGAAGCACTAGTTCATTATATACTGCAGCAGTCCACACTGTTCTGCAGGGCTGTGCTTTGAGGCTAATGCATTAGGATGCGCTCTTTAAATTTCGTGCTTTTGCCCTCAGAAGAAAAAAAAGGACCTTAACTAGCAACATTTCAGATGAAAGAACAAAACCTGAGACTTTGCTTAACTTTATGTTTTTAGGCATTGTTTTGGTTCAAAATAAATAAAGATCCTCGGTGGAACATTACATTTACAGTTTGTTTCTGTCAGTCAGAAAGATTAATGTATCAACACTTGCTTCAGAGGGAGCCCTGGGGACTGATAATGGGCGAGACGAAGCCTTTCACCTCCAGGTCAGTGGTTCAACGCAGCCCGAAGGCTGCAGCCCGTCCCCATCTGCTGCTCTTGAGGAGCCCACGCTATGCGACGGGGGCTGGCCCACCGGGGGCAGGTGTCTGGATCACAGCGGGCTCCCTCGGTGGCCGCAGGAGTAGAAAATGTGCCCAAACGCGCCGCCCGTCCCGGTGTTAGGCTTGGCCTGAGCAGAGCTGGGGGAACGTGGCCTCCTGCTGCCTGCTGTGCTCGTCCGACGGATGAATGGAGAACCTGTTCTTCCTACCATGTGTGGAATATCTCATTGGAAAAGCAGGACATCCCTGAGCATAAATCTGCCTATTATAAAGTTGCCCGCAGTTTTCCCTCGCTACCTCCTGAGCCCATTGAATTTTGTTAGAAACACCTCTATTATACAGCACAACGAGGGAGCGAGTGCTGTCTCTAGACTCTGAAAGAGCCTTTTAAAGTGAAGATCAATTTTGCATCTCACTAAATAAGTGATGACAAACCAGACTTCATATGTTTAGTTCAGCTACATTTTAATAGCACTGTGGTTCCACTGAGAAATTCCAGTTACTGAGACAGTTTGATGTCCTCGGGCAGTTTTTTTCCAGATGTTTTTCCTCTCTCTCTTCTCTGGTATTGGGACTTTATTAATAGCCGCTTGGAAACCTAACTGCCCGTGAACAGGCAGTACCAATAAACCTTTCTGCTCCCACCCCTTTCTCCTCCTTCCCTCGGGAAGAGTTCCCAATGATCACAGACTGAGAGGGGAATTTTCAGAGTCTAACATGAAGTTGTACTCGGTGGTGGGTGATAAAATGAAAGATCAGCTTCATGCACAGATGGCCCTATAAAATAAGAAATGGTAGTTTAGCTACTAGTACTGTCCACAGGGGCTGCTAAAAGGCTGTTAGATGTCACAAAAACAGCAGCCCTTTGAGGTGATGAGAGGAGAGCTTCTTACCTCAACATGTGCAGTCAGACTCTCCCTGGCAATGTTCCACTTCAGGTAGGATCTAGGTCCTGATGCCTTCATCCTCGGTCGGACAGCTGGGAATGTGCAAATGCCCTCCTCTGATTCCAGATTAGCCACAAAAAGGAGTCGCCTCGCTTAAGAAACAGGCATGCTTTGAGATGCCTGAACAAGGTCCTTGATACTATGTTTGTTCTAAAAGGAGCAAAAAAGGTTACTTTCCATCTGAGGGCTGTGGACAACTGTAATTCAGCTCTCCCATAGGCCCTGTCTTCCCCAAAGCTTGTCTTAGTAAAATCCAGATCTCATTTAATGAGTTTTTACAGCACAAAACCAGAGGATAGTTCAGACCTTCCAGACATGGAGAGTTTTGATTTTGCACACCAAGCGGAGGAAGGTTCATGAGACCAAAACGTAGTCTCCAAAATTCTTTATCCTCATGAACTTAAAAAGAAACTAAGAGATCTCTAGGACATTAGCAGTGCTTCTAGTCCTTTTGGAGCACGTTACCATGTGCTTTCTCCTCACAGCTTTTCGTGCTAACTGCAGATGCTAAAATTTGTCGTGGCTGTTGTGCAGTTTGTGGCATAGGGTAGCTTAAGGAATGCATGTTCTGCAGGTCTCTTGGGACTGTGCAGGCATCGTGGAAGTGACTGCAGTTTGGGGGACTGGGACAAAGTGCCAAAAATGCTCCCTTCCGGTTCTCCAGCTGTTTTTGCAAGGCTCTTGCACACTTGCGGCATTTCCGCTAATCCTGCCTTTGCCCAGGTCAGCTCAGATCACAGAATCTGCATTCACAGCAAACTCCTGCATTTCCACATGGCACTGCTTTAGCCCGTAGTGGTGGTTCCTGTGCTTTCTTTTTTATTTCTTTATCTCTAATGGCCACTCAGTCATCTTTAAAATGACACTTTAACCTAAGAGGGCATACTGAAATGCAGAGTGGTGATTCTGATTCCATTATAGTTGACAATTAAAAGTGCAGCCTCCCCTTCGCCTTCCAGGGTTGTGGGTTCAATCCTTTGGAGAAAAAGAGGTTATTTACAAAGTCCTGAATCCCTTCAAAGTCTTTTAAATATAAGCCAGCATTTGCTTTGAAGTCAGGAAGGGCTTGAGCGAACTGAACAGTGGCAGCAACGCTCTCAGCTCCTGCTGTCTCCCTTCCACCCTGCTAAATTTAGCAGCCTAGTCAAGCTTCCTTCTTTCGCTTTAATCGGGTAGAGTAAGTGGCACGTTGACCTGCTGGTTGGCACTGGATCCGATCCCGCTCACTGCGTTTGCAGCCCCTCGCCAGTGGCTGAGGGAGCCGTATGCAAGGAGCAGCACTGCCCAATGGGCCGGCACCGCCACGCTCCCGCTTAATCTCGGTGCTCCCGTCCACAYGTGCTGCCCTGATATCCGACAGCCGGTCCCAGGTGGGCAGTGTGCCAGCAGTGACTTTACAGGCTTTGTGGCAGAGATTATTTAAAGGAGATTAACCCTTCTAAACCCCTTAGTTTTTAATTATTTCTGTATGTATTTATAAAACCTGCAGTCTGCTAGTTCCAGGGCACAACTGCCCCAGTCCCCATTCTTAACCTGGATTCATGAATATACAGTGCAACCATATTACAGGGCAGGGGCTGGGCTGGACTGGACAGGGGTCATTGGACTTATTTATTTATTGCCATTCTGGCATATTTCACATCTGGGATGAAAATGAAACATTATGGTTTCAAATTATAAAAGGAGCTAATAATTGGAATGACTTTAAAATAATAGTACTAACACTACATTAATTGAATTGTTTGATTTGATGCAGTATCTCTCACTAATTGTTTTGGTTAAGGCAGCTCTCTCATTAATGCATGCTGTTGCCTCCCTACTTGCCTGTATTTTGAACTGGAGCATCTTGCTTCTCTCTGAAGAGGTGACGGTAAACATAACACTCTCTTTAGATTTGATGTATTGGCAACCAGAAGAGGAAAGGCCTGTGTTTTTCGTTCAATCTCACAGCAAGTCTTTTATATGCATATTAATGTTGTGAAGTGATGAGGTCTGGAAAACTTCCATTGCCAGCAGATACTGTTCAAAGGAAAAAGAAAGGGTGTGCACCTCCGTCCTTTCATTCTTTCTCTTCTATTTGTCATGTTAGTTAGTGTCTGGCTTATTAATTTTTTAGAGGTAAGGAGTAATGGAGGGAATGTTTCCACTCTGTATGTGAGCTGTAAAATCCAAATGAAACTGGAAATATCTTACTGATGTTTCACAGAGCAACGTGGTGATACGTATCATCCCTTGGAGAGGTAGAAAAAGCATTTAAGAATTGGTAAGCCATTCCCATCGAGACTACTGGATCAAAGAAATTCTAGAGGCCACCTCTTAAAATGGGTTACAGTCTTGGCACGAGTGCTGTAGCTGCATTTCTGTATGTTTTAGGATCCCTGCTGAAAATTAAAACATTGAAATGAGTAGATACACATTGCCTGATTTGTAAATGCAAACATAAAAGGTGGCTATTAAAAAGAAACAAAAACCAGCATTATAGACCCTGCTGATTTGAGAAAAAAATAGGTCTTTTGGAATACATTTCTTAAAATCAGATGGTTTTTATTTATTCTTGTCCCTTGAGCAAGAAATAAATACAGAGAGTGCTGAGGAGTCCATAAATAAATTTTGTTCTTGGAAAATCTCTTTAATATGCACATGGTCCTACTTCTGTAGTAGTGAACATTTGACCAATAGCAATTAATTTCTTATCACAGCCTTTCTATGAGGTAAGAAAACATTAGTATCTCCATTAGGAGGTGGTGAACAGAAGCTCTCAGAGAGCAAATGATATGCCCAGCTTTTCTCCGCTGCCCCGACGCTTGCCAAGAGCAATCGGAGGAAGCGAGAATTACAGTGACGCCTCTCCCCCAACAGTTTGATGTTCCTCACCAGGCAGATGCTGTCATCCTAATCGAATTATATACTCTGAAAATGTTCAGTATCTGTATATTTCAGAATAAATATTGTTCAGCTAATGAACTTTCAACCACTAACTGTGAAACACATAGTATTTCCTTTAACAGCAGGTGGTAAAATAGAAAATAAAATAAAGGTCCCTGTATAAATCTCTTCTGTGGCTTCTGTCTAGAAAGGAAGAAAAAAAGGCTTCTTACAAATCAACCTTACGGAAGATAAGATATGATCCCGTGGCATGTAGATGATGAAGCAAACCGTCCCCGAGGTTAATATCTTTTGTCATTCAGATGGGCAGGATCTTGGGCTGAAGCCGCCAGACCCTGTGCCGCTGGGGAGAGGAAGGGTTAAGTTTCGGGGCTGTAGAAGCAGATTGTGTTTTCCTTCTATGATGTGGGCTGACAAGACATCAGTATTCTATTCATCTGTTGGGAATTAGGCTGTTAATCCAATCAATGACTCTTGAGCGAGCTGCAGCCTGCTCCCCACTGGGGAACAATCGGATCAGCCGGGAGATTGTTTAAGAGCACAACGCTGTCCCCGTGTCAGGTGGAATTTCCAAGCGTTCCCTAGTGAATTGGGGATGGGAAAGCTGTCTCAGCCCATTTATCCTGCCCCTTAAATAACCAGGTATCTGCCTTAGCCATGCTAAAGTGATAAAGCAGTCCGAGAGCAAAGGAGGAAGCTGCTAACTTTTACACGGCGAGGGGGCAGGGAGGCACCCTGAGAATTGATATTTCAGCGTCTTCTCCGGATTCGTGTTTGATTTCAAAGGAAAGGGAGCAGCTTTCGGCTGTCCTGTCTGCAGCCCGTGACTGTGCTGACATAGTTTTGTTGAAGCTTGGCTCGGCTGCAGCCTTGTGATACTTGTTACAGCTCTGGGTACCAGCTCTTTTCAAACACATTTTGGATCCCTGTTCTTTGAATGGGCTGCGGAAGCACAGCTCTTCCGGGCAGCTTTTATATTGCACTGATATGCGTGTTTGACAGCTAGAAAGATGCCTGATGCTGGAAGTAACAGACAGTAGAAAATGTTCTTTGGAACAATGTATAAATATGTAAATACAAATGCACACTTATGTTCGGAGCGCTGAGCGCAATTTGGGGTGAGAATGCACAAAAAGAAAACATCCCTGAAAGTTTCCGAGCTGCTGTATGAGCTACTGTATACATTCAGAAATCAGTTCATTCTGCAATTAAACGTAGCCGTTTCTGCGGTGGAATATCGAGACTCTTTAGCTGTGCCAGAAGCACTGCAGGATGATGATAGTAGATGTGATAAATCCCATTGAAATTGCACTTGGAAATTTTAAGGACACTACCAGTTAGAAATTAGGGCGATGAGGGATTAGCCTAGCCCTGACACTCTGGACTCAGCAGGCCAGCGGAGTTTGGCTGCATTAGCGATGCAGGCTTTGTGAAGAAGTGCGTGATCATATTCTCTCTGAGCTTTCTTGTATCTAGTTTTAACAGCAGCTTTGGAAGTGGAAGAATCCTTCAAATTGGAGCACCTGAATGAACCCGGAATAAGCACTCAAGCAAAGAATATGAATAGGGAGCTCCCCAGGTAGGAAAAACCCCAGCGCAGAGGTTTGACTTTAAAGGGTTTCAGCAGCCCTGTTCCCTTGATCATAATTTTGAATCAAACAAAAGCTAATGCAATTTTCTTTGCCTTTCAGTAGCAGATTGTGCTGTAAGGGTCCATGCCATTAGAAATATAATAATTGCTTCCCTATGCAGGTCTCATTTGTCTGCGAGGCACTTAGAAGATAGGTCCAGTGATACCCAGTGAGAGAAAGGCCCAAGAGGTGGTGATACAGATCTGCCTAGCACCTTCCATCCCTAAGGCTTCCTGCCCAGCACAGTGAAGGAAATAATGCTGCCTTCGAAAGACCTGAACGGGAGGAAGGGGGTCGAGGAGAGAGTTCTTGGAGAGGAACAGCTCAGTACCGGCAAAGAGAGGCGTCCCTGCCAAGCCTCCCCAGATGCAACGTAGGTGGAAGATCTAACTGGGGAACCAAACTTATGGCACATCCAAGCCCTGCACTTGGTAACCTGCGCTATTTGTAATCCCCAGATAATAGCTGTTGGTGAGCTGTGCATGGATTGAGAGCTGTGGGTTTGATTCTGCTGGAGGTGGCTCTGTGTCCTTTGTCTCCTGGTTCAGGTCCTCACAAATGCCCAAGTTGCCTTCGAGCTGGCCAAGAGGACGCATGTCCTGGTGTCTCACAACCACCTAACCCTCACATGAACAACTCACTATATTATGAGCACTTCACAAATGTGAAAGAAGAAGAAAAAGAGCACTTCACAAACACCAGCTAACTAATTATACCAGTTTAAGACACTGAGTCTAAAACAGCAGGTGAAGCTGAACAGTCACAAGTATATTTTGCTTTAGCTAAATCAAAAGCTGAAAAATGGAGAGAAAATGTGAAGTTTTGCATCATTTTCTTAGGGTCAGAGCCATTTGGGAGTCTAGATGCTCTTGCATAAAGCTGTTCGGTGGTGTTGGTTCTAAAATTGTGCTGTCGTTGGTAGTGCTTTAAGAATCAAGGGGCCATTAAAAGCAGAAGTATACGTGCAGGTGGGTGCACGCTGGTAAAACAGGGATTTTAAAAGAACAGTATCAAATCTCAAACTAAGCTATTGCTTTTATATGCCAGCATTTGCACGCATAATGATTCGCTCATCTATCTGCTTTGATTGAACAAGTGTTCGTCCTGCAGGTATTAATGGCAAGTGTCCAAACCCAGACTGCTGCGTGCAAAAGAAGCATGAAAACAACGGCTGTGTTGGGGCCATCCGAAGAGTTGTCCAGTGGTGTTCAGACTGGTCGTGCCAGTCCACGTTGCCTGGTTTTACCTATTGGCGGGCATTAGCATGTAAATTCTGCTATGCTTTTAGCTGTAGTCTCACCATCAGTCATCTTGGGGATAAAATTTCAGAGAGGGAAAAAGAAGATGATGAGGTTAAAGTAAATTGTTGGGAAGTTGAAGCCTAAAGTGGAAATAAATGAGAAATAAAACCATTTCTAAAAGTAGAGGGAAGTATTTTCTTGCTATTTTTCATCTCCTTGGCTTGAGTGAGTCTGTGTCGTGTGGCTGCAGAGATTTATATTCACAGCTCCTGAGCACCAGTGCTTGTTCAGATTCCGTATTATTCCAGCCCTTTTTATTCACTCACCTGCTAAAGACATAGCGTAAATATTTATCTTCACTCCGGCCCATCCATGCTGCCCAGGCCCCAGCGCTGTTAAACACTGTTATCACCTCGTCGGTCTTATCTCATGCAATCCCTGCCAACATTTGGAATCCATAAACTGGAACAAGCGCGCACCTTCTGGCTTCCCCCAAATGAGCAGAAAAAGAGGTGATGTGGGGGAAATAATACAGTGAAAAAGAGAGTGCCAGTGCCATCACTCAAAAGGGAAAGGTTAGTATATATGTTTATCATGTAACCACTATGTTATATGAGTGCTTATCACCCCCATGGCATCTGCACTTGGAGATGTGATTGAGGGACTTGTGAACAAACTCRGGATCGGTAACCACAGAGACGAGGCCTCTGAGGCCTCCGTCAGCCCGTCCAGGATCTTCCTTTTAGGTTAAGCAGGGCACGAAAATTCCCAAGGAGTGAACATGGGGTGGAAACACCGATATAATCCTATCACTTATGAGACCAAATTGATGCGCAGAAGCCACAGTACCACTTAACGGATAAGACAGTTGGTCCATCTGCGCCCGGTCCATCTTCTGTCATTTCTCTTGCTTAAATTTCTCAGGAGCACAACAAGATCTTGTTATCCAATAAGTTACCCACTGGTAGGTGGATTTTCATTGAGTGGCATCTGTTGCGGACCATGGACATAGAGGGTCCCTGTAATTTTGTAGCATCTTTGTTTTGATGATTTTGGTGGACTTGGACACTTGCTTTTATTTTTGAAGTATTTGTATTGCTCAGTGCTGTTACAGGGTGTAATGCAACAGCTCCCAAAGAGGACATTGTTAGAAAATTACAAATATTTTTGTTCCTACGGGCTCATTGTGTATCTGCATATCAGAAAGATATGTTGCTGTCCCAGTTATTTACAAGTTAGTACACCCTTACTGACATTGTGGCCACATACACAAAAATCAGTGGCATTTGCAGTTGAAGCTCAAACGTTGCTCAAGATTTGCTGTACAGGAGTCTGTCATTTGTGTCCAGGACGCACATTGGTGTCCCCACGTTTTACCAGCCTCATGACTGTCACCTTTTGTAGCTTTGCTCTCCTCAAGGGCAGCCTCCAGCTGCCTCCGGGGCGAGATCCGGAGCACCGCTTCCCGCGGGACACTCATCACCTTTCACAGCCCGCAGACTCGCTCTCCTGGGCTGAGAGCAAGGGCAGGAGCGCGCTTGGCGACGGAGCGCGTCTGGATTCAGTGAGTCTTGCCTTTGCTTTCCAGGTAGCGGCTGTGGAGCTCAATGGGTACTGTGGGCTTTGAGAAAAGGCTGTAGTATTTGCTTCTGGAGAGGGAATCCCCAGATTTTATTTATCAATGCTGCAGCTAATTTTAATATTTTAAGGCGACTCGTGACTGCATTGTGTTTTTGTGGGCGACGTGGTATCCTTTTCAGCCTTGCGCTGTTACACTGTTCCGGCTAACACGCAGTGTGGGATGGGCAGGTCTYGGAGGCGTCCCGGCACGGGGTGCAGCTCGGCGCGGCGGCAGTGCCRGCAAGCGCCCTCGCCGCGCCTGCACCGCTCAGCAGCGCCAGCGCCCCTGCTCACACCGTCCCCGGGTGCTCCCGCCCCACTCCAGAACCATGCTGCTTTCAGGAAAAGCTACTATTAGAAAAACAACATGTCTCTAACGTCTTTTAACATGCCTTAACACCCGGAAATGACGGGTACCAGCACCAGGATTGCCTGACTTCCCATAGGCACAGTTTGGAAATACCTGATTAAAGTGTTCAGGTTTTTATGTTACAGATCTATCAAACAATTGGTTTCAGTGTGTATCGACAGACCATGGGTTTTGTTGCAGTTGCAGCTCTGTATGAATTTCATTTCAGTAATCTGAAAGCTAAATTGGAGAGAGAAGAAATAAACGATCATGACAAACATCCCCCTCTGACTTGGTTGCTTTGTATGAAATAAAGCAACAAAAACCCTGATGGGCTTCAGTGGAGAAAAATTAACTGCTCCCAGCTGCAAACCAAATAAATAAAGTGGTTCCTTTGATCCCTGCGTTTTTGCATCCCTTTCGGCTGCAGACGAGGTGCTCGGGATGCCCATCTCCTGGCCGAGATGTGGTGGTCCTGTGCCCGTGGTGCGGGGCTAGGGGGTGATGTTTCCCCATGCCTCAGCCGGGGCGCAGAGCGGAGCCTTGCTACACTGCGGGGAGGTCCTCCTCCCAGCCAGTTCTCCAGCGGGCTTTTATACTTGCCCATACAGTAGTTGACTCCTACGTCTGGGAAATGTTCTTTGCATCAAAACCATCTAGAAATCATTTTAAGAACACTTCTGCGCTTCTTGTTTCATTGTAAAGCAACAAACATTTCCAGAGCCAAGGAGGTGATATTCGTATCACGTAATTTCTGCAGTGAGAGCTATGGTACTTGCATTCGTGGCCCATCTTTGATTAGTTTTCAGGTGCGAACATTTTGTGTTGCATTGCCGTATCTGGAGCCAAGCTCTGTGTCTCAGCAGCGCAGAGCAGCTGGACACGTAGGGCTCCCATTAGCCATGGTACTCCAAAAAGCCAAATCAAAGAGGGATTGAGCTCAGCAGCCTCAGGAGGGCATTTCAAGGCCCTTAGTGAGTGACCACACTAGAGCTTTTTCCATTTACCTGGATTAAAATTTGTCACAGAGAAAATAAAAGCAAATAGCATAGCATCTGAAAAGTATAACAAAGAGCATTTGGCCAGCAGTCAGGCTCAAAGGGAAAAAAAGCCACGGGCTAAATAAAGTGTAAAAAAATGTTTGCGTAACATTGGATTAATCGTTCTTTTAAAAAAAACAGCATTGGAATTAAAGAGATGCATTTTGTATGCTGGGACTCGCGCTCTGTTCTTAGACTAATAAATGCCAGCAAGTACATCTCGGTGAAATAAAAAGACTCATTAGCCCCCAGCCTGATTGTAGGTCTGCTGAAGCAGCAGTGTTTTACGCAGACCTTTGGAAGAGGAACAAATGCCTGTAGTATTTCTGGATCAGTTCTCTGTATTCAGTAAGGAGTTTTGAGGCTAGGCTTTCCGATGGAAGGGGAATTCTGTCAGGCTGCCCAAGTCCTATTGTGAGTCTCCAATTCAATTCACCTCCCTATTTTGTTGGCTAAAATTTTGAAAGCGGTAGCGCAGAGTGGAACTCGCTCCCCATCCCCCAGCAYGCACACAACCTGCATATTTTAAAGGCTGCCTTTGCAATAATTCATCTGTGCTGCTCCCGCCTCCTCTTCTCCAGCCCTGCTCCCTGTTTTGCTGAAGTCAGTGCAGTCCCTGTCACTCCTCCGGCAGGCATGTGCTTAAGCACCACTCTGTGCCTCTGAATCACATCAGTTACCTTATTAGTGCGGAATAATCAATGAGTGTTGTCCTTGATTCCTTCAGTTGTTTTGTTTGTGGTATCGTCTCGAGATGATACCCATTTGCCTCCCCTCCCCAGAAGTTTGCATTCACTGCAGCATCTCAGGAGAAGGTGAAGRCCAGTGCTGGAATCGGGGCAGCAGGTACCATTTGGGCTGAAATAGTCTCCTAGAACTAGGCACTTGCACGCATCGCTGCGAGTACCACGAATGGTACGTAAGCTACTGCACAGCGGCACGTTGGAAGAAAAATCTGACCTGCCACCTTTTGTCCAGAAAAGAAGGGAAACAGATGTTTCGGCAGCAAATGCCTTTTACATCTGGCTTGTCTCTGGCGCTGCTCCTTTTGTCGCTATTGCTCCTGTAGTGCAATGCGGTTGTCCTGTTAGTGCAGCGTCCCAGTGCAAAGCRTGGGATCTTTCATCCAAAATACAGTCACTCCTAGTTTCTCGGCTGAGTGTGGTTAATATCAGACAGAATAACGAGCTTGGAAACCAGAACTCCCCAAACAGCAATGTGTATGATTTCCACCTGTTTCCCTGTTCTTWTTCCCTTCTGCCAGCTCCAGAATCCATGGCAGGTTGTAGAATTTGCATCTTAATCCCAATGATGATGCTAATGAAAAACTGAGTTTCCATAAACAGCTGCAAATAAATTAAAGGAGTAGRGAACTGAATTAGAGGCTAATCATGGCGTGGTGGTGAAAGGAAAGGGGCCAGTATTTCTTTCTGTTATTTCACCTGTTCTTGTGGTGGGATGAGGCTGCTCACTGAGAAATGCCTGGTTTGCCCTGTTAGGACATGCCATGCAAGCCTCAACCATTCACCAGCAAAGCACTCACTTCTGCCGGCAGCGCCGGTTGCTTGTTGGTTCTGAGACCGGGACATGCTTCCCAAACATGCGGCTTGTGAAAGAACAGGGTAGGACGGAAACCATTGCAACTGATGTAACGATATACAGGTTAGCTGGAGGAGGGAATTTTGTGCTGACATCTTCAAACAGTGATGTTTGCTTCTACCCCTGTGCTGCAGGTGTTTCAAAGAACGTCACCTAGTTTGAGCTTGGATCTGGCTTCRTACGGACCCCTTCTGAAGAGCAGGGACCTAAGTCTTACTCAGTAAAACAAAAAGCTTTTCTTTTCCCCGTGTGCTCCCTTGCTCCAGAGAGCACAGTGTGCTGAGATGTACCAGTGTCCAGGTGCTTTACCTTCCTCTTGAATAGCTGGCAGAGGCTGTGCTTGCAAAGGAGCTCTCACCAGGCATTTTCAGAGGTGCACCAAAGCATCGGGATTAGTGAGGGTCCCAAAGTAAGGCTGCAGGATTGAAATCTTTCATTTTTATGATCTGGAAGTGATAACGCTATGAACTGAATTATACTCGTGTCATGACGTGATCCACGTATTTTTATGCGTGGATAGATATTGATTATCCATCAATAGGGATGGATGATAGGTGATGATTCAACGCCTGGCTGCTGGGTGTCCTGGGCTATTTATCTAGTCAATTAAAATATTGCCATGATTCACCTTATTTACTTAAAACTGGAATTTCCTTGTATCCCCATGACCTTGCCTATACCTCTAAAATCAAGTCTGTCTCTGTTTTTCAGGACGGGGAAGGCCAGACTGCACTCCATTATGGTAAGCTGCCTTTCAGCTTGGTTGTTGCCTCTTAACAGGATGGATTTCCAGCTTGAGTAAATGATCCGGTGTGCAGAAAGCAAATTTCAGCAGAAATGTTAGCAAGGGAGCTGGATTTGATTAACCAGCTGGCTACCTCCACCACCAACCCTAGCGTGGCATAGCCACGTTGAGATGAAGATCTGTGCTGGCGCTAGCAAGTTACATCRATCGGCGAAGGGGAAGGAGAGGAGCGATAGGGCCTTAACTTCCAAACGTCCCGGTTACAAACCGGGCTGACCCCAGCTGATACAGCGGCAGACTCTCTGCTGCCGAAGCAAGCAGAGTATTTTGTATGAGGTGAAGTTACAGTTTGTGTCGCTCCTACAATTACATGCTAATTAGATGTGCGGTTTTATAGCAATCTTTTTAATTGAAAGATTGTTCTATCTCCAAATGAGAAAAGTAGAGAGACTAAAATGACACATGCAGTGCTGATGTGCAGGGAATATAAAAAAGAATATTGATTTAATCTATATCATATTTTCTTCCAAAATTAAGACAGTTATCATTTTATACTTTCTCTCAATGCCTGCCTTAGTATGTAACTAAGAACATACTTGTCACTCTTGAAGTGTTTGTGTCTATTCCTCTCTCCACGGTCTTGCCACAAAGAYATTAGCAGGATGGCAAAACTACTTTGTAGACTACCACTTCAAGATGCAACATTTGGATCTGGATCTAAWCTACCAAATTCCAGGGTCCCTGAACAAGAATGTAGTTACAGTAATGTATGATTTTCCTCCATGTGATCTTTCCCGTAGGATACTTTGCTTCTGTTTTCCCAATTCTTATCATTCTGWCTAAAGTAGAAAATCTGTTGCTGAGTGCTGCAGACAGCATCCGAGGAACAACGGTGCTTGGGAACCATGTTATACTCTGTCTCTGCCCAACTCATTCCAAATTTGGGGCTTTCCTTTTTTGGGGGAGATACCTTCCCCTGCTCCCTAATTCTAGCACTGACATCCATCTACCAAGGCGTACATAGTAGTTTATGCTACGCTGCACAGAAGCCTAGCACGTGTATAATTTATCCAAGAGGACCTGCTTAAAGCAAGTCAAATACTCTAAAACAGAGGGTGGATGCATTACCTTAATGTGAATTATTTCCTTTACAGGTGGATCCCCTTGGCTGGTGGTGGGAGCTAGTTGTTTAACACAAACAAAAAATATAACTGCTTCAATTAAGAGGATGTCAGAAATGGTTTCTCTGATCCACCACGCCAGCTAAGATGTTTAAATAATGGGAGTTTTCCACCTTTTTTTCCCCAAAATGTTTTGAATGTAAAAAGAAAAAGATTTTTCTTCCCCTTGAGTATTACCCCAGCTCCCCTCCCTGTAAGCAGTCTATGTGGAAGCCTCTTTGGGTCCCTAACGCATGGGCCTGATCTGTCTGTGGGTGTCCTGCTGTCCCTGGTGACCATCGCTGAACCCAGTCTGCCAAAGATTTCCTTCCTCATTTCCTTACTTAGCAGATTTGGTAATAAATCACCCAAATACTGCAAAGAGCTTGTTAACTTAGTGAATTGTTTTGATTCAAGTGGTTATATTGGCCTGGAACTGGAATTCACTGAAAATCCCCCAGTATGATCTCTGTAAGCRCTTCATAACCAAGTCATTAATTGCAGCAGGGAGACGCAAGAGCTCACGTGAAAAATGTCGCTTGAGGTGCGGAGCAGAATATTGCCTTTACAAGGCCTTCCCTGTTGTTAGAGATTTTCAGGAAAGGGTTAAATCCCATAAGCGAGGACAGTAAGACAGTGACTGCTTTTAGGGTTTATCCATCCCTTTTTATGAGCGAGTTTGGCCTGACAGCTGTCCTTGTGGTGACAGCTCTCCTGATTACAGCCGGTGTCAAACTGCATCCTGCGACGGGTTATAAATTCTGTCTCGTTGCGATTGGTGCTGACCCTGGCTTTAATCGGAGGTTAAGTGGAGGCCAATACTGCAGCCTGGCCTTCCCAGCCGGCCTTCCCGTTACGATATCCGGAGGCGCCCTTTGCCTCGGAGGCCCGCGGGGCGACCGGCTGCCTCCTGGGCACTGGTTCCCTGCGGCGGTTAGCGCCGCTCCGTTGATTGGTATGAGCCCGCTCTCCCGGCTAAATGGCCTGTTAGTCTTCAGCTCCTCTCCATCCATCCATCCACCCGCCCACGGGGAATACTAAAATCATTGCCTCCGCGTCTCCCAGAGGAAATCAAGGCTTCTCCTCGCGCTCGCGGCCACGTGGCCGCGGGCTGGGCCGGCGCTGTATCCTCATGGGCGCTCTGTCTTCTTGTAAAGCACCATCTGTTCGGCTCTTTCTGCGCTGGAGCAGGGCAGTGGGAGGGGAYGCCGGAGTGAAAATAAATAAATAAAAAAAGAAAAAAAGAAAGAAAGAAATTCATCATCCGAACCCTGAGGATTAATGGAGTCGGAAGGCGAACTGCGCTGAATGAAAATTCATCTTCACCCGTGCCAGTGTCAGGGCTGCCGCTCTGGCCCTTGACAAATAGAGGTTCCCGGGGYGCCATAAATCCCGCAGCTGCGCTCCTCCCCGCGGACCCTGCCTGCGCCGGAGAGACGGGCCGCTGCCCGCTCGCCGTCCCGCCGCCGCCGCCTCCGGCCCCGCGCGGCCTCATCCTGGCGGCAGCGTGCTTGCTGGCACAGCGTGACCGCTCTCGTTTCGGCCTTGGCAGGTCAGCGGCAGGCAGCACGGGCGTAGCAAGGAGCCGCGGTCCTTCGGGGTCCTCCGCAGCCGCCCGGAGACCCGCGCCCCCAGCCCTCACCCCACATCCCTGCTGCCACCCGCTTCGTCATCAATCCCTTCGCTTCCGTTTGTTTTTTTTTTTTTATCCGTTTCAATATAAGCTCCAATCTCATGTTGAATTTATTTTAATTAAACTTTGCTGCTTGTCCCTTTGGGTCAGTAGAAAACTGCAGAGTAATGTGAAAGATACTCTAATTACTACATTTAATGGCAAAGAAGAGTTAGTCGGTTACGTTGTTAAAGTGCCTGAAATATAATTAAAACCGACACATAGCAATCAGACAGGAAGCTGCCGTCTTGAAAGTCTCGTAAGGCAGATCAGGACCGAGACATTTTTAGGCTTCGCTAGGAATCTGGGTTACAGAGGTGGCTTAAGGGAAAACCCAGGGCCTGGGGCTTTTGTTGTTACTAGGCAAGCCCAGCTCCTCAGCGTTGAACAAGTTTCCTTTCTTTTTAGGAAACACCTGAGGCTAGGTGCGGAGAAGGAGTTGAAAATTGTCAGGCTGTTAAGTCCTCAGGACAGAGAAGAGCTCAGGTCAGACTTGATTTTATCTCGGTAGAGTAATTCGAGTTTGAAAAAATAGTTGTTAGTGGAGGGATTAGTTAGAAATAAAGGCGATGTGCCATTATAATGTGTCCACGGACACCCATGTACTCGCGTGGGTGTCCACCTTGCTACCCATCTTCAAATAGCTCCAGAAAACGCCTTTTGGGAGCGCCCTGAGAGAAGCCCGGCTGCCAAAACCTCTTGCCTGGCCCGGTGCCGCTGCCCGYGGGACTGTCCCGCTTTGGCCAGCCTCGGCCTTGTCGTTACACGAGTAGCACGGAAGAATTTTCTCGGGACYTGGAGCTCTTCATTTCTTTTGCTCTTCCCTCCCCCTAGGAGCTACATTTGTCTTTGCTCCTGGAGCTCTTTAGCGCCGCGAAGCTGGGTGCTCCCCAGGCCCGGCTCTCTGCTGCTTGTTGCTCCAAGTGTAGATGGAGGACTCGGGACAAAGGGAAGTTTCAAGGCTGTATTCTCCCTTTCCCTTCGCAGTACTAAATCCAAGCGCAAGTAATAAATTGAGTACTAAACACTGCCCCCAGAAACGATCTGTTCTGCGTGGCCAGATGCTGAAATGACATTTCCAGCCTCTGGAACGGAAATGCGGAAGTGGCCGGCGCCAGCGCTCATCCAGAAACGCCCCGCGCTGCTCCGTCACATCAGCCCCTTCCCCGCTGACCCCCAAACTAACCCTGCCCTCTCTCCCGCCAGCTGCCGCCTGCGAGTTTTTCGATATCGTGGAGCTGCTGCTGAAGTCTGGCGCTGACCCCACGCTCCGGGACCAAGACGGCTGCCTGCCCGAGGAGGTGACAGACTGTAAAGCCATCACGTCTGCGCTGCAGCAGCACACGGCCGGCAAGACCTAGCCCCACAGCTGGGCACCTCCGCGCGGCGCACGCAGGGTTGGGAGGACGGACGCGATCTGCAATAACGCCCCTTCTTTTCCCCCACTGCCCTCTGAAATACCCTGGGGTTTGAAGGGGAGGTTTTAGAGCACAGGGCCTAATGTTCGGGTGGGCTGGGCGTATCTGGGCTTTTGAGCGTCAAGGCTGTCTTACCGAGCACATGTGCTGTGCAGGATAGGATCAGGATTTTGCATGCTCTGAAACGTATCAGTATTCTGGGTGGAGGGAGGGAGGGAGGGCAGAGAGGGCCTGGAGAAGCCCCCAAATGTTGTTTTAATACATTAAACCCAGCTACTGCATTGGATGTCTCACCGGAGTAGCCTGTGCTGACCGAACGGGACCTCTGCGGGGAGAGCTGCCTAGGTCAAGTGAGATGCTCAGCTCTTCAGCTGGGTTTGAGTTTTGGTTTATTTTTTTTCCTCTGGGCCCAAACAAAATATTATGAATAAAAAAAGCACAGCGCTGAGATGGCGTCCCTGCGTGTTTAATCTTGCAGGGAGTGACTCGGTTCCTTGGAGCTGTCAGGAGGGGACGCAGCGCAGAGCTGCCAGAGCACTTTGAAATATTCTTTCAAGCTTTCGTCTCAAGCTCATGCTCAAGCTTTCAAGGTGGGAAGAAAAGGGGTACAAAATGCAGCAGAGGCAGGCAGGGCATCCACACTATCTGTTTGGCAAAGTCATACGTCTGTCTGTCTGTCCCTGTGTCCCTCTCACATAACACACATGGTGGCATGATAAGTTTTTTGTGGCTGGCCAACCTCCCCAAGATGAGGGGCCTTTTGCCACTTCATGCAAGTGCTTTGCTGATGAAATGTAGCAGCATAAAGCAACCCGCCTCAATCGTCATTTCCAGTTCCTCCTCGTCGTGTGTCAGTCCCTGGTGTGGACTCGTCCAGGGCTGGGCTTTTGTAAGAGCTGAACAGAGACCGAGACCTGTGCTCACCTATCTCATGTGAGAGCCTGTCTTTGAAACCTTGTGGACCCCTCCACTTGCCAGTAGTCACTGTTAGTCCATAAAATCGGGAACGATGTACCTAGTGGAGCTTCACCAGGTGCCAGGGTGAGCTGGGCTGGACAACTGGCCAGGATCCCATCTGGGGCTGGCTGTGCCGTCGGGTTAGGAAGTGGTCCGGAGCACAGGGGAGCCGCAGGGGAACGTGCTTGTGCTTCAGGCTAACTCCTGGCCGGGAGGGAGACCCGTGTGTTGTCCCTGCAGCACTTCGGCTCAACCTGTGCTGCACCACTAGGCTGCGGGTTTCGCTGCAGGGCATTGCTGTGCTGTTTGCTCTTCCCCAGACAAGGAGATTTACAGTGTGGAGGGAACTTCTTAGAGAAGCTCCATCACTAACAGGAAGCTATTTGCCATCAAGTCCTTTCTGCAATGCATCCAGGCTCAGTAAAATAAATGGGAATGTTCCCTCCACTCAGGACTGGCTGGAAATGAGGCATATGTGGTTTTTGGCCCCTCATGGCTGCTGCAGGCTGTTGCCAGCTTTTGTTAACGCTGACAAAGTTTGCTGAACTGGCTTGAACTCCACCAGTAGCCACTTAGAAGCCAAAGCGCTACCACTGCTATTTATTTGCGTGCGTGATACACGGGACGGGTTTGGTGGTGGTGACGAAAYGGCTTGGGCAAGTTCACCAGCTACACATTTCCCCTATTGCCCGTGTCAACTTGCCTTCATTAACCCACTATCTGAGAGGTCTCAAGTGCCTGGGAACTGCTGTGGTGGTCTCCATGCTTGTGAAAACCCCTGCTTGGGTGCCCAGCTTTGTGCCCTGCTTTATTCGTGCAGTGGACRCTGGTCTCTTTCTTTGCCGCTGGAGCTCTTGCTGAGACGCATCGTAACGCTCCTGTGCCTGGTACTGGGCGTAAGGGAGCGCTCAGGCCTGTTGCTGTGGTCGGGGACCTCAGAAGCGTGCATTGCTGCTCCCAAAATTCGGCCTTTATCTAACAAAAGGGTGCCATTCGCCTCCAGGGCCATCGCCAGGGTTTTCCGAAGTCAGTAGGAAGCTTGAGCTTTAAGAAGTCTGCTCCACCTGTACCTCTCAGAGAAAACTGCCTTCCTAGCTGTTGTGGCTGGCAAAAATAAAATACTTCTTCTCTCACCACTGTCTAGTTGTTTCCGCTCAGCACGTGCTCACCCGCTCTGCAGAGGTGGCCCCGGGGCGTTACGAGGGCGCTTCTGTCGTCCAGCGCTGACAGAGGCTGGCAAAACGGATTCGCAGCAGCAAACGGCGAGGCTAATGTAGAAGAGCATCCCCTAAATAGCTGGGTCTGGAGACCTGCTGCAAGAAAGCTGCTGATAAACATTAACACTCTTCCCGGCATATAGGAAACACCAGAGTTCAATATTTAGGGTCATTTCCAATCACTGCAAGGAGATGTTTATTCAGTGGAAAAGCTGCAACAGCCTCTCTGACTTCTGGGTCTGGGAGAAGCCAGTGGCACAGCAGCAAATCCACCCAGGAGCGTGCGTGGGAGGGGAAAAAGAGCTCAGGAAAGGGAGAAATAAAAGCTTCCCGCCCCGGGCTGCGGGAGCCGAGCCCGGCCGCTCGGCTGAGCCCTCGCGCAAGGGAATGCAGCGGCTCCTGCTCCCCTTGGCCCTGCCACAAGTGCTTACGGGGTGGCGATGGCTGGTCTTATCACAGCAAATTCAGGGCGCATTTATCCCCTCCCCGGCTTTGGGAGCGGGCTGGGGTGCTGGCGAGGTTACACCGCGAGAGGTCACCGCTGTGGGTTGCCTTAACACGCAGCCACCACCTTGTCCTCGCCGGGGATTTGTTTTGTCCGTCACGGCGGAGGGTAGCCCTGTTTGCACGTCAACATTGCAGAGGCAACTTTGGCTTGATGGACATTTGGGGTCATAAAAAGCTCTCTTAAAACAGCGATGAGAAGCGGCAGCAGCAAGGCCCGTGCTTTCAGGGAGTACATTTGGGGGCTCAGCGCTTAGCCCTGGATATGTTTATAGCACTTTAGATCTGTTTGCGAGTTTGGAGCCTTTCCAAAAAAAAGAAGGGAAAAATGAGAAAGACATATATTATTGTTTATAAGCTGCTTTATTCAGCCAAACCTTTCCCCAGCAGCCTTGCGGATTGCTGTTTAAATCCCTCGGTGCCTTTAACTACCGATACAGAAAGTGGTTAATGTGCATTCGGACTAAGCTTGGCATCTACTCCAGGAAATCACTTTAATTGAGAAGCATTAAATGTTAAAATGATTAAAATATATAAAGCCAACACACCGATGCCTGTGGCGGGGCTYGGCTCTGCCGGCATCGCTCTTCCCTCGCTCGGACCCGCAAAGCACCGGCCCTCCGGCGGCCGGGAGCTCAGCCGGCTGCGCGGGGCTGGCTTGGAAAAGCGGTACGGCGCAAGGGGCGGCGCGGCCTCCGGGGCGGCCCGACGCCCTGCCGATGAGCGGCAGGCAGTGGCCACTAAAGACCGTCCTGTGCTTGGCGCACGTGGCTTTCCTGCGGGAGCTGCGGCGGGCCGACCGGATGCATCCCGGATGCATCCCGGATGCATCCCCCTGCGCAGGAGGCAGGACGCAGCGCAACGCACCAGCCCGATGGGGGGTGGGGGGGGGCTCCCCAAACACACGGCAAGAAATAAGGCTGTAGTCTTTGACTTTTTTTTATTATTATTATTATTTTTGTCGTTTGTGGTTTTTCCCAGGAAACAAGACTCTCACTTTTTGGAGCTGTACAAAATTTACACCGCGAGGGGAGGGAGGGGGCAACGTCTGGCAGGTCGAAGGGGGGCAGAGAGCGCGAGAGCGAGCGAGAGCGGCCGCCCGGGGCGGGGGGGGGCCCAGCCTGCAGCGGGGACAGGACACGTCCCGCGCCAGCGCCGTGGGGCCACCACGGCTCCCGCGGGGCGGCCAGGCTGGCAGAACCGGGAATGCCCTGAGCACAGGGCCCAGCCGCTGCTGTGCTTCCCTTTTTATTTTAGTTTGTCCTCCCAATTCTTTTTCTCCCCCCCTCCGCCGTTGCTTTCAGAAAGCCCCCAGCAGCCGATACAGCCCGGCTCGCTTCCGCCTAATCGCGCTCGCCCCCGGCCCTCCCGCGGCAGCAGTTCCCGCGCGCTGGCGGAACGGGAGCATCGGCCGAGGCAGCGCCGGGGGCTGCAGTGCCGCGAGCCTTCGGTGGGACCTTAGCCGTCAGCCCAATGGCCCCAGCTTGGCCGTGCACATGTGTGTGAATTTTTAACCCTGGCAGCGAGGGGAGGGGGCTATTTTAGCTATTCGTCTCCAGGGCCTCCAGCAAAGGGGCTCCGTCCCTGCCCTCGTGGCCCGGGTCCCTCGGCAGCCCGCGCCGCTTCCCGTCCCGTTTCCTTCCCACGGCCCCGCAGCGGCCGGGATGGGGCACGGCTCGGGCRTCTTCTGTCTTTTTAACGCAGAACTGCAGCAACACACCGCAAGCGCCAACCCGAGCCGCAAATCGGCGAAGTCCGGCCGAAATCAGTTCAGCTCAGTTCCTGCCGGTGCCGCCTCTCCGCCGCCGGGAGGGGCCGGGCGGTAATCCGGCGCGAACAGTTCTCCGGCCTCTCCGGCACGAAAATAAACCCTTCTACAATATATACTTCTCTTTGCAGCCAGGCTCGCGGCAGCTTCGCGTCGCGGCTCAACTCCGTATCCAAAAATAACTCTTGAAAATAGAGGCGTGCTCTGGGGCCGGGGGCCGGTGGGGGCCTCGCCGTGGCGGCCGGTTGTCCGTCCGTCCCCGCGGTTCTCGCGCTCGTGCCTGGGGCCGCCGGCTTTTCCCACGGCGCCGGGACGGGGGGGGCCGCCGGGGTGAGACGGCGGCGGGAAGC
>NW_020450927.1:1813585-1819134 GCF_003343035.1 Apteryx rowi | reverse complement strand
CCCGGCCCCGGCCCCGGCCGCCCCGCTCACCGCGGAAGCTGAGCTCGCTGTCGCTGACGCCGCAGTCCTCGGCCGAGCTCTCCTTCTCCAGCTTGCCGCCGCCGCCGCCACCGCGGCTCCGCTTGACGCTCTTGTAGAACTGCCCCCAGCGGTGCCGCCCCGCGTCCTTCTTCAGCCGCTTCTCCTTGGCGCGGCGGTTCTGGAACCAAACCTGGGCCGCGGCGCCCCGCCGTCACCGCCCTGCCGCCAGGCGCTGGCACCAGCCCACCCCAACCGCCCGGCACCCCAACACCCCAGCATCCCTGGTACCCCAACGCCCCAGCACCCCAACTGCCCAGTGCCCTGGCGCCCCAGCATCCCTGGTACCCCAACACCCCAGCACCCCAACCGCCCGGCACCCCGGTGCCCCGGCATCCCTGGTACCCCAACAGTCCAGCACACCAACACCTCAGCACCCCAAAACCCCAGCATCCCGGCACCCCGGCATCCCTGGTACCCCAACACCCTGGCACCCCAACTGCCCAGTGCCCCAGCACCCTGGCACCCCAATACCCCAGCATCTCTGGTACCCCAACACCCCAGCATCCCAACACCCCAACACCCTGGCACCCCAACCACCCAGTGCCCTGCCACCCCGGCATCCCAGCACCCCAGGGACCCCAGCATCCCCAGCACGTTGGCACCCCAATATCCCAGCACCCTGGCACCCAACACCCTGGCACCCTGGAATCCCTGGCATCCCCAGCACCCCAGCACCTCTGTCACCCCCATATCCCAGCACCCTGACACCCCAGGACCCAAATACCCCATCACCCCATGGCCCTAGCATCCCTGGCACCCCAGCACCCCCATATCCCAACACCCTGGCAACCCTTCATCCCTGGCACCCCCAGCACCTTGGCACTGCAGCACCCCAGCACCTTGTTACCCCCATATCCCAGCACCCCAGCACACCCCAGCACCCCAGCGCGCCCCGGCCCCCCATGCCTGGCACACTGGGTCCGAGCCCTTCGCTATGGGTCAGACCCACTCCCGGTGTGCAGGACCCTCGCGACGGGCGCCAAGCGGGGCCCGAAGGTGGGACCGGCTCTCGGCAGCCGGCGGAGAGGCCGCGGGGCGGCGTGGGCCGGGCATCCGCACGGCCTTACCTGCACCACGCGCATGTCGAGCCCCGTCTCGGAGGAGAGCTGCTCCCGCACGTGCCGGGCGGGCTTGGGCGAGTTCTTGTAGGCGTTCTTCAGCGTCTCCAGCTGCTTGGCCGTGATGGTGGTCCGGGGCCGCTTAGCGCCCGCCTCTGAGTCGTCTGCAAGAGAGAAAGCGGCTCGGACCGGCCYGGCCCCGCGACGCGACGCGCGGCGCAACCCTGGCGGGCTGAGCGGTGCCAGCGCTGCCTACCGTTCTGCTTGGCCGTCTCGTAGTCCTCCTTGCACACCAGCCGCCCGTCCTCCATCAGGTAGAACTCGTCGCCCGTGGCCAGCTGCCGGCTGCAGATGATGCAGGCGAAGCAGTGCAGGTGGTAGACGAAGTCCTGGGCCTTGCGCACCACCTGCGTGGGGGGGATGCCCTGCTGACAGGCCGTGCATTTTGTCCCGAAACGCCTGCAAGGAGAAGCGGCGGCCGTGAGCGCCCCGCGGGACGGGCGCTGGGGCAGGGGAGCAGCGCCRGCGGGGCCGATTACACGCGACGCTTCCCGCGGCAGGGGCTTATCTTCCCTGGCGTGCCGGATGCATCCGGGCAAGGCTGGATTTTAATGGTTCCCTGCAACTAATGCTTCCAGGCAGCCTGATCCCCCCCCCCCCCCGCGAGGTCAGTGCGTATTATTTCATCCGCGTTAATACCAAATAAATTAATTGCCCTCCCCGCTAGCACAACGAGTCCCCGGTTAATGCGGAGTGCTGGGGCTCTGACGCCGTCACGCTGCCGGCCGGGTGCGCCTGACGCCGCGGCCGGGCGCTGGAAGCCCGCGCTGGGAGCTGGCTGCCCCGACGGCGTGGGGCTGCCCGCGAGCTGGAGGCAGCGGAGGGTCTCCTGTCTGATGCCCTGATACGCTGGGCAGGAAACAAAAGCTTTGGGTTTCGGAGCTGCCTTTTGGAAAGAAGTCCCCTGATGGTGCAAAAGCACCGCCTGGGGAAAACGCAGGACGAATGCTGCCCACCAGACAGCGCAATCCCCCCGGCCGCCGGGATGTGCTGCGGGAGGTGAGGGCAGCAGTGGCGCTGCGAGGCTGCACGGCCAAGCGCGGCACCGCAGGAAAAAGCAGAGCAGAGAAGGGACCCGAAGCCAAAGAAGGAAACCCAGTGCAAAACCCACGTTAGCGCCATACGGCACTTGCAGCGTGGTGCCGCTAGGTCAGACGCTCCCTTTTCCCCGGCACGCCGGCCGCGTCTCCATGCCATTCCTGGTGGCCAGGCTCGGAGGCACGCGACCCCGGTGATCAACACGGGCGCCCCACGGAGCGGAGCAAATCGATGCCACGCGCTGCCGCCTCCAAAAGGCAGCTGCGAGCCTGCACACGGCTGAAAGCGCCGGCCCAGAAAGCRCCTGCCGCCTCCCCGGCACGTGCATGCTTTTCTTCACATGCTCCCGCAGTGTAAACGCTGTAAAACCCAGAATCGCCAGCGACCGCACAGATACCTCGGCTGCAGAGCTGCCCCCTGCCCTGCCTATCCAGGCTTCGAAAGCAGGTTTGTCCTAAATCCCCGCGCTCGCCGCAGGTTGCCTGCCCTTAAATCAATGAGCAGTTGAAATAAAGGTGAACTAAGTGACTGAGTGACTGCCATAAAGCTATTGATTGGCACAAAATAATCTAGGCAGGACCTAATCTGAGAAAGTCGCTGATCTTTCAACTCTAATTAACATTGATTACCTGCACCTTTTGGGCAACTATTTAAATGACTTCGAGATTAATAGTCTGGAAAACATCACAGGCGAAACGCTCCTACCAAGCCCGCGGCCCCTGCCTGACCGTGCGGGAGCCCAGCTGAATTTCACCGGCAGTTTCCAGCTTTAATAACAGCACTTGCATTTATTTATTCGTATTGATAGCACGGCCTCAAAGGGCTTCACCAGCCCCGAAGCGCTGTGCTGGGCTCCCTGGGGACGTCACCGGCRGCTGCACCGCGGCGGCGGCGAGGAAAGCAGCCGAGACGGGCGGCCGCCAGCCCCCCTAAGCCGGGCTCGGGCTCAGGGAAAGTCCTGCCCGGGGATTAGCGCGGGCGCGTAATCGCCACGTCGCGGTTTAGCCGGCCGCCGCTAATGGGAACGGCGGCACACRTGCCTCGAAGGCGCAGGGTCTCAGCCGCCCCCAGCAAAGCGGCTTTGCTGGCTGCTGAAAAGTCCAGTTTTTGTCGGGGAAAAAGTTGTCCGTTTGCGTGGGAGCCGAGGAAACCGCCGAGGTTTGCGTAGCAGGCGTTCAGAGGCAGGCCCCCAAATCGCTCCACGACCCAAGCGCAAACTAAATAAAGTTTTGCACTACCAGGAGGTAAAAAAAGACGGAGAGAGAGAGAGAAACGGCGTCAGCTCCCCCCCGCCGGGCGGCGAGCGGAGGCGCTCAGCCGGAGCAGGCGGCGCCAGCGGCGTTGTGCGGGTTTCTCCTGCCCTCTAGCTCCGAGCGGCACAGATGTGCCTGCCGGGGCGGGCGATGATTAGCGGGACGGACCTCTAGTCCAATTTGGGTTTAAAGATGTAATGGGGGGGGCGGGAGGGGGGCAGGGAGTATTAGAGAGATCTGGGTCTTTAAGAAGGTTAAATCCCAACAAATAGCATTCAGCCTGTGGCAGCGCTAAAGCAGCAAAAGTCCCTTTATTTAAACACTTGGGCTTTAAAAATAAATAAATAAAAAGATGTAAGAAGATTCTGGAGAAATTATGCTTAGAAATGGCCTGCAGGTTGGTCTGCCGCATGGCTGGCSCCACAGCCCGTGGGCCGCTCTCCTGCGTCCCCGTCTCGGCCGGGCCCGCACGGCGCCCAGCGAGTCCCCAGCGCCGGACAGACGGACGGACGGACGGACGGACAGAGGGCCGGCCGGCGCGGCGACTCACTTGAAGAAGTCCTCCTTGCAGTAGACGCTGCCGGCGCGGGAGAAGCAGCGGTCGGCCAGCTGCATCTGGCAGTCGGCGCACTTGAGGCAGGAGCTGTGCCAGTGCCGGTCCAGGACCTTCAGGATGAACTTGTCCAGGATGTGCTGGTTGCAGCCGGCGCACTGGGGGATCTCTGCGGAGGCGGCGGGCGGCCCAGAGAGAGAAGAGCAGCGTCAGCGCCCGCGGCCCCCTCGCTCCCTGACCAGCCCCCTCCCCGCCAGCCGCTTGCTCCCAAAGCCCCGGGCTGCTGCCTGCCGGCGCTTTGCAGGACCAGGCGTCACCCCAAAATGTCCCGTAGAGGCGCTGCCACCCCTCGCCTTGCCGGTGTCCCAGCRCCTCTTCCCTTGCAGGCGTCTGCCAAAGACCCCCGTGGCACCCGGCGCCCCCGGCCCTGCCATGCACGTGCCCCTTGGGCTTCCCTTCCCCACCCTGTACTTTAGGCCACCTCCATCCCTCTGCCACCCATTTCCCCACGGACTCAGCCGAGCATCCCCCTGGCCCACTTCTTCCTCTGCGGTGGCCTCTCGACACATTCCCCCCTCCCCCGGTAGGGACGTGGCCCTGGCTCCAGCACTGCTGCCCTGAGGTCTGCCCCACGTGCGCCTCCGTCCCCGAGGGAAGCGGGTGCCCCCAGGTTCCTCCTGCCGTAGCGAGGACCTCCCCTGGGGCCTGCCTGGATGATCGCCCACAGAGGTGGCTCGTCCCTGACCCCCCCTCCAGGTCCCCTCCAGGGCATCCCTGTGGAAAAGAGCTGCTGCGCGGAGAGAGGACGGGTCACGGCCCGGGCGTGCTGGGCATCCCCAGCCCCGCTCCGGACAAGGTCTGGGACGGGGAGCAGGGATTTGGACAAGTTATTGCAAACTTGGTCTTTGCTGGCATCCTCCTGCCTGCTCCGGACCGGGGGCTGGGGGCTCCCAGCTCTACGCCAGGGCTCCAGGCGCTGGTCTTCTCCACCCCACCAGTAACAGCATCCTCACATGATGAGAAGCAGCTAAAGGGAGAAGCCCTGCTGGTTGCCACGTGCCCATCTCCACGGGCGTCCAACGCCGAGGTCCAGCACTAGCTGAAAAGGTGGAGCAGCAGGAGCTCTGGCCTCGGACGGACCGGCGCACGCAGCCCCGTCCTGGGTAAGTCCCACCTCGGGAGACACCCTGCCTGCGCCCTCCGCGGTGCCCCGCGGGCTGGCAGCATGCCGCGTCCGACCCACCGGCGTGGCGCAGAGGGAAGCACGGACACGCGCGCAGGGAAGCTCGGACACGCGCACAGGGACACACGGACGTGCGCGCGTGCGCAGGGTGATTCCCCAGGGGTGCCCCCCCTTCCCAGGCCCTTCCCCTGCTCGGCTCCCCCCCGCTCGCCGGCACCGTGGTCCCGGGGCGCGTTCGGCCCGAGCCGAGGCTGGGGGATGCTGGGGGGAGACGGCACCTTTGGGAGACGAGGAGCCAGCGTCCCAGCAAGCGCTGCCCTGAG
>NW_020450927.1:1812017-1813425 GCF_003343035.1 Apteryx rowi | reverse complement strand
CAGATTTCTCCAGTGTGAGCAAATGTCTTTTCTGCTCTGCTGCCGCTTCTTCCTGCGAACACGAACCGCCCGCCCTGACCGTCGCGGGCAGCCCAGCGCTGCCCCAGGCCCTCGCCGGCGCCCGCCAGCACGTGCCTAGGAAGCAGCCCGCGGCAGGCAGCCCGGCGGCGTCGCAACTGTCTCCTCGCCGATTTGCGGCTCAGGACACGAAAAACAGGTCACCACTTTGCATTCGCCGTCAGCCCCGCGCCAGCGTGCGCACCAGGGCCCTGGTTTTCMCGTTACAGGCGGCAGCGGGTTTCTGTCCACTTTCTCCCAGCTGCCCAGGGCTTTACAGACCTCTGGAAACGGCTGGAAAATCGGGGCTGAAGCAAGCCCACGCCGAGGCACAGCGACRGCGCAGGAGGCAAAGAGGGGACGTTTCTCTCTCCAAAACTCGTGGAGGATTTGCTGAGAGCTGTTAAGCAGCTACCTTGTACCGTGCCCCCCGCGATGCAGGGGGACAGTCCCCCGCCCGCGCATCTGTGCTCCAGGAAGATGCTTTAGGGTGGTCGGAGCGGGAGGGCTTTTCATAAGGCAGGATATATATCCAGCCATCTAGATTCGTATATGAAGCCCGTCTATAGATGGGCAGCTTATAGACATCTGAATAGCCGGGTATTTATCTCCGTTTCTGTCTGACCACCGTGCAGAATAAACAGGCGGTGCTGTAAAAGTCTGCAAGAGAAGATTGCCCAGTAAAAGCAGTGCACATAATGCTGACATGCACGCATGAAAGAAGATTGATTTTGGTAAAAACATGCCCATAGCTGGAGTGTAATAACACAAGAGATGTTTATGCATAAGGGCTGCCTCCCTCTCCTGCCGGGAGCGCCGGTGCCAGGAGAGCGGCTGACAGTAAATATCTGGTCTTTTTTTCTTTTTTTTTTTTTTAAACGCTACCACAAATCCTGCGTAGGATTAGGAGCTACTCTATTGTATCCAAACGAACTAGCTGAGCTGATTGGCTTCTTTATTGACCAGCATTAAAAAAGCCCTCACACACACCAGCTTATCAAAGGCAGCCTACAAGGAAAGGAAAAATATAAGAAAGAGAGACAGAAACTGTGACTGTGCTGGAGCCGCTTGCTGAGCGGCCCCGAGCTCCGGCGAGCTGCTGCTCAGCCGAGCAGGTGTCGCTTTGGGAGCGCGACATAGTGAGCCCTCGCCTCCGTTTCCGTAACCGCTCGGGGCTCCGTCCCGCCGCGGTCCCAGGAGCAGGCGAGTCCGGCTCAGCCCCCGTGCGGGGAAGCGGCCCGTTGCAAAACGGGGAGCTCCTGCTCCCCTGCCCCAAGCCTTCCCGAGGGCATGAGGGGAAAAAAAGGAAGAGGGGAAAAGAGGGAAAAAGGGGAAAAGAGGGAAAAGAGGG
>NW_020450927.1:1783514-1811867 GCF_003343035.1 Apteryx rowi | reverse complement strand
GGAAAGGGGGAAAGGGGGAAAGGGGGAAAAGAGACACCTTCTATAAGTAATAGTCACCTTGAGAATGAAGAGTGTTTTGAGCACAGCTGAAAATTACGTTGTTACTGTCTGAAACAACATTACTAAAAAAATACTTTAGGGTACTGATAGGTATCTCAGGTGAAGTCCGTTTATTTCATAATTTACCAGATTAGTTAGTTACAGTCAGAATTAACTGGCCTTCAGACCACATTTATCGCTGGTCTAAGTCTGTTGCATTAACTACACTAGAATAAATAAAAAATGTATATATAGCTTCCATAGGTCCCTGTTGTCATTCTTGCTCTGAAAATGTGGGTTTCTTCTAGACGTGAATTACGAGGTCTCTCCTTTCAGCGCGTTTCTGCTATCAGTAACTCCACCTCTGCAGCCAACAATAGCTACGCGCTCTGTTTTACAAATTTCATTTGTTAATCCTGTTTCAGAAATGTGTCAAAAATGTTAAGATATACGATGGTGTGTGGCACAATACCATCTCTAGGTAGGTGCGTTTGTTGTTAGTGACGAGTAAATCTTTTTCATTTGTTTCATAAACACATCTATATGTGTGTATATACATACACACACACACTCACTAGCTAGCAAACACGGTAGCTTTCTCATTCTTAAAGGCAACAACTGCGCTTAATTTCAATAAGCAAACAACCGCAACAAATATTTCAATATCTTCCTGCAGATTTCCAAAAGATATTCTAAAAAACACCGGGAACTAATCCTCGCAGGCTTTCGCGACGCCCCGGGCTCGCAGCAGCACCCGGGCGCACACGGAGGTGCCGAGCGGGCACAAACTTGGCCGCTTTTGCCCCTGCCCTGGGCAAGGCAGCAAACGCGGGCTGCGGTCCTTCCTCGCCTCCCCTGCCTCCCGGAGCAGCCCCGGGGCCGGCTGCCGCCGGAGGGTGCGGGAAACCGGCCCCGGGGCGCCCCGAGCCGCGGCGGGCGCTTCCCGCAAGGCGAGAAAATCACCCCCAAATCAGCCCCCACGAGCGCAGCCCCCTTGGCCTTTGCAACGGGATCGGCGTTGCCGGGGCCAGATCTGCAGAACGGCTCCCGTTTGCGCGGGTCGTTTTACCCGGGTTGTCTGACAGAGGAGGAACCGCGTTAACGGGCTCGTTCCCGCACTGCCGCCTTCGCCGAGCGGCGCCCGGCGTTTGCCTCGGCGCCGCCGGGGGACGAGCGGCCCCGCTGCCCAGCCGCGTTTTGCTGTCGGGGGCTGCTTGTTTTACCGTTGGCAAATTTATTCCCAGGCGGGCAGAAAGCCCAGCGCAATTTTTTTGTCAACGGGCCGCTCCAATAAATAGAGCCGCAGGGGAACTTTTATCTAATTTCCCGGCGCTGCCGGGGAGGGAGGTGTCAGAGAAAAACAAAGCCGTGCGGAAAGTTACGCCGGACCCCAAAGGCGAATTGCTGAGTAATGTGCAAAGCCCGGATTTTCGGGCACCTCCGTCGCGGATGCCTCCAGCTCCCGGCCCTCCATCTCCCCCCCCCCCAAAAAAAAAAAACAGGCTGGCTGAGACGCCGAGTACGGAGCCTCCCCCGGGCCGGAGCAGCCCCCGAGCCGCCCCGTCCTGCCGCCGCCGGTTCCGGCAGGCAGGGACGGACGGACGGACGGGCGGACGGGCGGGCGGCACAATTTGTCACTAACCCACTATTTGCTGGGGTCTGTCCCAACGCCATCCCCCCGCAGCGTGTTTTATAGCAGCTCAGCGGCTACAATGATTTATAAACAACAGGTCCGTCTTTACATCACTGTCTCCCTGACGGAAAATAAAGAAATAATTACGGAAACGAAACAAAACTCGCGGAGAGCCTCAGAAATCCCTCAGACCACAAAAACCTCAAAACGCAATCGCAGAGGCAATCCCCGGGCGTTTCTGGGAGGCTGCGCTCCTGCGGCAGATCGCACGGCCGAGCCCCTCGTTCCCACACAGTACCGGCCCCACGCGCGAAGTTTGCTAATGACCCCGCTTCTTTAATCTTTTTTTTTTGTTTTTTGTTTTTTTTTAACTGGAWGGAATCGCCACCCGCAGACATGAGCGCACTGCAGAACCGGTGCTTTGGAAAAGCAGGTCCAAAGCCAGGCTGCGTTTGGGGGCACAAAGGCGTTTCTGCTCCTCCCCACGCGTGTCGGTCCCGCGCCGCCGCGCTCGCTCCCACGCCGCGCTGCTGGAGCGGGCTCGGCTCCGCTTTCCCCTCTCTTTCCTTAAACCGGCGCTCGCATTTCTGTGTCACACAAGCACAACGCGGCCAGAGCGCTTTGTTTCCCCGACACACACCGAAAGCTGCTAGAATAAACGCGCGATCTAACCGAGCCGCCAGCCAGGGGACCCCGCTAACGACTTTGCGCGAGGAGGGGAAGATCATTCCTTCACAGGCGAAAAACCTCCAATTCGTTTCGCTGCATCGCAGCATGCAAACGACTTTCCCAGCGCCAATTAATCAAACTCCCCCACCAGACCTTTGGACAGAGGTTGCTCCTGCTGTCTGTACCCGGGCACAGTTCCCACAGGCTTTGGCAGAAGTTTTGCATAAGTAGGATTTGCAAAACCGTAATAACAATTAATATTATTAATAACATTTCCAAAGCAGGGCTGTAGCTAGGTTCATCGCGGGGGAGCTCCCCAGGCACAGCTCCCCACGTCTTGGTGAAGTTGATGCTACAAGACCCAGTCCCTGCTAAGTTAAGGAGGCTCAACAGTGGTTAAACACAGAGAGAGAAATCTGCAATTGAACAGCAATTAGAAATTAAAAYGCCCAAACTGTTTCCCTCCCCTCGCACAGAGCAGCGCTGTTCGGGGGATCACAACAAAAGCGAGCGAGCCCTCGGCCGTCGCGGCCCTTCGTCCCGCTCTCTGCGGACGGCGACCCCGGCCGCGCACCCGGGGCTGCGGGGAAGCGCAGCCTCACTCGCTGCCCAGCCGCGAGGCAGAGGCCTTCGAGCTCTTTCTGGATTTCGTATATCAGGGGCTCGCTAACCTCCCAGGGCTGCAATCCCTCGGTGCTGCTGGAARGATGCCCCCGGCACAGCTGGCACAGCTGGATTCCCCCTGGCTTTCCCTGCCCAGGGGCAGCCCCCTTTGCCACAGGGGCACCGTGCGCGTGTGTAACCCGTGCAGGATCGGGCCCAAAACATGTAATCCCGTAATGAACCGATGGCCGTAAGCGTGCAGCGGCCACACGGCTCTGGGTGCTGGAGCAGCAAGGGGATTACCCAGCTTTTCCCCAACAGAGAGCAATGAAAACTTTATAGCATCCCCCTATCACGTATTATGTTTATGCCAGTATTTTTTGTGCTTTGATAAATAATAATAATAATAATTTTTTTTAACTGTTTGATTATTTCCTCCCTGAAATACATCAGTTCCTATGGAAATGGCAATGTCACAGAGAAGGGTCTGGTAGCACGCAGGGGGGGCCAAAGAGGAGTTTTGCTGGGCTGATTGCTGCTCCGAGGTGATTTAGGCACCTAATTTCTTGTCAAGCCGATGAGGCTTCAGGGCCATAAAAGTAACTCTGCAGCTCTGCACGCGAGGTCCTATTTGGTGAGAGGAGGACGGTGGGTTTCGGCTGCGGGACAGACCCCTGCAGTCCCTGCGGTGGCACAGGCTCTGCTGCTGCCGGGGACGAGCTCGCTTTCCCTGTTGGGGAATTTCTCTCCCGCTCTATTGCAGCGAAATATCGTTAAACAAGCGTTTGCACCCGCCTGGGCCAGACAGCAGAAACGAAAAAGGGTAAATCCGGGAAAATACAGCCAACGCAAGAATGAAGGCGAGAAACAGGGAGCACCGGCTCGCCCCCACGGCGGGGCCGGCGCCGGCGCTGACAGGTGAAACCGGCTTGAATCCTCGGGAAAAAAAAAATAAATAAAAAAGACCGAAAACGAAGTAAAGCCGCGCGGGGCCGGGCCCGCGCCGCCGGGGCCGGGGGGGGCCGGGGAGCCCCGGGCCACCGGCGCCCAAAGCCGAGGGGGTCTCGGGCCCCCGAGCTGGCCCCCCCCCGCACCGGGTCGTAGCGCGTGTGCGTATGTCTGTGCGTTAATGCAGACATGTGCATGTGCACACGTACAGATGCACCCACGCAGGGCGCACCCGGCCGTGTGTCTCCATACGAGCAGGCTGCCTGTATCTGTATGGATTATACGTGAGCCGTTACATTACGCGGTTTTTGGTACGTACAGAGACAGCTGAATTAACGCACGTGCTGCRCGGCCGCGGCCCGGGCTCCCCGCGCAGGTAACGCGCACACACGCACGCGGGCGCCTTCCCGGCCCCGCCGTGTGAGAGGCTCCCTATATCGCGACACACGACATCGCGGGGCTCGGGGCCGGAGGTGCGCGGCGGCGGGCGGGGGCACCGCTGCCCCTGCACACACACACACACACACACACACACACCTGCACACACGGGGCCAGGGCCGCGCCGGCCGCCCCGTCGGGGCTGGGGGAGCCGGGCCGTCACCCCGCCGCGGGGCTGCTCCCCCCGCAGCCCCAGCCGGGTCCCCCCGGCTCCCTGCGCCGCCGCAGCCGCTGCCCGGCGGACCGGCCCCGAGCGCCCCGGGGCGCCGCTCTCCCTGCCGCACGCTCCCGTCTTGACGTCTATTAATGCTACTACACATGGGGAGGGGGAAAAAAAGCACCAAGCATCCGCGGACGAAGCCCGGGCCCAGCAGCCCCCGGCGCAGCCCGCCCAGCGCTGCCCGCCGGCGGCGGCCCGGGGCCACTGCCGCCGCTCGCCGCCCTGCCCGGCTGCCCCGCGGCTCCCGCTTTCCTTTATTCCTAGCCGAAGGAGGGGAAAGAAGAAAAGCGTCCTTACGTTGCATCGGCACGGCAAGGATCTCTGGAAGCCCCTTGACAGCCCCGTCGGCAGCGAGCGCTGAGCTTTGCATCATTTTATTGGGCCGGGGGAGAAGAGAATCGAATCGAATCGAATCGAATCAGCTCGGATCGGATCGGATCGGACCGGACCGGACCGGACCGGATCGGATCGAGGGAGCCGGCCCTTGTCCTCGCGCCTCCGCACACGGCGGCCAAAGCCGGCCGGGGCGAAGGCAAGGCAAGGGCGGCGGGCGGCCCCGCTGCCCCGGAGGCTGCCCGGGAGCCGGGATGCCGCAGCCCGGGTGCTGAGCCGTGCTGAGCCGTGCCGTGCTGGGCCGGACCGTGCCAGCTGAGCCGTGCCGAGCCGAGCCGTGCGGTGCGGTGCGGTGCGGTGCCGGGCCGTGCAATGCCGGGCCGGGCCGTGCTGAGCCGCGCCGCCCGCCCGCCTTTGATTCATTCACACTGCGGGGAGCGCGCCTGACGTCACCGGCCCCGCAGGGGGGCGGGGCGAGCCGCCCCCCGCAGCCAATCCCCGGCAGCCCGCGCCTCGGGGCGCCGCCGGAGCGTGGCGGGGGCGTGGCCTGAGGCCACCGGGGCGTGGTCTGCGGGGAAGGGGCGTGACCTTTGGGGTGCCCCGCCCCTGGCGGCTAGTAAAGGAGACGGGGTGGGGGGGCACGGCCCTGTCGCGACAGGCGCTGTCGTGACAAGGAAGCAGGAAGGGATGCAGCGGCCCCAGGCATGCCTCAGCATGGAGGCAGGAAGCCCCAGAATCCCGCACCCAGGGCCTGGTCCAGTCCGGACCGAACCCACTCCTAGCCCAAGGACAAACCTGGTCCCAAAGATTAAAATAGTATTAGTAATAATAATAATAATAATAATAATAATCAACCAACAAGCTAAACACTAAACAGGGGACCCCTGCCGGCAGCAGCCCTGGGGAACAGTGGCAGCAAGGGAAGCGTAAAGCCGGCGCTGCAGTGCTGCAGCAGCCTAATCAATCAGCGCGCCGGAGCCGACGAGCGGCAGGGAGGCCAGCAGGGAGGCCGGCAGGGAGGCCGGCAAGGAGGCCAGTGGGGAGGCTGCAGGGCTCCGGGCCTCGGAGGCACCCGGCGCCACTCCCGGCCTCAGCCGAGGTGCCGCGGAGGCGGCGGGAGCGCGCAGCAGGGCCCGGCTCCCACATGTTGCCCGGCCCACTGCGCCCCGCTGAAGCCGAGCCGTCCCTCCCGCCCCGGACAGCAGCCCGCGCGCGCGGTTTCACCAACTGCACGCCTGGGGCGAGGAAAAATGGCTCCCATGGGCTGAAATAGCAAAATGGTTATATTTTGGCTCGCTTGTGCCTTTTCCGGGCATTCGTTTCTGCTCCAAAATGAGAAGAATAGAAAGAGGCATTTCCCACCTGAAAAACCTGAAACGGTGCCTCAGAAAAGGTGAAGATGGGTCATTTCAGCAACTTAAAAAAATGTTAAAAAAAAAAAATCAGACTGAGACATTTATTAAGCCTGATGGTTTCAACAGGGAAACATTTTCCGAGAACCAGCAGTTTTTAACCCCAAAGCCCCATTCTACCAGCAAATCCCAGCCAGCCCCTCTCCCAGCCCGGGCCGAGACCAGCGCATGCTCATTGCAGGAATGAGCCCCCCTCCCAGCACAGGGATGCCTCCATGGGATTTCGGCAGCAGCCTCCGCAGGGCTGGGGCAGCTCGCCCCCAAATCCGCTCCGCGCGGCACCGGCAGAAGGGGCTCACCCGCGCGCCCGCGCGCCCCGCCGCGTTTTGCCCCTGTTTCCCTCATCATCCCGCCGCTCTGGGAAGTCGCCTCGCTGCTCTGCTCTCCGGCAGGCGCCGATTTATCTCCCCGTCGGGCTAACGCCCCCCCTCCCCGCCCTGCTCCGCGGGGAATCCAATTTTCATTCATTTTTCCGCTTTGCCGGATTGCCGCAGCCCCCTCTGCCCCGGGCCCTATCACTCATCAGGCCGCGGGCAGAGGGGTCTCCGCCGGGAGACTGCGGCGGCAGGAACCGCGGGCACCGCTCTGCCCCGAGCAGCCGCCCCCGCCCCGGGCCGGGATTCACCGCTTTCCGCCCCGAATCGCCCCGCCGGCCGGCCAGCGACACAAAACCCGCGGGAGAGGCCGGGCCGGTGCGAATCCCCTGCGCTGGAGGGGCCGGAGGCCGCGGGGGGAGGCTGCCACCCGGGYGGGTGGGTGGCCCACGCCGACAAGATGGCGGCCCCCATGGAGYGAGTTTGCCAGGTCTCAGCCCGGAGTGGCAGCAAAGGACACTCACGGGGCCGCGGAGCATCGCCCGAGCCCGCCGGATCCAGGCGGCCACAAAAACCCTCGCTGCCCCCCCCCCCAGAGGAAAACAGCCCCCCGGCCTTCGCCCTCGGCTGCCCAGGCCTGCACGGAGCAAGTCCCACGCGGAGAAGCTTCCCTACTCACCGGCGGCGGAAGAAACCGTCCCCCCCCGCGGGAAGCGCCCGACGGGGAGCTGCTAATCCGGGCGGCGGGGCGCGCGGGGAGAGCTGCGCTCGCCCGCGCCGCGAGGGACGGAAAGAGGGAGGCGGCGAGGAGGCAGCGCCGCCGGCCCCGCGCGCCCGCCGGGGGGGCCGCGGGCCGCCCTCGGAGGAAATTAAATTGCACTCGAGGGCAAATGCTATTAGGGAATAGCCGGCGTCTCCCAGCAGCCTGCGGCCATTTAGGTAATTAGCCGCCGGGCGCATCCCCCTCCCGCCGGCGGGGCCCGGCGCTCCCTGCGCTCGTGGGGTCACCCCCACGTTTTCGGCACCGTGGCGGAGAGCGGGGTCCGGACCGGGGACACCGGGATGCACCATCCCTCGGCACCGAGTCCAAGCGCGGCACGCACTGATGGGGTCCCCGGGCACCAGGCTCGACCCCCCCCCGGTGCCCGGGATCCCCCCGGAGCGCGCGGCAGGATCGCCCCAGCCCTCCTCCGCCCCGCGCGGGAGGATGGGGACACCCCAAAGGGGATTACGGAAAGTCTATTTGCGGGACTCTCTTCTCCCCCCGGGCCTGCCAGGGGAGCCGGCTCCGGGCAGGCTTCGGCCCCCCGCAGCGACCGCGCGGGAGCGGGGACCCGCGGGCCCGGCTAAGGGACGTGCCCAAGGCCACCGCGGCCGGCAGTGGCAGGGCAGGGCAGGGCGCCAACCCGCGGCCGGGGCCGCTTCGAGCGGGGCCAAGGCGCGACAGCGCGCAGAGGCCGAGGAAGAGCGAAGGGCAGAAGAAGAAACGTCGACCGCAGCCCGGCGAGGGAGGGATGGAGGCGCTGGAGCAGGCAGCGGCCGGTCCGGCGCGACCCCCCCGGAGCACTCGGGGCCCCGGGAGCCGCCGGGCTCCTCCGCCGGCCGCCCAGCCCTCTCCTCCCACCTGAGTGGAGTGAAGATATCAAGAAAAAGGCTCCAAATCGGATTGACACCCCCTCTCGCCCCCCTAATAAAGTTTATTATCAGCCGGGCTCTAATCCTTTTAAATCCCCCGCGCTGGGGAGAGGGCTGGGATTAGGGGAGGGCAGCGTAATCCCAATGAATTTGTTACAGGGGGATTTAGGCAGCGCCAGGAGAGCAGATGGCCCCGGCTCTGGAAAACAACCATTTTCCTTAATGATTCGTAACAAGGATAAAAGGGCAGGGAGAAACGGGGCCAGGGAGGCAGAGCGGACCTGCGGGCTGGGCACCCGCATGCAGGCGCCTCCTCCTCCTCTTCCTCCTCCTCCTCCTCCTCTGCGCCTCCCCGCTTTATTTCTCCAGGCAACTTTTTTCCAGCAGCTCAGGCAGCTCCTCAGCTTCCCAGTGCCACTGGCAGCCCCCGGCCGGCCACCCCGGCATCCGAGAGCGACTCCCACCGTGGGGCCGCGCTGGCGGAGATTCGGGGGAACGGAGGGATGGGACGGCAGTGCCGCCTCGCGCCCCCCCCCAACGCACCCGCACACCAGGGACGAGGCAGCACAGCAGAACCGACGTTGGCAAAAATAATTTATTGCGCTAACAGGAGCCGAGAGCGAGCGACAGCGCGGGAGGCAGGCGAGCCGGGCGCTCCGCTCCGCGCCGCCGGGAGCGCGGGGAGGGCGGCAGGGCGGCAGCCCGCTCTGCCGCGCCACGGGGCGAGAAACACCAAATTAAAACGCGCGTCCGATCACAGCCAGCACCGAGGGCTTTCGCTCGCCCGCCAGCGGAGCGGCCGTGCCGGGGCCGAGCGCAGCCCGGGAGGAGAACGAAGGGGCGCGGGGGGCAACCCCAAACCCCGTCGCAGGGCAATGCTGCAGGATTTGGCACCCTCCTGCCGCCCTGGGGAAAGGGGAGCAAAGCGCAGAGCCCCGTCGCCCCCCGCGCCCTCCCAGCCCGCCGCCGCTAGTGGTTTAACCCCAAAGGCTGCTCCGCAGCACGGCGCCGAGCTGCCACCCGGCTTGAAGCCAGCCCGGCTAAACCCGAGCCCAAGGCCGCCGCGCCGCGCCGGGGGGCTCCCGAGGCAGCTCGGTGGGGAGACCTGAGCCCCCGTCGGTGCTACAGCTCCCACACTCAGCCGGGCGCCCGGAAACGCGGCATGCCGAGCGGAGGCGGTGCTGTTCCAACACCTCCTTCCACCCCAAAACCGGCCCCGCAGCGGTGACTGAAGAGCGCCGCTGCAAGCGGGGCAGCTCCCGGCGAGGAAGCAGCAAAACCCTTCCCCTTCCACCACGAAACCGGCCTCGCCGCCGTCCCGCCAGCCCCCAGCCCCGCGCCACCCCCTGCTCCCCGCTCAGGCCGTGGGGAAGCCCGGGCGGCCTTTCCGGGAGCGCATGCGGAGGCGGAAGAAGGTGTACATGCCCAGGAGGCACATGGAGGAGAGGAAGTAGAGCACGATGCACAGGCTGACGTCCACGCGGGAGAAGCCGAGACCCAGCACGCGGAACCACTGGCTCCTTCGCAGGCCGTCCCCGGCCGCCTCCTCCTCCTCGTCGGCCGGGCCGCCGCGGCGCCACGAGCCCAGGCCCCGCTTCTGCAGGCGCTCCCAGCCCACCGCGTAGTCGAAGTCCTGGGCGCCGCCGGCCGCCCGCTGCGGGGCCACGGCGTCCCTCTTGCTGAGCCGCCGGCGCCGGCCGGCCACCGCCGCGGCCCTCAGCGCCTTGCTCTTGAAGTGCTGCTCGCTGAAGGAGTCCAGGTCCACGATGTCTTCCTCCGTCTCGCGCGGCTTGGGGTTCATCCGCACGATGCTGGGCCTGCGCAGCTCGGAGGAGCCCGGCCGCTCCGGAGCTCCCACCGCCCCTTCCGTGCCCTCCTCGTTCGGCTTCTCCGCCTCCTTTTCCTCTTCTTCCTCCTCCTCCTTTTCCCTCTCCGCCACTCTCTCTCCATCTCTCTCCGCTGGCCTGTTGATGCTGAGCCTCGTGTCTGCCGCCGCTCCCATCTCCCGGCTCTCCCTGGCCAGGAGGTCCGTGCCGGACTCGGTGTAGTCCGGGTAGATGTTGGCCGGGGAGAAGTGGGCCTTGAGGAAGCGCAGCACGGCCGGCTCGTCCCACGCGTGCACCCCGCTCTCCTCCTTGTGGCACAGGGGACACATGTCCGGCGGAGGCCACTGCAGCTTGGGGAACTTGGGGTCCTCCGTGTCGCTGCCTGGAGGAAGCGGACCCAGCAAGGGGGTTAGGGACGCTCCCACCCCGAGCGGCAGCGGGGACCGGACCCGGGGCGCTAACGCAGCGCCAGCCCCTTACAAATACCCCGGACCAGCGCCTTGGCCCCGTCCTGCCCAACATCCCATCCTCCCTCCCACAGGGACACATTCCCTGCCCAAACACCAGGAAAGCCCTGCATCTTCCCAGTCGGCTCCAGCCCCAGGAGCACAGGGCCCCCGGGAGACAGCCCACCCGCAGGCCCATTCCTCTCCGGATACACCACCCTCGCTGCCAGCTGCGGGAATGAATCCCAGGATTTGGGGGGGGGGGGGGATTTGCTCACCGGTGGAGGGCAACCAAGCACACCCTTTCCCGGGGAATCTCACCCCCCCCTCGTCTTGCTAAAAATGGGCTTTCTCCACCGGGCAGAAGGGAAAAAACCTTCAAGGCTGAGGGCAGGCAAAGCCCGAACAGCAGGTTTCACAAGCCCTTGCCTTTTGGGGAGGCGACAGGGGCTCAGCCTCCAGGAGGCCTCCCTCCGCGCAGCCCGCGCCGCGGCCGAGGCGGCGGCAGGAGACGAGGTCCCCGGAGAGGGGAGGCCGCCCCGGCACGCAGCCGCCCACCCCCCTCCTCGCCGCGGCACGCTCGCCTCCTTTTCGGCCGCCAGCAGCTTTTGTCCCCGGCTCCGGCCGCGCAGCTGGGGCCAGCCGGGCAGGCGGGGACGCGAGGCCGTTTGGAGGAGCCGCCGCGGGAGGAGGGGTCCTCCCGGGGCACGTGGCAGCTTTGGGAAGCTCCCCGCGGGGAGCCGGAGAAGGTCTCACCGCATCTCCGGGGCGGTCTCCGATGCCACGCAACCAGGTGCCGGGTCCCTGCCGCCGCGGGGGCCCGGATCTCCCCGGCAGCCCCTGCCCGGGGCCGCGGGGTCCCCCCTGCCCAGGCGACGCTGTTTGCAGGTGGGCCAAGGGCTGGCTCCATCTGCTAGGAGCCTCCGCCTGGGCTTCCCCCCACGCTCCCAGACCTCCATCCTTGCTGCTTCATCGGCCTGCAAAGCAGCACGCGGACGGATGTCCCTTCAAGGCCACGCACGACTGCGTTTTTGGCAGGACGAGACCTCACCGCCTCCCTCCGGCGATGTGACCTGGAGCAGATACTGCTCCCAGCACTGCCCAGCGGGAGAGGGGTGCTTCACATCTCCTCTCTTCCCTTTCCCTTGGAAAACTGCCGCTGCTGCTGGCTCCTGCGGCTCGGGGCTGCCCACACCACGGCGCAGCCCCTCTCCGCGGCCCGGCCAGCCCGGGGCCTCCCCGCCGGGGGCCGACGCCAAGCTCCCCCCACCGCCAGCGCGCCGCTTACCGGCCAGCCGAGCGTTCACCTCGTTGTGGTGCGACCAGAGCCAGAGGACCGCCTGCTCCCGGCCCTGCACCTTGTCCATGGACTCCGCGGCCATGGCCTCGAAGTGCTGGGCGCACTCCTGGCAGCCGAAGAAGTTCTTGACGTAGCAGCGCATGGCGCTCAGGACCTCCAGCGGCAGCTCTAGGGGAGGGCAGAGAGCGACGGGGGCAGGTCCAGACCCACGGCCGCACGGCACGTCCCCTTTGCCCCGGGACAGGAGGTCCCCGGCGTGCCGCGTCCCTCCCCACGCCCACCGGGAACGCCCCGGCACCATCCGTGGCCCACCTCCGAGGCGGGTCAAGGCAAGCGCCGGCTGAGCCTACCTTTGTCCGGGCCGCCCTGGAGGGCCTGGGCTGTCAGCAGGTGGAAGAGGGTCCAGAGAGAGCAGGGGTAGCCGCGGAAGTGGGGCTCGCTGCCCTGGCAGCCCACCCAGGTCACGTTGGTGGGCAGCATGGCAGGGTGGGGGGCCTGAAGGACAGACAGACGGACACGGGGGGTGATGCAGCTGGAAACCAAGATGAGGGGGAGCAAGGGGAGGTCTCCAGCAAGGGGAGACCTCCCGGGGGAAGGGGAGAGAAGGACGGCAGGGACCTCGCGGGAGGTACCGCCGGGCGCCTTACGTCTCCCTTATTCTTCACAGCCTCCTTCCAGGYGTTGCGGGGCAGCTCGGGCTCCGTCCAGTTCCTCAGCCAGCCGTCCAGAGACTGCAGGTACGTCTGGACGAAGGGGCGCCCGGGGAAGTACTGCGCCAAGAGCAAGAGGAGACGCGGGTGAGGAGAGCTGCCCCCGCGCCAGCGCCGCGGTCCCCGCTCAGCCCCGCGCCCCGGAGCCTCCGGCCGGCGGCCGTGGTCCCGACTCAGCCCCGCACCCCGGAGCCCCCGGCCGGCGGCCGTGGTCCCGGCTCAGCCCCGCGCCGCCAGGCCCTTGCATTTGTATTCAAGCGACTGCGGCAGCAAAGCGGGCAGCTCCGCCGGCTCGGATCCAAGCGCCGAACCTCGGCCCGAGCTCCGCGCGGTCTGAGCGACGCAAAAAGCTACTCTGACAATAAGTCAGCTCAAATCCGATTAGCATCAGCACTTTAAAACCGCAAGTGCTCCAGGGAGAAGGGGGAGCCGGCGCGTGCGTGCCACCGACAGACCGACCGACCCAGGCATCAGAGGGCCTGGCCCCCACCGCCGCCGCGGGAGGGCAACGTGACAGTAGCAAGACACAGGAAAAGCAACAGGGAAGTGAAAGAAAGGAGCGTTTTGCAGGCACTGATCTATTCTCCCTGGGCCCACGGGGATTTTAAGCAATTCCATGAATTGCACTGAAAGTCCCGAATTCAGTAGGGGAATTCATCTACAACCTGACATTTCTGCTGCAAAACTCAGTTCCCTCCTCCCCACACCTTCCAAAGGCGGTTTTACCGCATGATGCGTTGCTTTCTAGCATCATTTCTTTCCACACTAAGTTTTTTTTCCCCTTTCGCTGAAATACTTCTTGGAAACGCAACAGTTAAAGCGCAGGCCCCGGTGGCAGCGGGAGGGTGAATTCCCCCAGTCGGAGCAGGCTGCAGCTGCCAGGGCTGGCAGCAATCCTGGTGCCGCTGCTCCGACCCGTGGAGGAGAGCTGGAACGGCAGCGCCGGCTCAGCACCCGCGGGCTGCCGCCCCCCGCCTCGTCCCCGGCCCGCGGGGCGGCCGCAGAGCCACGGCACCCTCCCAGGGACGGTTAAAAGCTGATCTAGAAGGCACTCCTCCTCCCTGCAGCCTTGGCCAACGCGGCCCCGCAATGTGACACCGCGCTGGACCCGGAGAGGGGCAACACGACCATCGCACACCTGATGGACAAACACAGCAGGCTGCAGGCTCTGCAGGATCCGACCTCTAACAGGGACCTCACGGGATGGGGCATTTATTTAATGAAATCCCCCACGATCCAGAAAGGGAGAAACATCAAAGGCAATAACTGGTGGCAAGTAGGAGAAGAGAYAAACAGGCTTCAGCCCAGCCAAGCCAAGTATCTCAGTCCTGACCACTTCCTACGCACCCCTCTTCTGCCAGGTGTATCCCCAGCTCCCTGCCTCCCTTCTCATGCAGGCACCTTCCCGTTGCTGTGAAAGGGACCACCAGCAAGGTAAAATCATTATGAAGCTCTAAGCTGAGAACTTAAGACTTGTTGCACCAGCGGCTTGTGTCTGGAGCAGCTGATTATTCCCCCCTCTGTGTGCAGGAAGGGCAGGCAGATGTGGGAACAGGGGCTGCCTTGCATGCTGCAGAAGTCTACGCTGGTTCTGAGACCCAGAAGGTGCAAACCGAGTGCAACGCTCTGGGTAACGAATGAGGGAGAAAAGCAAGCAGACAGGTTGGGGCCAAGGTCTACCAGAGACCCCGGGCTGGGAAAGCCGGGGAACAGAGCTCTGTCTACACCACTAGTAGAAACATCGTCCAAACGCAGCACTCGATAGTACCAGGCAGTTAAATTGCCCAGCTTCTGCTGGCTCAGAGCTTCTCTGCACTACGGGCGAGCTTGAATTTTGCCAGCCCCACGGAGCAGAGAGAAAAAAAGAAAAAAGATCTTAAATTAGGCTATTCCAGAGCCTGCAGAGATTAACTCCCCAAACTGAGCATTCAAGTCAGGAGATGAGAATCAGGCAGTGCAAACCTCTCTGCTCGCGTCTGTCGTCTCTGCCACCCCCAGCTGGGAGTCCGCGTTTCTTCTGAAAAGACCTTCTGCCTCGAAACAACAACTTCTGCAAACAGAGAGCCCGCTCTGCCCGTGGACAACTGCAGCTGATTTCTTGTCTGAACCTCTCTGGCACCTGCTTTTAGCTGCTGGCTCTCGTCAGGACCTCTAGCCCACCAGATTAAGGAATCCCCCTCTATCAGGAATCTCATCCGCAGACTCGACTTGGAGCAAATCGCATCTTTGCCTTCTGTCGAATAAAATCGCCCAAGCTTCTCAAGCAATCTCACTGCCTTGAGCCACCGCGGGCAGGATCGCGGGCAGGATTGCGGGCACAACCGTTACGTGGCGGTCTGGAAGGGGGCAGGAAAAAAATATCCCGAGCTCGACCAACTGCGGGCGAGCTGCAGGGCAAGGGTCAGGCCRGCTGCGGAGCTGCCGGCTGCAGAGGGCTCTGCTGGGACGCGGCYGGCAGGGAACGCCGCCGCCGCCGCCAGGGAAGTGGCGAGGGACTCGCCGAGCAACAGGAAGCGCGGCTCGCATCAGAGACCGCCACGCTCGGCTGCCTACGGAGGCCGGCGCGCACAGCCCTCGCTACCAGCCCCGCGGGGACGCAGGCCACATCCTGCATTTAACAGTATGAATACGTATATAGAAATGCAGATAGTTCCTCCATCGATACTGAAATACAACAGCTACGGCCACGGCTCGGCACAGGCAGGGACTTGACTTGAGCCCATGGGATCTCATCGGGATTTTTAGCTGGATTAAGGCATCCCTGGAGACCCAAATTCCTGTCCTGGACTTGGCTCCGAATGGCCAAGGGCTAAGCCATTTGCTGTACTCTTAACACAGGCTGGCCTCGTGGCGAGCACCATTCACCAGGTCTCCCCGGGAGCGAGCGCRGGTCGGACCAGCGCCGCGCGCCGCGGCCCGGAGGCCAGCACGCCCCGTTCCTGCCCCCGCACGGGGCCGCCGCTGCTCCTCACCTTCGCCAGCAGCGCCACGTAGCACTTCAAGGCTGACAGCGCGGCTCCTGACAGCGTGCCGGCCCGGGCGACCTCCACCCGCAGCGAGTAGTGGAGCGCAGACTCCAGGTCAGCCATGTACACCTTGGAGCTGGGGAAGCAGGACAAAACGCACAACGGGCCGTGAGCGTTTTACTCGACCAAGGGCAGCTTTGCACCCCGAGGGACCTGGCCGCACAGAGGAGAATTTGCTTTGCAACCGTGATATGGGGCTGTTCCTGGGGGAAGGGCATGGTCCCGGCCTGTCATCGACTCACCGAGGAGCCACCTTCGCTCTGCTGCTTGCGCAGCCCTGCACGGGCACATCCCCTGCTCCTGCTCCCACCTGCCCACCCCAAAGCCCATCTCCCCCAGCTTCCTGCAGCCCCAAAACGGCCGAGCCGTGTGCTTGCCCAGCTCACACCAGGCACCAGCACCTCATGCCTTGAGAAGGGGCCAGTGAAGGGGCTGTGTGCACGTGGGGGCCACACAAGGACGAGGGGGCTCTCACCGGTCAGCATGCTTCAGCTGGGACGCGGTGGTCACGTTGGAAGTGCTGGAAGTCATGTTCAGCTTGTAAGAGCCCCGGGTCACGCCAGAGAGCGTTCTCAAGTAGTAGGTGTAGAAGGAGCGCACCTCCATGTGCCTGCAAGGAAGGAGAAGCCGTGAGCAAAACCTCTCTCCATCCCAAAGAGCTGCTGGCCACGACAAGGAGGCAAACGAGACCCAAGACTTTGAGGTGGACCAGCAACTCCCAGCCTGGTAGAACCACTCTGGGACCCCTCACGCTCTGCCGAGGACATCTCCGCTCCCAAACGCGGGATGATTAAAGCTCTCCGTCTGCCCCCGGCAGCAGGTATCTTGGCACGCAACCCATAGCAAGTCTTTTATCGCAGGAGCCAAGGTTGGGACGCCCCAGGCACCAAGCCCTCCCCAGCACCCTAGAGAGGAGAGGAGGGTGTTGGGGCCACCGAGGGCTGCAGGGAGGAGGGCGTCCCTGCAAAGCGCTCCCGGCCCTTCGGCGAAGCTGGCAGGCAGCAGCGGGAAAGCCCAGGGGATGCCGGCAGCGCGGAGCCGTCTCTCTCGCAGCCTGGTGCTCGCCCGCAAGCAGATGGTGGAGAGGCAGCTTTGTCACAAGCAATTTTCCCCTCCGCCAGCTCCGTGGGGAAGGAACAATAGCTCCGCTCCGGGCAGAGCTGGCATCCCTCCTCTCGCCACCTCTCCCGCCGCCAGCCCCCGCAGCATCCCCTCGCGCTTCCCACCCCGAGCAGCCCCGCAAACCCCCTTCCTCCCCCAGGGAGACGGCCCCTCTCCCCGGCGGGCTGGCACCGAGGGCACCTTCGCGGGGCAGCCGCAGGTGGCCCGGCGCGTCCCGGCCTCGCCGCCGGCCGGCCCCACGCCAGCCGCCCGCCGCGGCTGCCGAGGCACCATCTGGCCGCTGCTCGGCGTGCCGCTCGGCGGCGGGAGCCGCTCGGGGGAGCGGGCGGCCCATTGTTCCCCGCCAGCCGCTCGGAACCGGCCATTGTCTGCCTCCTAATGAACTTTTCCGCAATTAGGAAGCCGACGGCGAAGAGCAGCGAGAYGGGGAGAGGGTCAGGCACAAGCCTGGTACCCTGCCAGGCTCGGGACGCRGCAGATTTATCCGCCAACCAGCAGGGCAACTGGTGGAGATGGAAAAAAGCCCGTGGCCGGGCAGCTCCCCAGGCGCTGGGAGCCGGCACTCCCAAGGAGAAAGGTCAGGTAGGCCCACCGGCACGCCAGAGCCAAAATTCATCCCCTCCACCACGAGGAGAACATCCCACAAGGAACTGGTGTGGGACTCCCTCCAGGCCCTTCCAGCCCGACGAAGCAGCCCTGCAGGAGGGGTGATGCTCTCTGCTGCAGCCGCCGGCTTTTCCCCCTAGCGCATCCACAGCGCTGACCCCGGTGAGGGGGAAAGCCCGTGCGCAACAGGTTTGTGTGTGGCGCATCAGTGCCATGCAAGGCCCYGGCCCTCCGCAGCCAGGACCTTCCCCTCCGTGTCCCCGGACTCACACGGGCAGGCGGGAGAAGGACCCATTGCTAAGGAGCAGGTAGCCGGACGGGAAGGTGGTCACGCCAAACTTCTTCACGAGCTCCTCCTCGCTGCTCAGCACCCTCCTCACGGCGATGTTCTCGTACTGCAGCATGTCCAGCGTCACCTGCAACCCAAGGAGCTCCCCGGTCAGGCGGGCCAGGGGGCAGGACATCCCAGCTCCGACTGCACCCGGGTTCCCTCCGTGGCGGAGAGGAACACCACAAGGCTGTTTAGCACCCCACACAACACCTCATGCCTTCAAAGCGGCATGCAAACACGAGCAAAGCCTCCCCAACCGCCTCGAGAGGTGGGAAGGCTGCAGGGAGAGGCCTGGCCTGAGCTGCAGTGGGGCGAACCCAAGAATCCCCGGCCCCTGGTCCCATGCCCAAACCACACCGCGGCGCATGCGGGAAAGCTCGCCGCTAYGCTCCGGCTGGGAGAGGCCAGGGGTGAGGGCAGAGCCTGGTGCCTCCGGAGCCTAGGGCAGAGCTAGCGATTCGCAATCCGGGGTGCGAAAGGAGAGCTTGTTTTCTGCTCATCGGCTTCGTGTCTCAAAGCAGGAGCTCCTGCGTGCATTTTCAGAGGCCTTTGTGGGAGCAGCCCCCTTGGTCCAGGGTCCCTGTCCCCTCCGGGCCCACTCGTTTTCAGAAGGAGAACGCAACACCACTTGGGACCTCCCCACCTCTGCCAAATGGGCTCGGGAGTTATTAGGCAGGACTGATAGGACTGCAGGCACCAATGCGTACACGGGGGACACCAGCTTAGACAGAGATGCAGGATAAACACAGCCATACCCACCTCTCTGCCCACGAAGGAGTTGCTCTTCTCAAAGATCAGCGCCAGGTACTTGACGTTGTTTCTCCGGAAGAAGCCACGAACCTCCTCCGCGCTGCAAGAGAGGACAAGAGTGAGCGGCAGCACGCACCAGGGCTGTGGGACATCCCAGCAGGGTGCCTCCTGCCAGCACGCATCAGCTTGGCAAAGCGGGCGGATGTTGTTTTGCCCTCTCGCATGAAAGGAGCTCGGCCCTAAGCTGCGGGGATTTGTCACAGGAAGTCGACGCTGGGTTCAGCTTTGCTGAGCTAACAATTTCTCCCCGCTGAAGTTTCCAGCCCAATTTTCTGCTCTGGTTCACGGGTTCTGTGAAAACCCGCCAGGGCCGGCCGAGGCGGCAGAAAACACAGCGAGGCTACGGAGAGGGGAGTTGCATGCTCACCCAGGGGAAAAACACAGCGAAGAACTCGAACCTGCGTTTCTTTTCTACGCCGCAGAGGCACCGGAGACAAGCCCGAAGCCTGACCGCTGCTCTGGGAAAGCCAAACGCCCTCTCTCCAGGGCTGGAGAGGGGCACAGAGGCAGACGGGGCAAGCGCAGAGGTGGTCCCCGCCAGCGTCCCCCCGCGAGCGGCAAGCCAGCCTCTCCGCCGACCCAGAGGAGCCCCGCCGGGGCCGGCCATCGCCCGGGCGGCAAAGCAGCCATCTGTGTCTGGCAGAGACAACTCGGACTCCACGGACTTTATAATGAATGGAGAAAACCCTTTCTCAGGCAGGGCAGACAAAAGCCGCTCTGGGGTCGAATGACACAGATGCTGGTGACGGCTGCTGGCACCATCTCGCTCCATCGCCAGCTGAGCGTGGCCGCGCTCGGCACGGCAGGGCGGTGGACACCGCCACGTCCCTGCCCCGCGCCCAGCCCAGGCACCGCCTGCTCTAATTCAGCCCAGGCTGACGAGCAGGTTCGTTAGGAGACACACAAGAGACAACGAAGTAACCCAGGGAGGCACGCAAAACCAGCGGCTCACAGCCGCCTGGCTCAGAAAGTTGCCCGTCCTGTCCAGGACATGTCCTAGCACCTTGTTCGATCCCGGATGTCACAGCATGAGTCTCTCCCACACCAGGTGATTGGCTCAGCTTGTACCTCGGGCACGTGTCAGCACCAACCGCTCGCCTCGGTCCCCACATCACCCTCCTCGCCTACCACTGGCGCTGCGTGACGCAACCCCCTCCAGAAACGAAATCAAGTTGCATCTCCATTGCGTAGATCCCGCCACTTCTACCAGGAGCCTGAGCCCTGCTGCCTTTACTGCTACAAGCTGCCTTCAAAACAGTGGTTTCTTCCCCTGACACCGCAGCGGTCCTTCTCTGAAGCACTCCTAGCCTGAACGCCTCTTCCCCAAGCATGGGGAACCGGCACCAGCTACAGCACCGCGGGCGCTGCCCTACCAGGCCTTGCGCTACAGCCCAAAAACTGCCGTAGCTGACAGGGAACAGCTCTGCCGTCAGGCCAGCGCAGTCTCTGGGCGTTTCTCACCTTGCAGACCTCCACCAGGAATTCTTCTCCCCATCCCAAGCACTCCCCATAGCTGCCTGCCTTTAGTTGCTCCATAGCTCTACTCTGTCCCTGCGTTTTTCTCTCCTAGATGACAATACATCAAATGTTTCACCAAAGTCCAGAAATCAGGTCTATCGCATTTCTCATGTCTAGAAACAACTATCAGTTACCTTATCGCAGAAAGACATCCATTCAGTCCGGCACTGCCTGTTATTGGCAAACTGATGTCCTAGTTTTCCCCTATTTTCCATGTTCCTCCATTTTTATTTTTATGAGTTTTTTTTCTGTTAAAAATGCATAAATCAGGCTGTAAATGGCTGTAACCTTGCCAGACCACTTGTGTCTCCCCTGGAACGTGGGTGATAGAGTAGCTACTCTGCACTTACTTTTGGCTCAGGACTTTCATTAGAAACCCACCTTCACTACCCAAACTACACTTCCAGCTGCCAGTTCCTCCCAAGATCCAGGAAGGGCGTTATCCAGTGATTCCCAGCTAAACACACTTGTTTCCACCTCTGGCATGGCCATTTCTGTCCCCTCCTTCCCAAGAGCCACCCTACTGCTCCAGAGCCAGAGGCGGGAAAGCACAGATGAAATTTGTGCTCTGTTCCTGGCCACCCCTCGATTTGGGCTCATCCCAGTCCCCAGAGGCAGGTCTCCCTGTTTCTCTTTTCCTCCTCRTGGTTGCCCACCTGGCTGAAAAGCCTGGCGAGATCTTTGCAAGAGGCCAGACACCCCCGTTCACTTCCTTCTGGGGCTTTCAGCCTCTTATCACCCCTCTCTGCGCTGGTGTCTCTCTGTCTGCTCTTCATGGGACTGTTCCCAGTGGGCTGCCAGGAGCCATCCCCTCCCTCCCAGCTCCACGCCCCGTGCACGGCTCCGGGCCGGTGGTCACCCCTACCTCGCCGGCTCCAGCGGAGGACAAGCGGGCGGCCAGGCATCGTGGCTCTGCTCCAGGTTGGTGATGATGCTGTGCCTCAGGTCCCGGACGGAGGTGCTGGGATCTGTCGGGGGGACGAGACATGGACGGTCAAGCCCAGGGAAGCCGGACTCAAGGGCCGAGCCCGGCTCGCCCCAGGCAGGTTGGGGTGTCGCGCTGAGCGTCCTCCCAGGGCTGCCRGCTTCACCCCATCCTGACGGCCCAACTGGGGAACGCGGCCCTCCTCCGTCCCTAACGCACGGGGGCTGCAGGGATTGCGGCAGGGCCTTTCACACCCAGGGTAAAAGCCACCACGGCTTTGAATACTCACTAGCAATCTTTATCCCATCTTCTGCCTTCTTGGAAAAAGCTCTGAAAAACTGAAAGGAAAGGAAAAACAAGAGAAAGTTGGAGAGAGGGCAGCTGGACAGGGAGACAGCCCAGCCCAGCAGCTCTGCCTCTCCACCTTGCTGCCTCGCTCTCCCCAGGAGACACCTGGGCTCCTTCACAGACCTCAGCTTATCACTTTCTAAAGCCCGTTTGGCACGAGACGAAGCCACGGATTTATCAACAGCTCTTCTAGGCGCGTTCAGACCAGTCACCAAATTAGAACATATCAGTCGATACCGCGCACCGGCCGAGGAACTCCCAGCCGCAACCCCACGCAGCACCCACCCTGCTCCTCCCTCCAGCCTCTGCACCGGCACGTCCCAGCTCGCGGGGCGAACGCCCACCCCGGGCTGCGGCAGCCGGAGCCGGCGGCACAGGGCGTCCCCATGCACCCTGCCAGCCTCCACCGGCCACCCCAGAAAGCCCCAAGATGTCACCACTGGCATCACCAAGCCGAGTGACCTCGAGGACGAGGAGCGAGGCAAAAAGCCACAGCAGAGAAAGCCCAGGGCGAGCTCGGGTGCACCAAGGGCTCCGGAGACAGGGAGGAGAGCCGGAGGCAAGGAAGGCCTTAGGAAAGGGAGGATCAAACGCCGTGTCTCCTACATCTCCCTCAGAGCCCAGGCCCTGCTGCGGATGGGCTGGACAGACCTGTAGCCTGGCCAGACGCTGGGGAGACTCTGGTGCCCGCTCCCACGCCTGGCCCGGGCACACCAGGCTCCTCGCACAAGGGCTGCGGCTCTGGGCCCGGCAGCCCTGGAGCAAGCGGGCTCGGAGAGCGGCRTGCCTGGGCAAACCGGCTCCCGCCGAGGGGGACGCCAGTCGGCACAAAGGAGGGACGCTGGCCAGCACTGCATCCGTCTTGCCTTCCCGGAGGGGAGGGATGCAGACGCGGCCAGGAGCAGAGCCACATCTCAGCCGAGAGCGGGTGCAGAGGAGACGCTTCCAAGAGACCCAGAGAGGCAGCCAAGATCCTCCTGGTCTTGTAAACTGTTGACTTTCTGCTTCAGAGCTTTTAAAAAGTGGAAGCAAAGGTTTTATCCCGGCTCTGCATGGGCTGTTTCCTGCCCAAACCATCTGCTGCGCCCGATCCCGGCTTCCCACAGTGGCTCCACTGCAGGTGGCACAGCCGGAGCAGCGCAACCCGATTGCGTCAGCCGGGTGTTTGCTTTGCAGGCTGGGCTGGGAGCAAGCGCTGTTTGCAGAAGGTGCTCGGGTCTGAAGGAGAGGGGGGGAAGACAGGACAAGGCAAGYGACTTCTCGGCGCTGCCACATCGGCACGTATTCCCGTACCGGCAGACATTTCCGTAAACAGCCAGGCAGAGGCATCCRGGGCTAGGAGGCAACCAGGCACGCACCCAGGGCAGGAGACGGGCTCCAGCCCCACTCCAGAGCCTGCCTCGAAGGAGGCTCAGTAAACGCATCCGCCTCTCCCGGGCCCCTCGCTCAGCTGCTGGGGCGGGTGTCCCAGGCGGAGGGCAGAGGCAGGCGAGGCCCTGCCAGCCGTGCGAGCTGCCGACGCCGGCACCACGCAGGGAGAGGAGCTGGGACCCCGGCGCAGGGTGCTCAGGAGCCGCCGGCACCCACTCCCGTGGCCGCGCTGGGCACGACCGGAGCGGCCCAGGCGCACGGCCACCCTCGGGTGACCCTGCGCGCTCTCCCCCGCGTRCTGAGCCGGATAAAGGCAACGTCCACCTGCCTTCCGAAGGTCCTACGAGCTCCCCYGCCCGGCAGCGCACCCCAATCCCATCCCCACCCGACACTTCTCACTGCAGCTCCCAGCGCACAGCTCCTTTTCCCAGCAGAGAAGGAACCGAGCTGGGTTTCGGCTGCTGCAAAGAGCGTGACTTTTGTGGCGAGGTTCTGCAAAATCCTCGGGAACCCGGAACAGGAAGGGAAGGGCCGAGAGCGTTGTGCTGCGCTGTGAAGGCTCGGGGAGCCCGGTGGCTGCAAGGGGCGTTAGCAAGCGGAGCCAGCAGCACGTGCGCGCTTGCACACGATGGTTTCGGCTAGCGTAGACGAAGCCAGAGGTTTCAGCCTGGTGAGGCTCCAGCTAACCGAGTCTCAATTAACTCAGGTTTAACTGAACGGTCCAGGACACGACTGCTCCAGGAACGCGCTCCAGGTTAGAGCTCCAAAAGCCGGGTCGAACCTGGAAGCCCGGAGAATAGCTTAACCGGCACTGGGCACCTAACCAGCTCCCACCGAACGCAGGAAACATCCGTGCCGCCAGCCACCAATTACCGGGACGGAAACCGCGCGAGCGCCACGCGCCAGGCCCTCCGAGTGGCACGGCAGGCTGGCACAGAGGAAATGCCACGGCGGCGCTGAGCTCACCGCCAGGATCGCCAGACACGCGCGGGCTCCGGCAGGCACCAGATCCGCAAAGGAATTCTTGGACGCGGCGCTGGCTCCATGCCACGGAGCCGCTGCGCCAGAGGCACTTTGTATCACCAGGCGCTGCGTTCCCTTCTCCCGTACCAAAGCAAAAGCAACCACGTGCCCTCCCCCAGGCTGGACGGGATCCAGGCGCCTGCTTCCCTTTGGAGAGGAGCACGGGGCCGGAGAGGCCCACCGGGGGCGCGAGGAAGGCCCTGCTCTTCCTCACCGTGATCTCGGGGACAGCTCCTCACGGAGACACCCCAAGGCAGCGCCAGGACAGGAATTCGAGCGGAGGACACTTGACRCGTGCCTCGCCCAGATCTCCTGGCACACATCTCCGAACTCCAAGCATAAGAAAGAGTTAACGATTAAACCCCTATCTCCCTCCTTTTCCAGGTAATCTCAGCTTCCACTTCTCACTTAATAGATATCCTGCTCGCGGTATCGCTGCTCATTAGATAGGTATCTCGGGTTCTGCGGCTTCACTGCTTGCGTTGGACCGGGCCTCTGTTTGTAGTGGGAAACACTGAGATCCTGCGTGTTTACACAGCTAAGCCGCCGGGCGCGGGATCAAGAGGGGGGACTGCGCCCTGCCCGCCAACAACAACAGAGCCTCCCGCGGCGGGACGCTCCCGGCGAGGCGGGACGCTCGAGAGCTCGCCCCTGCAGCGCCCGCACGGCCCGGCGGAGAGCCGCAAGCAGGGCCGCCGCGGCCCCGGCCAGCTCCGCAGCGCTTCCTGGCAGGGGCCGCGGCGCTGCCGCCCGGGAGCCCGCGCCGGCAACYGCTCCCTGCCTCCCCCGGCCCTTGCTGCCGCCTCGCCGGGGCCGTTTCGGATTCAGGTTTCCGGGCCTCTCGGCGGTCCTAGGAGCGATCGGGTCTCTGTGTTTCGTTGCGGGGATGCGCTTCGCTTTTCCCCTCCTGCTTCTAACCGCGGCAGCGGCTGCGCAGGCTGCACGCCAGCAGCAGCCCCCCTTCGGGGAGCGGGGAACAACTGCAGTTTGCAAAGCCCCAAAGGGAATATTTTGGTGCAAAGCTGTTAATCCRACCGAGCAAGAAAAGGACAGCTCAAAAGGAAAAGCACCGGGGAAGCAGGGCACGGAGAAGGGCCTCTCCCCACCCCCCGGCCRGCCCCCCAGACCTCACCTTGAGCGTGGGGAAGCCGGTTATCCCGAAGTCCATGCACACCTGCTGGTTAGCCTCATCGGCACAGTCGAGGGCAGCGATCATCACGGCGGGCCTCCACTCTGCGGGGACAGAGGGACACGGTCAGCGCAGCCGCGGAGCGCCGGCGGGGCGAGGACGGCTCGGCACGGGCCGGGCCCCGCCTGGGGGAAAGCCCCTTCCCGGTGTCCGGCCTCCGGCTGCAGCGCCGGGAGCCGGCCGAGGAGCCCCGGGAGCCCGCGGCAGAGCATCTCCAGCTCCCCGCCGCGACGGCRGGGCCGGTCGGCAAACTGCCCGGGCCGCGCCGCCTCCGCACCCGCGCGGTTTCTCCCACGGGTTTCTGCCGGGGCCAGGCCACGCTGCTCGCAGAGCGCATCCGCGCYGGTGCCAGGGGCAGAGCCGGGCACGGGGCCAAGCCAGAACCGCTAATCCCTCTTCCATAAACACCTCTTTGCAGGGCCACAAAGCTCTGGACGCCGGCTGCCTATCCATCTCCCGCTGCTCGCACGCCACGGCTGGCCGTGCCAGGCCGCCTCGAGGGCCTGTCCCAGCCCGCATCCAACCCGTCCCTGCCGCTGCCTCCTCCCCGCGCACACGGAGCCGCCGGGGGAGGCCTGCTTAAGCATCCCGCATCCCACCTTGCATGGGAAACGCAGCTCGGGCTCTTCCCTCGCCTCCCAGGACTCAGGGGGATTCTTCCAAGGCATCATCTGCCTGGAAAAATCCATCCTCCAAAAGCCCGATCAGCTTCTCGCCGCCACCAGGCTGAGGGCAGCGGAGAAACGGCAGCTCGGCGAGAGGAGCGGTGCCAAGGGAGCAAAGCCCAGCTCGCGCCCTCGGAGACCCCCTCCGCGCCCCCGGCCGGGGCAGCGGCTCCCACCGCTCACGTTACGGTCTGCTCCGGGCGGCGCAGGAGCCGAGCCCGGGAGCCGGAGGCGATGGCCGCGAGCCAGGTGGCCGGGTGCCGGGAGGAGCACRGCCAACCCGGTTCTTCCAGCCGCTGCATCCGGGAGGCCGCGTAACCCGACTCGCTCTGCTTCCAGCCAGGTAACCCATCGCCGCGGCTCGGCAGGCGATCGCCCAGCCTGCCGGCCTGCGCGGCGAGATCGAACGCCGGCAGAGATGCTCYGGGGCCCCRGGCACCCCAGCTCCAGGGGTCTGCRACATTGGGAACAGCCCCGGCCCCCCGCGGCACCAACCCCAGAGCTACCACAGAAACGGCACTGGCAGGGCCGCRWCTGAAAGACAGCTCTGTGCGTCTATTGCTTGAAGTAAACTCCAGAAAAAGGGGCTGAAAACGTGCTTGGGAAGCCTCCAGGTCCCCCCCACCCCATCCTGCCACCCAGCAGGGCCTGATCCCAGCAGTATGAGGGCATGYCGGCTAGGTGGGCACCGCTCCACATGGTCCTCATCACCTATCTCACCCTCTATCCCTCCTCCCRCAAAGCGGGAACGCTTCCCGCAGACCCAAATGCTTCAAGCGCCTGGCTGGGTATTGCTACAGAAGCGCCAAGCCCAAGGTTTGGCTGGCAGACGGTCRCCCTACAGCTTCTGAAGTCATCAGGGCAACAAAACCGCCAAGGGCGACCCAGGGAGTCACCAGCCCAGCCCACAGCACCTTCTGCCCAAAAGCCCTGGGAACCACCACAGCTGTTCAAAGCTTGATTCGGCCCCAAATTGCACCAGGCCTGCCGAGATGCAATTCTCAGTGTTTCGTGCCCTATTTTTTGGGTGGCAAAAGCAAAGGGAAAGCCCCGCGAGGTGGAGCCGGGCTTTGCGCGCCCTGGTTTCTCACCCGCTGCGAGCTCTGCCCCGGCGCGCTGCCTGCGACCGCAGCCGCCCGCCTTTCCGGTTCGCCGGGCCGCCAGCCGGGCCTCGCTCCTCGCCCGCAGCACCCCCAGCGCAGGGCCTGCAGCTGCCCGCTGCTGCGGGAAGAAGCGCGGGGCCGAGCAGAGCCCGGCATCGCCGCCAGGAGGGGGGGGATTGCTAACCGCAGCCCAGAGAGAGCAGATAACACAGGCTCCTGCGTGTCTAACCCCAGACCGAGGGGACGGTCAATAACCGAGGGAGCAACTCGAAGCCGCRCCAGTGACGCTATAGCAAAGTTATCCTCAAGAGACGAGCAGGGAAAGGAAAAGATGTTTGTAAGGATGGAGATGTTCACCTAGGGCAGACAAGAGCAAATTACAAGGGATACAAAGACCTGYGCCTCCAAACTTGGCCCTGTGGGAGCCAGAAAACCAGCTCACCCCACGCTGGCCCACGTCTCGCCAGCCACCACGGAGGCTCCTGGTGCAGGTCCCGAGTGGGAGCAGACAGGGTGGTGAGGAAACATCCCCATTTCCACTTCTCCCCCGTCAGGTGGCGACAAGTGGCCCTTCTGACCACGATGCTGTGGTTTGGAGTTACAGAGAGACCAGGACTCTGCCRTTGAGCCTCCCCAAGTGTCAGACACATCGCGGGCCTGGCACATCCTCTCCCACACCCAACGCGAGCATCCAGGCGTGGGATCTCGGCTCTTAACTCATCCCARGCATCTTCTCCCGCCCTGTCCTCCCAACACAGCCTACTCTGGTCCCCAACCACACAACCCCCTGCAAAGAAATCCTGGTTTTCACGGCTTTTCCAGACCTTTTGCAGCCTTACAACCCCAGGCCACATCCCTGGGGCTGCTCTTGGCCTCTCCACAGCTCCCCCCATGCCTCTTCCCACCCCAAGGTACCTGTGTCCCCCAGGAAAAGAGCAGCAGATCCCTGCCAGGTCCCTACTCCCTGACTTCAACTGGGCAGCGCGGGAGGAAGCAGTATAAAAGAGAAACGCAGAAAGCAGGCAAGAARGCATCTCAGCCGGCAGGCTCTGAAAGCCAGTGGCAAAACGGAGACACAACTTCTGAAATGGTTCCTTCTTCTGCTCAAAGAAACAAGCCAAAGAAAGTAGGGCCTCTCCTTCAGAGCAGGAAGGGAGGGGAGGCCGCACCGGCACCCAAACCCAGCTCGTGCCATCCTACCTGGGGGCCTGCAAGAGGTCAGGACCCACCTGGACCACCCTGCTTCGAGGGTGACACGAGCCCCCRTGAGATCCCTAGTAGCCCTGCGGCAGGCAAGGAAGGACACCTCTTTTTTCCCAGCCTAGGCTAGATGTTCCCCAAAAGCCAGCTCTCCAAGCAGCGATTCTTCCCGCTGCCTGATCACCGGTGCCGGGGGAGGCCCGGATGCCACATAGCCGATGGGGCTGGCAGCGGGGGAACCGGATCACCAGGCTAAAGTCTCATCAGACACCGGCTCCRGGGGCAGCTGGAGGCAAGACACACTCCGCGGTACTCATCGGCACGTGGCTCCCACGAGTCGCCAGAGAGCCGACGTCCTCCCAATTAAGCCCAATCCTGCAAAAATCCACCTCGGGGAAGGGCTCCTTCCGCCCGCTCCAGCCGGCACACGGCCCCCGTGGCGGCTCCTTCGGCCGGGCCAGGCGCGTCCCATGCCGGGCAGCGCCGACACGCAGCAGCCTCCAGCCCTGCAGCCGCCGGGGGAAACCCGAGGGGCAGCACAGCCCCACGTGCCGCGCCCGAGCCCGGCCCGCAGCCCCCGGGGACCGATC
>NW_020450927.1:1696415-1782658 GCF_003343035.1 Apteryx rowi | reverse complement strand
CGCCGCCCTTCGGGCGCTGCCCTGGCCTTAACGCCCGCGGGAGGGCCGCTGCCCTGACGTCAGCGCTGACGTCATCGAGGGCACACTGCTGGGGCCAGCCCCACGCCCCCAGCGCGGAGCGGGGACTCCCCCACACGCCCCAGCCCTCCTCCCCCGAGGGATGGAGCAGGCGGCCGTCAGGCTGCAGGTGCCCGGCGCCGTCCCGCGCAAGCTGGGACACCTCGAGCCGCAGCCCCTGCTTTAACCAGTCAATACGTAGAAAAGTCACTGCGAAAAGCAGGGATTTGGGGCCCGGCCCTCTACGGCGAGCGGTGCTTGGTGTCCCCGCGAGCGTCTCCGCCCGGCCGCCGTGGCGTGCTCCCAGGGCGGCCGGCCAGCGGGCGTGCAGCCACGCACGCACACCTGTGCGCACGGGCGTCAGCCRGCCCCGACGCGGAAGATGCCCGTTGCACAGCGCCCCGGGGCGCCGCCGGCACGGCCCTGGCGCGGAGGGAGCCGCAGCCGTCGCCGGCCCCGCGCCTCCTGCGCCCCGCAGCCGGGAGGCTGCAGCACCCCTGTCATTAGCGGTGCCTGTCGCTCTCAGGGCTGCTGGCCCATTAGCCGCACGGGGCTCCACCTAGGCGTTTTAGGCCGACTTGCCGCGCTAGAAAAACGAGCCTCAGCGAGGCGAGCCTTGCCGCGGCAGAAGAGGAGGAGGAGGGAGAGGTTTCCAGGCTGGCCTGATGAAGATGCTCTGAAGGGCGGCCACCGTCTACTGCTAGGGACACTGCAGCAACTTACTTTTACCCGCCCGACCCTTAAAAAGACAAAAAGCCAACCTGAGGCTGCCCCTTCTTCTGTTCGGGGGAGCTGTTGTGACAGCCCAGCTCCACGCTTTGAGATGAAACCACCCTTGTCTCACCCTCAGCTGAAGGCCTTACGTTAAGGGCTCGTGGCCTTGATGAGGTTATCACAGCATTAGGTTATCACAGCAAAGGAGAGAGGAGCTCGGCACCAGCGTAGCTGCCAGCATCCTCCCTCCCAGGGAGCCCAAATTCCTTGAACCCTCTTTTCGGACCCATCCGAAGGTGGACAGTGAGAGCCTGCACCTCGGGGCTCCGGCTCCTTTCGAGGTGAGCCATGAGGTTGCTCATCCGCCAAAGCCGAGGGGCGGGGATGCTCCTGCTTCCGGCTGCCCGGGGAGCCGGTGACCCTTGTGCCAGGCCGGCACGTCCCTTCCTCGTCCCTTGCTCGCAGGGCCGGGAAGGCAGGGCAGGCCGGGGAACACCCTCATCCACGGGCAGGGCGTGGGGGCTTTCCAGGCACAGTCCTGCCCGCACAGCCTTTTCCCCTTTAACCGTAAGGCGAAGGACGAGAGCAGGCTTCTCCTCTGCCCAGACCGGGGCAGAGCTGCGTTTTCACTGCAGAACACCCTGGCAAGAAGCACATGCATCGAAAGTCACGGGTGAAGCGGAGATTTTAAAATATCCCTTTTTAAGACAAATTTGAGAATAACAGACTCAGCTCAGGGCAGAGACATGCTTCACTCCTATGCTCCAAGGACAAGGGCTTAGGACCACTGGAGAGTTTCCAGCTTTGCACAGGTCCCCATGCGCCAGCTGAGCGGTGGCTTTAGCTTGTTAAGCCAGAGCTTGTCAGCTCGTAAAGCTTCTTCTCCAGACTAACAGCCAGCAGGAATCTTTCCCCAAAGTCAATGCACTCATGGGCTTGATTAGGTTATCACAGTGAGGTTATCAGTGATGGTTGGGCAAGACCAACAGGCTGAGATCCTCAAAGGCCACCAAGAGCCCACTGAAATCTTTTAAGCCCTGACGAACTTGTTTCTTGCACCCAAAATGGATCGTTTTCACAGAGGTGAAGAACATACCACTCTGGTATGTTCTGCACTGGGTTAGAGAGGAGGGAAAAGACCAGCTGGATTTCTGTGTATTCAACCACCGAACTGTCTGAGAGGACTCTATGGAACAGGATTTTGAAAAATGTGGAAAGGGCTTTATTATCAAAATTTAAAAGCATGAATCTGGCTGCAAAATACCAACAGCTCAAAAATGACAGAGTAAGACAACTCAGGGCCTTCTCGCTTCCCTGTAGTTTTGAAGGTCCCGGAACAGGACAATCCTACTTCTCATCTCTTTTTGGCACTGCAAATGGACTTTCTTCATTGGAAATTAAAGAATATGTTCCTACCTAATTGTGTGATTCCAGGAACTGACTCCAAGAAAAACATGCAACTAATGCGAGAGTCATGATACAGTCACGAGAGCCGGCAACACTGTCACCTGGCCCTGGCATGCTGGAAGCCGTTCAGGGAAGTTAGCATCCATCTCCTCTAAGATGCCCTTGAAAAACCAGCCACAGTAACTTTGCAAGTTTTCTCTCTGGCTTTTATGTGAGGGATTGATGAAATCAGTGAAGTCCTCCTCAGTCTGAATTTTCAGTATAGCACTGCTTAAAGTGTGGCACTTCTCTAGATAAAAAAGCCTCATTTCCCTGATTAGCATTTCCAAACAATCTCAGACTGCGAGTGGAAATTTTGCCATCGACCACCTCCCAGCCTGACAAAGTCAGCTGGGACACTCCAAGTCAAGGTGACCCTTTTCCACCGGGAATCAAGTCATGCCTTCACTGACACAGTTCTCAGACACCACCTTCAGCAAGAGCTTTGTGATAAACCTGCCACCTTCCACGGCTTTGCTGCGATGCCACACGCAGGAATGACACACAGGGTGGCTTTGAACCCTGGCAGCTTCCCACAGCCTGCACAGGCTCTGCTGGGGTAACACCCATGACTAGCAGGAAACCCCCTTGTAGACACAGCCGGCAGCCAATGATTGCCGACCGTGCGAGACAGGCCTGCTTACGTTTGCTTGAGATCTACCTTTCCAGCCCAAGAACCCTATAATAACAATAAACGTAAAAGAAAATCCAGGGTGCATTCTCAGGATGTGATGAATGCATTCACGTACTCGGTGTCTGCAGAAATACCGTAGCAGTCCCAGCCCCTCTCTGCTATTCACAGAATCTGCTGATTCACCCCTGCTTGAAAGGGCAGCATCAGCTCTTCGACCATCATTTCTGGAAGGAGGTGGGGGGGAGTGGAAGGGACAGATGCTGTGTTTGGTACGTCAGGGTTGGAAACGTTTCACCCATAAATTTCAGATCAACTCGAAGTCCCTCCTTATAAATCATCACCACTACCCGGGATGCACAGAGCAGATGTTTTCCACTCTAACTCACCTGCCCAGCTTCCAGGAGCAGATCGGAGGAGGCCACACCACCAAATTTGCCACATCATCATCTGGCAACTGGTTTAATTGCAGTGCTTGAAACGGAGAATGCCACAGAGGTGACAATAGGGCAATCCTCTCTTTCCGGGGCAGTAGTCCTGCAACGTAAGCAAGTTCCCACCTGTGAAGCACTGGCGCCCAAGTCTCAGGCTCACCGAGCCATGCTGTCTCCATCATCTCCGTCAAGTGACGCAGCCAGTCAAGGTGCAGCGGGACAGGGCCACTGAATCCAGGCTTCTCCCTGAGCTCCTCCCGCAGTCTCCCTTATTTGGCTGGAATAAAATAAAACAAAATCCATTTAGAAAGGCTTTCAGCTCAAATGTCTGCTGTTGTCCCCCCACCCCTGCAGCCCTGGCCGTTTCTCCACAGTGCCCTTGTGCCACCACATACTACCCAACACTGCAGCTTGGCAGAAGACACTTTCAGCACACCCAGGCGAAGGTGCAAGAAAAAACTTGGACTGTGTCCAGGACGCTGCTATATTAATCCCCCAGAACCGCCGGTTAATTCCACTTCCAGCAAATTGAAGACAAAACCCCATTTTCGGTCAGCACCGATATCCCCGGGCGGTCACCCTGCCAGCGGAAGCCACACGAGGAGGGGCGCAGCCCAAGGGACACAGCAGAGGTTTAGCACAGTCGGACTACAGGACTGGAAAACTAGGCTGAGAGAAATATTCAGAGCAGGAACCAACCAGACCTGTTTCTGGTCAGCCTCACGAAGTGCACTTGCCAGGCAAAACGCCCCGCTCCTGCCCAACCCTCGCTCTCCTGCCAAATAGAGCTCCTGTCCCTCCAAATTTTTGTGGGGCCTTACCTGGGAGGAGGCAGGAAGGTGCAGGTCTGGGGCTACACGTTCTGCTTGCTATAGATTTAAGACTTTGCAGAATCTCTTTCCCTCCCCCCCCCGGCCCGTGTTGCTGGGATCCGCATCCCCGAGAGAGCCGCATGCTTTCAAAATCATTACAGCTCATCTGCATTTCTGCCTGCCACGGGCCCCTGCGCTGGGCCGGGCGCCAGCACAGCAGGCCAAGCAGCCCTCTTTCCTCTCCTTCCTGTGCTCTGAAGAGAGCTGCTGGCGTTCAGCAGCTTCCCACCGGCTCCTTTTCTTCCGCGGCCCCTGTTAACGAGGGCCCGGGCACTGCAGAGGGCCTTGGGCTATGCAGGACACACACAAGCTTGGAGCAGAGTCAGCTTTTCAAGTGCTGTGCAATGCAGCATCCTGCCAAGCTGTGCAATGCCCGCAGCTGGCACCACCTCCCAGAGGGAGATGGATGGCATCCCGGAAACAGAGACGGCAAGAGAGTCCTGCTCCAAACAGCGTGTTTAACTGCTGCCTTTGGGAAGGTCCCAGCCTGCCTTTGCCCAACCCAGGAGCTGCACTGGGTAGCAAGTCCACGGGTGAAACGGCTTTCAAAGCCTTTGCAATGCAGCTGCGTTCTGTCAGTTTTCTGGGAAGAGTTGCATAAACACCACGGTAGAAAGTCAGTGCCAAAAATGAAGCAACGTGGATTTGCAAATGAGGAAATTAGAGCCTTCATCAAGCCGATTACTGGGCATCTCGGGTAAGGACAGGAGGAACAATGCAGCAGTTTGCTGTGTCACTTGCCAGAGTCGTGGCAATGTTCCCACCACTCAGGCCCCCCCGCCTTTTTTTAAGCGAAGCCAGTTCTTTAGCCAAGGAAGTACAGATCAATTTTTTCAACGTGAAATGCATCCTGAGCTACTTCCAGGGATGGATGCTGACAGCTGCAAGTAGATCACTGCCCTAAAACACAGGGCTCGGAGAGCAAAATAGCTGCAGGGCAAGGAAAAAAAGTGCCACGGATGCTCTTTTGCTTTTTGTTAACGAGAGCACACGGGTGCCAGGGCCGCTTTGTTTCGGCCCTTCGGACAGCAAGCGCTCTGCCGCCGTGCTCCGGCTTGCTCAAACCCCCGGAGCTCTGAGGGCTGTGACGTGCTTCCGGGGCCGACTTGCGATGCAGCAGAGGGCGGCGGCGCCGCTCGCTGCACGGGGGACTATTCCTGCTGCCCCCCAGCACCGCGGGACTGCAGCAAGACAGCCTCCCCGTGAGCGCCTGAGCGTGTCGAGTCTTCCTCCAAGACGAGGTGCCTATTAAAGAAAGAGCAAGTCACTGCTCAGCACACACTGCAATGCCTTTGGTTCTGTTTGCATGCATTAATCCTTATAACGCACAAATACCCGCACACGACCCAGACAGTCACACAGACCAACGTTGTCTTCTGTAGGCTGCTTACGGCACACATGCATACACCTAATCAAGAATCTGTGAGTCTACACTGTGAACTGCGCGAGTTTAATGTGCAAGCTTGCTAGCCTTAGACCTGCTTAAACCTCCCTTCCCCTGGCAAAACTGATTTAATTAAATCTGTGAAACTAAACACTTGAGCTGAGAAATTCGAAACTGCAGTAATTTGCCTGGAGAAAACATTTTCTACATCCATTTCTCACTAAATGGAAAGCAAAACTTTTTATGAGAGGCTATATGTTAATAAACGGCATCAAAACATGGTAGAGAAAGATGCAACAGCGGCTCTCGGCATTGAAAAGGCTGGATAAGCGCACTTGGTCTTACACATTTCATGCTGCCCCTTGCCGTTGTTGTTACCTGTAATGACTGCTGCTGCCGTTCAGTTGCCGCGTGCCCACATGTCCGTAGTTCGGCAGCACGACTGTTCAGCCGCCCCCTGACAGAGCTTCGGTACCCTTCACGCATTAAAATGGATTTCTTGCAGCTCTGGACACTCTCCAAGGAGCAGCCGGAGGAGAAAGGAAACCACAAAGCTTTAGGAAAGTTCCACCAATAAATTAAAGTTTCCAGAGAACAACGTTTGCCCCTGAGTGAACAGATGATCAGAGCTAATAACAGCAGCTTTAGAGAACTGCAAACATTTAGGAACCTAATTGAGGGACCTGAAACAAGGCTTAGGCTCTGACAAATTTAATTCTAAGCCAATTGTTTAACATAAAGGCTGTATCTTTTAAAAATGTTTTAAACCACGATTTTTTAAAACCTGTTTTAAATAAACATACGCCAAGAATAATTTGTTTTCCCCCAGCAAGATCATGTAGTGCATTTCTGCAATGATTAAGCTGTGCTATTTTCTGGTTTTGCTTTTATCAATAGTCAGCTTTAACAATGAGGAAATTCTAATAATGTATCATTATAATCAAGGCAACTCTAATGGGATTTCATGGACTGTGGTTGGCATCCCAAGGACAGCATCAGACAGAAAGGGGAATGTGCAAGGGACAAATCTCCAGGACACCTTCAGAATTAGCAACCATTTGGGTAATTATAAAACTCCATTTTATAAAGAACAGGAAACAAGATTAATTTATAAATCAGTTTATTTACAGATTTTATTCTCTTAAAGTACATTTCAGTTACCAAAGATATTTACACTGGTGTACACAGGGACCACCCTGGTTATTTTACAGTTCTTAATTACAAAAACCCTTCCGCATCCTTGGGTCTGTCTACTGTGCAAAGCTGCTTTGCATGTGAACATTAGCTGAAACTGGCCCAAAAACCAAGTTACCAGGTTATTTACACATACACAGTAAACGGGTTTCTTTCTAATATCTCCACAATACAGTACACAGGGAGACGGAGCCTCCCAAAAGGCGGCTTTGCAAATGTGTATCAAAAGGCTCTGCAAAGTCAAGGAAAAAAACTATTAAATGCAGGTTAATTACAGTATTCCCCTTTCATCTGTATATATTTTTGCATTTAATGTTTAAATTACAAATAAGTTCAATAGTTTGCTTTTCTCCATTTTAGTCGATTTGTAAACACTTCAGATGCACTAAATACCTTGTAAGATTCAACTGTTTCTCTGCTCAAAAGTATTTTATTTTCCTAATATTCTTAAGGTAGCAAAGGGATATGAAAGTCAGAACTGTACTCAGTTCCTTGCAGAATAGTTACTTAAAAGGTCTCTATCACTGTGCTACTGAAGATCTTCTGCAGGTACGCACTTATTCAAGTATTGCAAAAAGCTAAGGCCACTTTTTCAAGAAAGGAAAGTGAACAAGATAGGATTTTTCAATCCATCATTACACCTTACGAGCAACAAGCCTTTTCTGAACGGTGAAAGTACTACTATTCCACAGCTTAGCTCAGGAAGCATCCTGCCGTGAGAGAGGTGCTTGCGCTCTTCGTCCGCGCGATCCCGGGCTTGCCCGCCTGGCACTGAGATCTTTCTGAAAAGGGGATCCCATCTCCACAGTGACGACAGCCGCCACTCCGACCAGCTTTCAGGTTTCAAAACAATTTCTTGGCCTTGATGACTCAGATAACCAGKACCCAATGGTATGATTTTGTTCTTACAATGGCAAGGTTGGGGAGAGGGGAGAAATACAGAATTCAGCCTCTGTTTATAATACTCGGACTTCCCCGTATCTCTTTGTCATCAACTGCGGCCTAGACAGACCACTGCTCCATCTCAATCATCATCACTCCTAGTATCCAAAGTAACTCAATACACTTGAGGTATTGAGAAGGTAACTCATATACGTTCAAGTCTTTTTAGGGTTGCTCCTGTCAGGAATTGCTACCAAAAATAAACGGTGATGCTTGCAAAGGAATAAAACCATTCCTTATACACAATTTCCTTCTGCCCAAAGAGTTGTAAAGACAGCTACTGTTTCTGTTGAAGGTACTAAACTACTGCCGATCCAAATCAGCAAGACAACAGGCATATGATCTCCAGTGGTCCCTGGTACCTCAGCAGGCCAACTGTACAACCTTCCCCCTGTTGGCGCACATACCAAAAACAACCCCGCCAACCCCGCAGGGCAGCTGAAAAACCTCAGTGATACTGGGCATCTTTCTGTCTCAGCGCTGGCCACATTATCTAGGGAACGGAAACTATCTTTTCATTTCTGTGATACTCAAGCCACAAACCTACACTGCAGGTTTCTGCCCTCTTTTCCATAATTGCTACCTATAAAAATAACAATCATCTCTGTTGAAAAAGATACGCCCAGGAAAGGGAATCTGAGGCAGTGACCCAATTAGTGACACCATGCTGGTTAAATGCAGCAGCTTTAGTTTGCTTCCATCATAAGAATTTGATAATTTCACAGTTCAGCATCATGACACTTTACGAGGACAAGCGAATCACCTAAGGAAAAAAGCTGAACAATGCTCCACCAAGACCACTTGACTTCCAGCCAGCCAGAAAGGCCACTACTGTGGGACAGACAAGCACATGCCCCGTTGGAGGTGTTCCTGTACACCATTACCTCCTCCTTGTTCTTTCACTCATTAAGCTCCCATGAATATGGCTCACCATTAACTCACAACTGAGGTGCTGGCAATACTACATCTGAGAATCTGCTTGGACCTCTGACAAATCCAACATTTCCCAGTGCTGTCCCTGAAGAATTACCAGCTGTGTGTCATTGTGCAAAATGCAAATATTCCAATGATAGTTTTCCAAAAATAAAAGGTGGAAAAGAGAAAACATAATGGAGAAGTAGCAGAGGTATGCCTAGCAGGAAGCCCAAGAAACAAGCAGATGAAAGAAACTGTAAAGAGATCTCCCCATCATGCCTATCATGGACTACCGCATCTTTGGGGTGCCTCCAAGCAGGCTTCAAAGTGTCCCTCTACACTCCAGCTTGTCCAGAGAATCTGACACCCCTCTGGGTCTCAGCCAAGTTAGCAATCAGGACATCCACTATTAAGGCAACAACATTTGACCCCAGATTGTCTGTGTTCGTCCAAGAAAAACACAAGGATGGGAGGGACAGATTAGGAAAGAGCACTCTGCAGAAGGATACTGCAGTTGAAGGACACTGCAGTTGAACCCAGCACCAAACAAACCACAGAATGGCTGCCTACGGCCTAGGAGTTCTGGGAGAACAAGGAAACAGATGGAGCAGGGAAGTTTCACATCTTTTCTTCAGCTCAGTCCCTTCAACTCTCCATCGGCTCTGAATCAGTTGCGAAGAGGCTCCATTCCTAGTCCTACTTTTGCTTCCCACCCTCAAGAAGCTGGAGTTTTTGTGCAAAGGATACAGACTCTGGAAGTCACCAGAACAGATGCGTTCTCAAGTTCTGCTGTCTCAAAACATAAGACGGTGCAACCTCTGCACAGGACACTCTCCTATAACCCACTCAATAAATTATCTGAAAATAAATTAAAGAAAAAAAAAAACCACAAGCACAAAACATGCAGACAGTCAAGCACTGTACACCACTTTCTTTGGTGAATACACTTTTCTCCCCAAATTATTCAAGTAACGGCTTCTCCAATTTAATAGGTGACAGCAAGGGAGAAAGCTGAGGGATAGAAGGCCAATTTTTTTTTTTGAAGAAATATTTTCCACTCCTGCATGTCTCGTGCCTGAGAGAATCCTGAGTATCCATTATCTAGGAGCAGCTGGCACTCGAGGAAGTGAAGAAGTGCTACATGATAGGAGGAAAGTTGTCCACGGGCTCATCTTTTACCCTTGACGTTAGGTGGCCTTTATCTTGCTCCACCTCTGGACTGAAGCAAGTTACATAGGAAAAAAAACAGAATTCTTTACTTGAATGCAGAAAGCAACATCACCTACTTTTCCTGGATAACTGGTACCATTATTTGGTACTACATCACAGGAAGACAGACGAAAACCGGCTTTGGAGAGAATGAAATTAAATGGGCTCTGGAGCAGAAGAAACTGATGCACATTGTTAGGGCTGCAGGAGGAGAGGTGTTAAGACTATAACACTGTTCAGTATGGTAAGTATCCATTTATAACCAAAACCTGGCCAAACCATTTCTTCTCCAAATGACTCACATTTCTAAAGACAACTTGAGTACTGATGGCTGACAGCCATTCCAGCCAAATAGCCAATATCCCAACTTAACCCAGCCCTTTCAGGGCACAAGCCGAATGTCAAAGCCCCAGGCAGGGGCCACAGACAGCTGCTGACAGTTATGTGGCATATTGCATTGGCATGAGAACAGTCTGAGCGCTCCACAACGCAGCCTCAAGTGAGGCATCAGCTTGTTTCAAAAAATAAATCCGGTGCAAGGTCTCTAGCAGCAGAGGATGTAAATTCAGATTCCTTTAATCACATCTGAACTGCCTTTAAAACCCACGCATAGAAGTCCAGCAGCATGCTTGCAAGGTGGAGAGTGTGTCAGGAGTCAGAAAGGCCCGTGACTCAGAGGTTATACAGCTTCTAGCTTTATTTTCAGCGCTGTCACACAAGCAGTAATCTCCTCTGTTTCTCATTTATCTGGTTCAGTACATCAACAGTGTCTCTGATTAAGGCCTCAAAGATCCCATCTGCCAACTGCATCTTTACACACAGTTCATCCTCGTCGTAATTCACCCACTGTGCTTCTTCCTCATGAAGTTCCTGCACCTTGGAGGGTAGAAAGGAAAAGACAAAACACAAACATTGCAATTCTGTTGTTCTAAGATAATATCCCCTGAAAAGTTCTAGGAAGAGTCCAAAACAGTCTATATCTGCTAACAACACAACTGTCTTCATAAAAGATTACAGGAAACACTTGGAATAGCAAAACAAACGCAGATCTATTCAAAGCAGGTTACTGCACTGCATGAACATTTTCTACCTTTCACCATACCATTCCTTTTAAAGGAGTTCCCATTACTTGAGCTCTTTCAAGAAAAAATCTTTTGCAGGAATAGGATATGATGAATCATTCTTGACCAACAGAATGAACTCAAGAAGAACAAACCCCCAAAACCTTTAATTGCACATTTGCAAGAAGCTGATTATACTGATGTGTATTTGCAAGAAGCAACTTTAACTGGTTGTTGTACGACAGTATTGTAGCTCATTTGCACAGAATACACCATGCTTCATTGGATTTGAGAGCATTATTGCAAATTGAACTTTGTGCTGATTACAACTAAAATAATAACTCAACGGGTATTTATTTCCTTCTATTCCTAAACTGTTGACAAAATGCCCTGTTTCACTGGTTGCTGGCAAATAGATGCTTTAGTAACAGACAGGAATATATAATTTCATTCAGCAAATCAAGTCTTTATCAGATGTCTCTCCGAATCGCACACCTCCAGTTAATCTTACCCCTAAAAACTTGTTCTAGTGACCATTTTGCTATCACAGATTCATTCCAACAAAGCTCAAACTTTCTCAAAAGAAGAAAGAGCAGGTACAAACATCACTCGTTACATTTAAAATGCTGAAGAACACCCGCCGAAAACTCTTCCGCTGCTCAGCCACCTCTGACCATAAATCCTACACACTGAGCTCTAAAGAAAGTGCAAGAGCTACAGCTCCAATATGCTCTTCCTCCCTTTAGTCTGAGGCTCAAGTGCACAGAAAATTGCCTATTTTAAGGGTGACAGCCACTGTTGCAGAATGATGATTCAATAACCCCAACAGAGTGTGAAGGCCCAAGACCAGGCTGCCATGGGAACCCCAGAGAACTGGCACTGCTTCCAAGGGTTTTAGCCTTTTGTAAGGCCTCAGTTACACAAGTGTTCTCCATCTGACAGCTCCTTTCTCTTTCTGTTAAGAGAGTTTGGGGAAAAGGGCAGGAACCTTGTTCTCAAACAGCTTTGGAAGAGTCACACTATGTGCTTACACATCTCTGTGCTACCACTGCTGTACAAAACACAATGTTTTGTTTTCTGCAAGAAAGGCAAACATTGCTCTTTGTCACAGCCCTCATTTCCCATGCTGCTGTCAAAGATGAGGTGCAATGGCTTCATTACACTTTTACAAGCAAGAAGCAACAACACTAGCAATCAAAATTGAATGTGTGTCATAGGCAAAAAAAAAAAAAGCTTACAATGTGAACGCTAACAGGCAGCAGATAAATGGGCATGTGTGTGTGGACATGAATGTCCAAAACTGAAATTCTGAACTCTTAAGCAAAAGTCTGCTCCTTGTTAGCTGCAACCCGTGTAGGCTGGTTGTAAATTCTGATAGCCCCTGGACTAAACAAGAGTGGCATGTCCCATATCCTCCCATTAATAAAGACCATGAGACAGAAGCACCAGTAAAGAGGCTGATCTGCACATAGACTACTTAGATGGGGAAAACTGTAGGCTTGGTTTCTCGACAGAAGAGATGGTGCTGAAAAGAAGGGCTCCCAAAAAGCAGAAGCGGTCTTGGAAAGAAGGGGGCCTGAAAAGGGAAGGTGAAGATTCTGGCTGGGGGGAATATCCTGAAGATCAGGGAGACTGGATGGAGACAAATGCTGGGGGATGCCCAGAGACCTTGGCCAGCGACGCCTGAGACTGGTAACTGCAAGCAGCTGCACAGCACCAACTAACGCGACTTTCTGCCTGACCTTCTTGGGCCAGCAGCAATCTCCCAGCTTGGAAGGCAAGCTGAGACCTAGTGAACATAAGTGAGAGAGTGAAATAATCAAGCAGGGTAAAAAAGCTCTAATCTCAGTGGTTCTTAAGTAAACTCCAATATCCAGATCCCCTATGAGTTGTCGTTTATTGTGTCTCACCTGTGACAACTTGATAAGACTGTTCCTTTTCTCTGCTTGGGAAGGAAAAAAGATGCATGGGATGACAAATACAAGAAAAAGGGAGAGGACAAGGTAACTTGATCAAGGCAGAGAGAAAGGCTGGGTGTTGGACAGCAGCAGAAAGACCAAGGGGGGAAAATATATGTGTTGGTATCAGTGATTAATTTTCTCTTGCCTCTATCATTCTTCTGCCCTTTTCTTTCTCCGAGGCAGAGAGCAGAGTTTTCTTTGGCACTAAGAAGGTCTTCTTTGACTGTGCTTTTGGAAAAATAAGTGAATGTGCAATTTGTAGCTGCAGGCAAGTCTTGTATTCAAAACATGTGTGGAAACCGTCATGCTGCTTTGTAGCCCTAGCTGCAGACATCTGAGCTGAGGCAGTTGCAACTGCTTTGACTGGGCAACATTTGATCCATTTGTTGTATTACCACAAAACGCAAGCAAGGGAGACACAGTTTGCCTATATTTGGTGAATATACTGTCTTGCATGGAAGTGGGCTTTGCATTGCCTTCAGCACATTCACAATATTTAAGCTCTTGCACATTCTCATGACAAAAGTAAAACTTTATGTATTTGATATCAGGAAGTAAGTTACATTTAAGGAATCACTCAGTCATGTGGGAGGCTGAAAATAACTAAAATCCAGAAGTAAACTACTGCCCTGGAAGAATGCCCCTAACAAAAAGGCACACAGGTACATTTAACAGTACTTAACTCTCAGAATTTTTGGAAATCTTAAGATGCACTGCCGTGCATATGAGCAGGCTTTGTTTCTCTTCTTACTGCTGCACTTCCCATGGGTTTAGATCATAGGAGCTGGGGGGCTTCAATCAGAAGTGGGCTTCCAATTAAAGTCAGTCTTACAGGAAACAGCTTTGCAGGGTTCACATTGCACAGAGAGAAATGTTTTAGCCCTTAAATCAACAGGCCAGAAGATGAGGTACTTTTCAGCAGTCTGTCAGCAGGCATCTCCAGTGTGAAAACTAAAGGCATAGGTCTGGCATAGGTCCTGTGAGCTTTGCTTCCTCCAAATAATAGCAATGGGGAAGGGGGGGAGCAGCCATGGCACAGTTTGGTCTAGTCCCATGCAAGTCAGTGAAAGGAGTTTTGACTGAAGACCCAAGTGAAAAAAAAAAAGTAGAGAAAACAATCTATTGTTAGTACTTACACTTAAAGAAGGAGATATGAGGGGACCCCCTGTAGTTTAAAGAGAGGTTTTGAAAGGTGCAAACAGCAATGAGGTACCCAAACGCAGCACCTCAATGGATCTGTGCATTTGAGATTCTCCCCCAAAGCAGAGAGAGAATACACAAGATAAAGGTTATAACACTAGGGAACACGGGAAGAAGAAAGTAAACATCTAAACATTTTTAAACTTGATTTCAGACAAAGTAGCTTTTCATAAATGTGAATCTCCCGTACTTGTTTGCTGAAAGCCAAGATTTGCTGAAAATGTTAAGAATAACCAGAGCAACTATCCAAGAGATCAGAGAGTTTCTGTTAAGAAATTCCATTACAAATGCTTTCTGAGGAGAATGATGTCTGATCCAAGTTAACAGTCAAGTTATCCAGTGCTACAAAAAAGGAGCAGAAGGTGAGTTTTTTCACCACTGGCAGAAAAAGATTGCTAACAATGATGCTGGTGTAAGAGGCGGCTGATTTGGAAACAGAGAAAGCTATCCAGCTACCTAGTGTTTTAAAGAGATTTTAATAAAACAACATAAAAGAAATTGAACATCATCTCCCTAGGTTTTCAGTTAGAAGTTTCTCTGACTTGCAGTTTACATTACGGCATAAATTTGGTAGCAGTGCCACTGGGACTGCCCTGTACCTAAAGCAAGGCATGCAGCAGGTTTCACAGAGTTATTCCCAGCCTTCGGCTAAATTTTACTACCATACTCTTGTGAGAACAAAATAAGATTAAACACATTAAACTATTTATTAGAGCAAACTAGTCAGAGCTGCATTAATCTCTGAWGTCTGGGTCTATATGCAAATTGTGGACCGGATTGTCTCAACTCACTGTGTCCCACTGTGCAAATTTTCAAACTCAATTCACCTAAAGCACTTTGGATGCTTTCAGCTGGAACAAATTTTTCCAGCTGGGAAACTTTCTTTCTGGATATGGTTCACAGAAATTAGGAGTAGATGTCTTAAACTGGTACACAAGCATAATGGTTGTACTATTAAATTCTCTCAGGGATCTAAACATAAGACTTTTTTGTGCATGCTGTAACAGCCTCCACATCCCAAAATCAAGCACCCTAGGACCTGCAGGTCCTGTTTGCAAACATTCTTATTTACATACAATTCAAATCAAACCCCTCAAAAAAACTCTCTGTCAGAAACCTTCCACTAATGGGCAATTAGAAGACCATGCAAGCCATGGCTTGAAGTTACTTATGTGCACGCACGTGTGGAATCAGTTTCAGACATAATTAAGTGAAGCACAATGTTAATGACAACTCATGTTCCCAAGCAGAACCTTCACTATCATTATGCCCAATAGAGGTATTAATCATCCTGTAAGATAACATAGCAAGTAACTTTCAAAAAGTAACATACAACCAGACACACTCTGTCTTATGTAAATTTTAACACTGGAACTGTCTCACCCCCAGTGGCAGCTGCATTCACTAGTTAATGTAAGTACTATAGGAGTAGAAGCCCTGTTCATTGCTTAGCTTTGAGGAATTGCTTAGCTGTGGGTACCATCTGGCAGACTGGTTACATTGCGTTAGGGAGAATAACATCCTATACAGTCTCTTTGAATCGTTGCTATTTTAACCTGAACACTTCTGCAGCCCTTCAGTTGAATTTGGTGAGCATTCTGGTCTGCTGCATTCTCGGTATCGCTATCTCCAATTAAACAATATTACTTCAAAATAAAAGCATTTTTAATTAAAGGTAAAAAGGAAAACATAATCCCATCCCAAAGAAAAAGTCTACTCTCCTTTCCATCAAGTATTCCAATGCTTCCCTCTGTAAATTCATGCTTCAAAACTTTGGGAATGTGCAAATTTCTCCTCCTGTCAAATCAGTAGGTATGAACAGTGAAGTCACTTGAGTCACCTTATTTCACTGGCACTGGATTTCTGTTTTTGTCAACAGGGTGCTCTCTAAAATTAAATACCTTCCATTAAGAACTCATGTACACATTCTGTTCTGTAGGTAATATGATCAAACACTGAAGGTATGATCATATATCATATTTCAATATGGAAACAATATCTGATCATTTGATCCGCAAACAATATTTTCAACCACTGACCAGTATATGATCAACTCTGTCCCGTTTCTTCCGCCCAAATTTCATCATCTTCTGCCAGTCTGTTTTGTGATTAGGTTCCTTCCTCAGACTGAACAACTTCAGCACTTCAGCTGCAATGAAGCTCTACAGAACAGAAAAGATGAGTTGTTATCATATTTGAACAAAGAAATGAATTGTATGCACAGAGTACCTGCCTTGAAAAGTCAGATTATGGAATGCTTCAGTTTAGCCAAGGGACATATCACGCACGGAAAAGATTTACAGTGGAAGTCTTTGAAGCAGCATTACATAAGCAGAACAATTATTAAACACAGAGCTGGAAAAAAAAGTGACACCCATTGCTGCAGTGATCTTGAGAACAATAACTTTCATGTAAATAGTTTAATAAACAGGAGGTTTTATGACAATTCAGTTTATGGGAAGACATTAGAGAAAAGTAGGTGGGAGTCTGGTGTCCTTCCTGTCCTGTGCCTGTGCTCTCCCCCCTACTTCCCCCCACTTTTCAAAGTCTTCGGAGGGAGAGCAGGGGCAGGGGAGATCAAGATACTATTTCTGACTTTCTAAGAGTTAACATGTATCTTGAACAGCTTAATGAAAATATAGTCCAAAAAACAACTTCAGAAGAAACAGTACAGCTGGGAGTTTTCATTTATGTCCTGATGAGCTGTATGGAAGTGCTTTGTTGAACACTAAGTGAAACAGTTCTTCCCCTAATGTCCAGCCCTGCAAGCTTAACCTAGCCCCAGTCAGGCTCTAGCTTTCTGGAGTTTTGTCTTTTCTTGAACACTACCACCGGTAACAGGAGACCTAATTTGGCTTGCCAAATACAGCAGTGCCCTCACCAGTCAACCTGTGGGTCCATCTCAGCAACTCCCACCATCCTCAGAGAGGTTGGCACAGGTGTGTCTGAGCATAAAATTCAGCTCATCCCATCTGGCCCAATCCTGCAATTCGATTCATGCCAATATACCCACACAGAGCTCCACTGAAATCTGCTAAAGCAGCCGTCTGTCAGCATACCAATTTCGTATGGACAACCAAGGTTGTCCTGCTAGTTCTGCAAAGACAACTATGGTTTAAAAGCAACTAGTGTCAGCCAAAAAGAGAGGAAGGCAAATCTGTTGAGTAAAAAGGGCCCTTTTTACAAACCCCCTTCCTACAGATTCCGGTTGCTCATTTCATTTCTCTTCTCAACTCGTATCTTACTGGATACATCTGTTATGATCTTTTAACCCTCAGGCAGGTGGCAGTACAAGATTTTTCATCTCACTTTCCCTATATAAGAAAGATTTCCTACCTTGATTTCATCCAGATCATTTGGATCCTTTACTCGGCGAAAGTAAGCAGACGTGATCCTACACGGTTTCATCCAAATAGGCTGATTTAGATTAGGATCCTCAGCAAAGATTTCCCCAAAGATCTCTCTTGTTAAGTCAAATACAGCCTTTACAAAGAAAGAAGTAAAAATTAAAAACTTCTGCTGCTCACGGTAAACATTCAAAGGGCAAGTACAAAAAGCCTTAAGATAGTACCTTTTTATAAACCTGCTTGTTTACCATCTCCATGTCCTGCTCTTTGGTGGTATCACTAAGATCCGTAGGAAGGCTGAAACTTTGAAGATCATGACCCAGCTCTTTCAGCTTCCAGAGTTCCTCAGCTGCTGCATGTACCATACCTTCTACCTCCACTGCAGTATGAGGGACCGCCAAAGGCTCCTCACACGGCTTTGTTGGTACTTTCTGTGGTTCTACCTTGGCCAGCACTGCTGTTTCTTCAGCTTGCTTCTGCTGGACTTTACGGGAACTCAAGCCATAGTCCTCATCAAACCAGTCTTGATCATCTCCCAGCACACTCAGGAACTCCCGATTGAGCTCCAGCTCTGCCAGTCTCTTGGCAAGCTCTTCCTGACCACTGGCACCAAACACTGGGCTCTCCTATGGATTAAGAGTAACAGAGTAAACACAGAAGTGGTGCCACACTGTTGCCTATCAGACATTCAACATAATTAGTTTTTTAAATGCACTACTGATATAATTGGTGATATATATATAAATGCTCTACCGTAATTCTCTCAAAGACAATAAATAACCCACAGTAAAGTCAGAAATGCTTCAACTCAAACACTTGGATTTTCTACCACTCCTGATGAATGCTTTCAGAGGGTCCCTCTAGAGCTTAAAAAAAGACTGTGTGTTCCTGCTCAGTCTGCCCTAATGTTTAACTGTTTATGAAAGGCTGGGTGGTTTAAAAATTGATAATGTGACATACAACTTTTTACTTCACTTACCAACAGTCTCAGTCAGATCTAAATCAACAGCCTAAAAGCTTTTAGCAGGTGATGGCTGTTTCAGTGACTGAGCCAATGTTCATATTGGTGAAACAAGCTGATATTTTCTGTGATAATAATATATTGAGATCAATGGCAGAGCAGCCAGGTTTACTGGGATCTTCAGCAGAGAGGCCAAGTCCTGTATCTGTATCATTAATGGCTGCTCTGAGGAAGCTTGAACTTCCACTATTCATGATATATTAGTTCAGTGGATAGAGCAGTCTGACAACTTAATGATCTCTATTGCAACTAATTATGTTAGAGAATGATTACTTCATATGGAGAGTAGGCAGAGATAAGTTTACAGTCCACCATACTTGCACATTTTTAAAACAAAAAAAATGGGTGTAAGGATGAAATACAAACTGAACATGTAAGCAGAATGCAACCTAAATGAAATAATTTTCACCTTCTCATGTGCTAAAATATCTTTCACACAACTCAAGAGCTACCAAAGYGAGCTGTGAAATGGGATACATGAAAGAACACATATGTAGACACATACATACACACACTCTCCACATCACCAAATACAACTTGGGAGAAAAAAAACAAAAAAACTGGTGCCACACTCCATTCTTCAGATTCAACCATCATTAATCAAATGAATTATCAGCTCTTAAAAACCAATGCAAGATATCTGTTACTCACTGGTCTGGGACACATGTCTGGGGAGGAAAGTTCTTCTCTTTCATCTTCCAAATCAGAACTTAGAAAAAAGTTATTCAGGCCATCAGGAATCAGCTCTTTCACATGCTGGGCTGGGGTACTGGATTCTTCCTTCACGTCACAGAGCTCTTGGTTGCTAAGTTGGATTTTCTCATTCCTGACCTTCTTTATTTGCTGTAGCTGATTGACTGTGTCTTTCACAAAATCTCTGAGGAGACTGTCTGTCAGCAAACTGACCTTTTCTAGCTGTTTTTTTGACTTTTCTTCCTCTCTAAGTGGTAGTCTAAGCTGGGCTTCTAATTGGTTCTTCTCTTTTGTCAGCAAATCCAGAAGGGGAGTTGAAGGCTTCTCCAGAATTCCAGGAGAGAGATCATCTAACTTTTCAGCACATTCTTCCCCCAATGTCTTCTGCCTCTCCAGTTTTTCAGAAAGAAAATCTGAGATGTCTTCCAAATGAGCAGTGGAAATCTTCTCCATGACCCCAGAAATGGGAGGAGCAAGGTTGGCCTCTTCTTTTGCAGCATGCTTCAGATAATCCACCACAGATTGTTCTTGGGCAAGCGATTCAGTAGCTACAGAGACCTCCTTTATGTTGCTTGCTTCAGAACAAGAGTCCTCATCTACCCTTTCCCCAGCTGAGGCTTCTAAAACAGCTGTGTCTGCAGGACCTTCATCCTGGGAATAGTTCTCTGTTGCATCTCTTCTCTGGCTTTCTTCTTCTTGGCCAGATTTGGAACTTCCTTTGTCTTTCTGCTCAGCTTTGTGTTGCTTGCCCAGTCTATCATCAAAAAATGAATCTTCATCCTTATTTGTGTCTAAATGGCTATCAATACTTTCTGTAATATGAGAGATTTTTTGAGGAGGAGCAAAAATACCATGCTTTTCTTTGCAATCAAAATATTTTATACCATCATAAGTTCCATTATTGTTTCCTTCTGGTTTATCCAACTCCACACCAGCCCAAAACCCTTTGGCAAACTTGGTCAGACCTTTGAATCGCAACGTTCCAGGCTGGACTTTACTCACAAGTACCCTATCACCAATACTGAAATTTAGCAAACTGTCTGTTTCTTCTAAGATCAAAGTGGAGGCCCACAGTGGTGATTCAATAGCAGCCTGTTCTTTCTCCACATCTCTGCGTTCATTATTTTTTATAAATTCCGTTGGTGACTTAAGTTCTAATAATCTCTCTGAATGCATGCTGCCAGAGAGGGAGAGAGATCTGTCACTGAGGTATTCACTGATGTCACCATCACTGCCAAGGCTGGTGGACCTGCTTCTGTTGGTTTGTGTGTCCTGTGACTGTTCTCTCAGGGACTGAGTGTCCCCTTTCGGGGAGAGAAGAGACACTTCAAAGTCATCTTTGTAATTTTCCACAAGAAGCGTTTCTTCAACTGATGCCTCTTTTCTAGGGAAGGATCCCTCAAAGTCTTCAACGTACGATTGCTCTTTTTGAGTAAAGGCTTGTTCTGAAAGCAGATAATTTTTTTCCTCAGCAGATTTGCTCAGTTTGTGAGAAGATTCTTCTACACTTTGTCCAGTTCTGGTATCTTTGTCTGTCAGTCTCTGGTCTAAGATTTCTTCTGTACCATGAAGACTTTTCACACTCAAGCCAAAAGGTTCCTTCTGAAACTGTTCATTTTCGGAACAGAGAACTTTCTTTTGAAGGATGTCCAGTAAGCTCTCCTGCTCTTTATCTAACATCAACAAGACATCAGAATTCTCCAAAGGCTTGACGTGAGACTCTTCAAGCTCATATTCTTCTGATTTTATGTACTGTATGTCTTCCTGTATCTCAGATTTATGACTGAAGATAGTCTCATCACTGGATGTATTTACCATATTGTTCACAGACCCATGGGATATCCTGCTAATGTCTTTTACGTCTTTGAGAAGAGGCAATGAGGACACATTATCTAAGGAGTCGCCAGATTCTGCTCTGGACCTCCTTGCTGACTTCAAAACCAAGGATGATGTTTGAGAAGGTTCTTCTGCATGAACATCTGTTGCAACCACCTTCTTGGAGTGCCCAGACAGAGATCTCTCGGTCCTTGATGACACAGCATCTTGAAGGAAAAGAAAAAGTGAATCACAGCAGACAGTATAGCCTACATTGTCTTATGGAAAACTGCAACCACAGGCAACAAACTTAACATCAAGGTTTCTATGCTAAGGGATAGCAACCAGTGCCCTGGAAACAAATATTTCTAGGTTGTCCAATGAATATGGGCAACATTTTCAGTTCCAGGGCTCTAGCACTTTCTTCCATTTCTTTCCTTGCACTGGTATTTCATAATATCATACAATACAATCCCAAGACAAGGGCTCAGTTACGTGTTTGGAAGTCATATAAAAACAAGCAAGATTAAAATGGTAGATAATGATTAGATAACGACTGGCAGCAAAATATTAAAGGGTACCTGAAAAATATCTACTACTAAATACCTATTCCTAAAGCTTTCATTGTTTTTGGTTTCCTTAAGCATATTTTTCTCAAGTGATAAAGGTACAGGAAACAAAGAAAGGAAAAAGGCTGTCATGCAATTATGGTTTCACACAAACCTCAGCAAGAACAATATTAAATACTGAATATTCAGGAAACAGCAACAGAAGAAGCCTACTAAACGGAAACAATAAAGCATGAACAAAAAGCCAACCACCTACTGTAGTTTTAGTTTTAATTATTTTATAGATATAGCATCTTCCATCAACAACATTTTGGATTTTTCTCACTACAGAATTCCTTTAAAATAAGGGAGCCAAGTCCTGTGAGGTTTTAGAATTTTTTGAAGGGGGGAAAATGCCATAACTTAAGAACCTCCACCCCTGAAATACTGCAAATAAGTGTAAACATGGAAGAGTAAAAAATATAACTTGTGCATTATGATTTTATTTATGAAGTCTGCATGCTCTCTTAAAACCCCTTCTTGAAACAAGAAGGAAAGTTTAAAGATTAAAACAGTCATCTGAGATTTTCGTCTGTAGCATCGATTCTTCCAGTTACATACCTCCATGCTCTGCAATGGATTCCAGAGATGCTCTGGATCGCTCCGATTCAGTCAGTGATTTCCAATTCTTTGCTGTCTCAGGCCTAAGGTTGAAAAATCAAATTCAGTGAACCATGGTTACAACAGACTTATTTAAAAGATAAAAATGGAAATACAAGCATCTATGATTATAATACCACACCAATGATAATATAATGTAGCATACTAAGAGAACAAAGTGAACCTCGAAAACAGGAATGGGGCAGAGAGAAGGGTTTGGCAAGTCCTGGAATGGGCCACTTTCTAAAAGGTTAATCACGAACTTTTGCCTTTTTGCAGTTAAAAAGAAAACAAAAAAAAAATTTTTTTAAACTTAAGTGCACTAAAATTGCACCATCTGCTGGAGGAAATGAAACACCTGGAAAACGTATTATGAATTGCAGAAGTCTGTTGAATTATCTACCTTTTAAAATGTAAGATCTAAACCAGATTTAAGTTGCAAAGGTGAATAGTTTGCCTTACACAGTGCAGCAGGCAAGATAGGTGACCAGAATGGGAAGAAATTCCTTCATGTCAGTAGCCCATAACACCTTTTGACACATATTTACGCAATGAGAAATTACTTTTCAATAGCAATTTGAGAATAGGACTTGCAAGACAGGGCAGGACAGAAGTGAGATGCATATGATTATAGCGGCAGTGTATCTAATCTGTTTTGGGTCTGATGAGACCAGCAAATGTGATACCAGCAGATAGGATACAGCTACCATCCAGTGATTTGAGGAGAACAGCAGTTACCAGGTTTCCTTGCAGTATAGGTTTCTGCTAAAACAGCATTCATTGCTGTTTCAGAATAATCTCAGTTAAAAAAAAGAAAAAGAAGAAATCCCAGTTACCTATGGAGTGGTGGTGCCTTGATCTTAGGCTTTTCAGCAGCTGAGGATGGAGTTTTAATCTGAGGTTTGGCCGTGGGCGATGTCTCCAGATCTTGGCTCAGCTCTGCTTCAGTCTTCTTGATGAACTCATCGTATGACTAAGCATGAAAAACAAGTATGGCTATTAATCTACTAAGATGTAACTACGGTTCAGCAAACAAAACCTATCAAATGAATGCAGCACAGCCTCGACTACTCGAAGGACACTTTTTATGTAAAGCAACATATTTAACTTCCTAAAGCTCCACAGTTATAATTTGTTCTTCAAAGTAAAATATTAAAACTTTCAGATTCACATTAGCATTCCCAGCTAGGTTACTAATGTGTAAAAATATACATAAACCACCTGAACATTGCTAGTATCCCATTAAGGCTATAAATTTTAAAGGAAATAACATTTTTGCCACAGGGGCTCTGGTTCATTATTGAAAATGGTTAAATGGGCAGAATACAGTCACACTCCTACCACAATAAGTCCTTCACAGCTGTTGATACAATATTCCGTCAGCAACGTCCGCAGTATAATGATTTATCCAAGGGTAACAATCTGACTTTTACTTTGCCCTTCTTCCCCCTGTTCCTAACCTCTAGTTGCTTGATCAAACTGGCCTCCTGGGCTTTCAGTCTCTCCTTTTGTCTCTTTTTTTGTTCCTTTTTCAGCTGATAAACCACAGATTTCCTTTTTCGTAGTTCATCCTTCAGGGCTCTGATCCGGCCTTCAATGTCACTCTGGTCAGATGTGGTTTCTGAAAAAGCTTAGTTTTAGCCTTTAAATAACTTACTACAGAATAGTGTTACTCAAAGCACTGAATAGTCATTTAGTAAATATAAAACACTGTCCAAGTGAATATGAAAGAATTTAATTTCAGCAAGTTAATCTCAACATATTAAGACTTCTAAAGTGGAATCCCAAATTCATAACACTACTATACAACATATGAAAGAAAAAGTCTTACATCTTATTTAATTTAGAAAAGAGAGAGAAGGGCTCTGATACATTCAGTAACTTATTACCAGACTTGTTCGTGTCAGCTGCCCATGTTCATGCTGCTACTTTATTAACTCCTTATCACATCAGCGGCTGCAAAAATTAACATTTTCTGATGTATTTGAAAATATGACAACTAAAAGATGCATAACAAAAACACATTTGAAAGATTTTTACAATCACCATATACAGTTTCAGGCTACAAAGTACACTTTACTGATGAGAATTTCACTTGAAATAGCAGACTCCAAAAGCAGATTTGGTTTCCCACCAATTTAGATTTTCCAGACCTAAACTAAATACATCTATGAGAGAACTGACTGCATGACAGTAGGAAGGAGAGTCAGTTTGAACAATGTAGACATTTCACTGCAGGCCTCTGGATGTCAATTTATTCAGGATGAAGGAGGAGGTGTTGAGTTTAGACACAAGCTGGACTGCCAAATGATATCCCATATAACGCTACTTGGAATACCCTTGCTCCAAGCTCAATTTCGCAGACCCTGCTATGATACCATTAGTGACTGCAGCTATTTTCCATCTGAACAAGTTTTTTTTTTTTTTTTTTTTTTTTTAATAATTTTCCTTCGCAATTTTAATAAGGTCTATTCTGTTCCCCTCCATCCCCAGAACTCCCTGCAGCCTGGCCTCCCAACCCTTTTTTATGGTATCCTGCTTCTGTTCTCTTGGGACACTGTTCCCAGCTACTTAGATCTGTTCCCTACTGGATAATCACATTCTACCAGTAACTCTGCTACTTTTATTACTGCTGTTCTAATGACCTCTGGGTGTCTCAGACCTCTCAGACCTTATAGAAAGATTGCCTCAGTGTCTCATTATTTATTCTTCCCTACCCACCTGATTACATCCCCTTGCTTCTTATTTTAAACTTATACCAACATAGAGCAAAATAAGATCCTGGTCCCAGACTGGTGCTGCCACAATTAAATATCAAGAATTCTTCAAAATATTTATCTGACATAGTCTTACTGGAAGCTCCTTCCTGTGGCTGATGTCCCCATTCCTCTTCTATAGCAGCCAGCTCCTAACTGACGTATCCATGCTGGTTTGCTTTTCTAATACTCAGTATTTTCTATGCTGTTTTCTGGACCAAAAAGCTTAGACACTCATAAACCCCACCTACTTCCCTGAAACGTCTAAGAAAGTAAGTCACCGTTACTATCTGGTAAGCTAGCAGGAACAGCAGGACATTTTGCTAATCAATCTCACTTCACAAAGCAACAAATAGCCATAATGAAGGATTTCATCAACTGCAGCCAGTAAATACAATCAAACTACTGTATTCTTTTTCCATTAACGTCTGTTGTTAACCATTTAGGGAATTAAAAAAAAAAAAAAACACGAAAAGAATGGAATCTCACTTGCTAATCGGGAGTACTTTATGATGCTACTGTGATTAACTCCTCCTCCTGCATGGTAAGTGACTGCCGTGTAATTATAGCTTTTATTGATCAAGTCATAAGGGAAAGATCTGCATATGCTTTCATCTTTGTTGATCTTGTCTACGCACGCATCAGGACTAACAAGGTAATGACTTCATTACCACTCAGCAGCTTGGAAGATTTGTCTCCTTAACAACAAAATGATTCATTGGGAAACCAGCACCATCCTGATCTACCTTTCCCTCCTTGATACATTTATCTGGTGTTTGAAATGATCAAAGATTGCAAATACTTTATTTTGAAAGTTTATTTTCATGACCACTGTTGCTTCCTATACTTTTCCTAATGGCTTCCTTGTGTGATTTCTCAGTCAGAACTTGAAGATAACTTGATCAAGTTGCTGAATGCTTACCTGTGTTGCAAAGTGCCCTACAGACAGAATGCCAATACAAGAATGCTAATACAATGCAAACCTAGCTGTTATGTATTCATTTCTATATCCAGCAGAAGAACAGCTGTCTCAATTACTGTTTTTATTGGACTTGCATACATATTACCCAAGAAAAGACATAAAAGATTATTAAGTTGGCTATACCAGGCACTAAAAAGACTGGAGATGCAAGTAAGCTAGCAAAGCCAGCCAGCAATTATGGACATCAGTCAGTACATGCAGTCAAACCACCAATTTTTTTTCCACTGAAGACTTACTAATTATTTAAGGAATCAAAAAGATCAAGCAGGAAGAGAACGCAAACTCATTTGCTAATGAAAAGTATTTTATGATGCTATCAAAACTGTATTGTGGAGTACAAGACGTTTTTAGAAGCTAAAAGTACAGAAGGGTTCAAAAAAGACTACACAGTTTAACAGAACGGATGGCAGCGACCCCTCGAGTGTTTGTTTGAGGAAGTTCTGGAAGCCACATGACTAACAGACTGGAAGAGCACATCAGGAAAAGGATCACTCTGTACCAGTCCACTTTTAATATTCTTTTCCTCAGCATTTATTGTTAGCCAATTTGGATACTGGGTTAAAAGACTTGGGATATGAGACCATACAGTAGTTCTTGTATTTTATTGCTCAAAATGCAATCTTAGGCCCTATTTTATTGCACATAATTCTAACCCTCCTCCAAAAATAAAGTCAGATTCATTTCCTTAGGGGGTTTAGTATGACACAGATTAGCTACAGTTAGTGATGCACAGACATTACTGAATTTCTTTTCCCAGGTGCCTAAGAGAACACCTTTTGGCCACAGTACCAGTGGAGATTTAGGACACAAAGAAATAAGGAACGCTCAGTAGTTTTGCAAGACCCAGCCTGACACACCTAGAACATCATTTTTCTGATGATCCACTGTCTTGCAGGCAGATTGTCCTGTTTGTGGACACAAACCTTCTGCATATGTACTGAAGTGTCTGTTAGCTCTGCACATGCCAGCACAGGTCCAGCTGGCTCACTTGTACTGTCATGATAACAGAGCTATACTGCTTCTGGAGCCTGGCTGTGTTCAGGAGGAGGACAATCATGTTTGCATGCTGCTGAACCATCTTCTTTTTACTTAAAATAAGTGGGATGGAGCTAACCTGGTATATTTAAATTCTAAAAACATCTTGCCTATCAACTCTTATCTTCTTCATACCTGTTTGCAGGAACCTGAATTGTTTTCTAAAAAAGAGGTAATAAATAAACCTCCCTAAGCTTAAGAGATCAAATGACATCATGGGAAAACACCCCCCACAGAACCCCACAATCTGGCAATTGTCAGGAATTTGTTTCCCCCCGCCCCAACCTAGGTCTATGTGTTAAGTCTACTCATCAAAAAAAGAAGACTTGAAAATGCAATTTAAACCCAAGCAGATACTAAACTTACCTGACTGTGTCATAGATAAAGATTCATCAGACCAGCTGTTAGATATCTGATGAGACTTTACAAGTGACCGTAGCTGCCCTCCAATTCTATGGCTGCTTTTGCTGGAATCTTGCTTTGATACAGATATGCTGCTTTTAGGAGGAGTCTATTTGAGAAGAAAAGGACAAATAAGTAACTGCTTGTACAGCTCAGTGTGACAGTAGGGGATCATCGTCATCAGGAGCTAATTACAAGGAAAGGACATAGCCTGACTAGAGAACATCTCATAAGCAATGGTACCTAGCCAAGTATCTTAAGAAGAACTTACCTTAGTTTCTTAGACAACAGAACAAAAATACCCAAAAGAGCAATAGCTAATTGCTTGCTTTGAGCCTTGATTTCAGTAAACTTTAGACTAGTCTATTACCACTTAAGTGAACTGACATGCTTCTGACTCACAGGTGTTCGAAACAGTTGTTGTAATCATCTTTGGTAACAACTAAGGCAATAAAATCTCCTACTAAATATACCTGTGAAACCAAAAGGACTTCTCTATAAAAGAGGTGCACGGTGCCCTTCTAAATCACTAGAACAACACAGCCTTATCCTTCGTAGCCAGGCAAAAAATTCTTTTAAGAGCAAATTTTCTTCTAAATGCTGCTACTGCGTCAAGATTACAACACAAGCCTTTCACACACCTTGAACACAACTTCCAGCACGTATTACTCATTTTACCACACTATCTTCTTGGCCTCACATTCTAAGAAAACCTTCCAAGAAGAAAGTATTTGTAATAAAAGTCTAGATGAGCATGTTTTTTTCCTCCCCCAGACACTAGTTGACACTGTATCTTTAGTCTTTCAGATTCAGCACAGTGGGTCAAAATTACCAGGATAAAGCTTATCAAAATTATCAAGAAAGCAGAGTAGAACAATAAGGCAAAATTAGCAAGCAAGTAGGAATAATCTGAAACCCAAAGGATTGTGCATGAGGTATAGCTATGCGTCTTCATCCTACAGCTATACTTTGGGATACATTACCTATATATAAAGCAAGGTGGAAAAAGACAGCCTAATTTCCATGGCCAAAAGAATTTACATAATGGTGACAAACCAGCCTACAGCTAATGCACATTGGTACGCTGGCTCAGTGCTCCACCGCTTAATACCACATACCTACATGACACACGTGAAATATTTTGCAAGACTGCCCACAAGTTTAAAAATACCTAAACCCTATGCTGAAGTAATTTTTCATCAAGACTTAAAGAACATGTCTGACCACAACGTTTATACATACTAATGTAAAATGGCATTGCAAACACAGGGAATAGTTTAATCTCTGCTTAGACAATTGGAACAGCTATATTTCTTATGTTTTATGATAGCCATTTACAAGTGTACAAATATATACAGCATAAAAAGCTCACTCACAAGTTTGCTAGGTGAGGTAGAGGACTTGAGCTCTTCAGAATAAGCCATTTCTTCTGTAATTGTATGCTGATTTGGGCTCTCTGACTGCCCATGGCCCACAGTCTCTGATGGGACAGACTCAGCAGCCGGACTGCCAAGATCTTCTGGGACAGAGCTTTCACTGTTTAGGTGAGAGCAAGAAGGCACTGGAGACTCTTCTTCACTGGCTGTTTCTGAGATTGAATAATGAGAGGGAAAAAACAGAGCACATAAAAACTTGCAGTGACATACGTGCACCTAATATTACTGGGATTTCTGCCTTCAAGGAAATTGTTGTCTGCATATAAAGTAATAACTACTACCAGCACATGTCAAATTGATAAGCATTTTTTCACTCGCCCGGACACCTAGAGTGGAATATTTAGAAAGAGCAGGCATGTTTACCAGAGAACTATGATTTAAGACTGTCAAATATTCTTAGTGATTGCTGGATGTCTAAAATAAAGAGCTTTTCAGGATATTCTAACATTTTGCAGACAATAGGTTCCAAAAAAGACCATTAGGGAAACCTGTTCTTCCAGCTGACCATACAACAGAAAGAGTCACTATTATTATGAAGAAGTCATGGTGGAGCATATAATCTGCAAACAAGATCTTGAATTTAGAAGTGATTGCTTCCTTTACGGTAGTTGCAGAAAACATTTTAATGTTATGATTTCATCATGAGTCTCTCAACTGGCAACAAGTAAAATAACAACCTGGGTTTTCAATACTCCTGTTTACTAAATTCCGCAGGACATACAGCATTGTTGAAGCAGCCATGGAGAACAATTCAATATTCGAGCAAAGATGCGGCAAGGAGTTCTCCCTCCCCAACTAGGGCTGTGCTCCAGTGCTTACTGGTAGATACAATTAATAGAGGCACAGATGAGAAAATACATTTCCTTTCTGTCATCAGCATGATGAATTTTTATTCACTGGAACTTAATAAATCACAGAACATCTTTAAAATGTCTTACAGATTCCTAAAATCCACAGGGCAGTTTTCAGTAACAAGTATAATGGGACATAACTCTGAATTCCCTTTGCACATTCAAAAGATACACTGCCTGCTTTCAACAAAGTGGGGGAAAAAATGATAATTTCTGGGACAACCCCTCAAGTTTTTCAGCACTTTCTCCCACTACAATCCTGTTCTCTGCAGCTGATCCTGAAAGTGCAATCCACTTAGAACAGTAAAGCTGCAGCTCCCAAAATCTGGGAACTTACTTTTCTCAGAAAAGCATCCTTTATACTAACTACATACTAGCACGCTTTCGTACACCTGAAGATTTCAGTTACTGCATTAACAACAGAGGTAGAGAGAAGTCAGGAGCAAAGCCAAGGAAGAAAAAACAACTTTTAACTTTTTGAAATGCAAACAACAAGGGGAAAGCAGCCTCTGATGGTAAGAGCTATCCCCACCAACAGCAATAAGGCTAGCAGGAGAGAGAGACAAACAGTGCTGCAGTGGAAAAGGGTTTTAATGGGTAAGTTGGGAAGAAGATTGGCAAATGATCACGGAGTATTTTTTTGTTTTGAAAAGACAGAAATATACTTAAAATTGTATGTAGAAACACCTATGCTGCACTACACACCTGAGAGGATAGACAGTAAAGGAGGAATACACGTATAACTAAGTTTTAAAATAGAGTTAAAAGAACTAGGCAGAATACAGCAAATAGCAGAGTGCAAAAATCAAGATTCTGAGAGTGTCTAGAAAGAACAACCACTACGAAAACACCAAAAAAAGGAAAGAAGTGAGAAACGAGGCAACAGTTGATGCCAGAATATGTTTTACTCCTTTCATTTACATCAGTTCCCCCCACTTGCTCTTTTTAGTATTTATTAGCATGCATCCTATTTAGTATATATCCTTGCTATTACCTTTGGGCTCAGTTCTCTGATCCCCCAGTTCTTTCTTGGCTATTTTGGTTTTGAGCAGTTCTTTGTCCCAGGCAGCTAGGGCCTGCTTTTCTATCCGCCGTATTTCTGCTTCCTCTGCATCTAGGCGGCGTTTCCACTCCAACAACTCTTCAGCATGTTGTCGACGCTGCATCAGCTTCTGTTCTCGCTTAGTTAGGAACCTGATAGATAGAGCAGAAAGTAATGGAAAAGTAGTCAACCACAGTCAAAGGTCCCAATAGCCAGATACTCTCTTGCCACAATTCCTAGAATTTTAGCTATTCAAATTGTTTTCCAGGATAATATCCATACTAACTAGCATCTCCTAGAATTCTGATAGGCTGCTAAAAAAGTCTACATACAAAAACCTACATATAAAGGAGACGAGATTTTTCTTTGCAATGAGTAAAATCTACAGAATGTTACAACAGCAGGTAAAACAGATACTATTGTCTCCTAAAATTTCTCTATGCATTTTCCTTCTACAAAAGTGATCAAGTAAAATGCTAGAATGCCATGAAGCCAGTCATTTTGTATTTTTAATTCCCTTGCCCTTTTCAGAGATTTTTTTTTGCACCAGGTCTCTGAACTGAAGATAAACTTAAGTTCTCTCATTAGAGAAAACTGAGTTTTACAATCTGTTTTTCACTCTGTATTTTAAACAAGGTAAGCACACTGTTTACATGTTAAGGATCTAAAACTTAACATCATTAAAAGTGCTACGCTCTATTAACTAAAACAAACAGTGTTAAGTTCCCAATTTCAGGACATGAAAAAGTACCTGTGGCATTAAACTGGAACCCTCAAGAAAGCAGTGACTATTTGAAAAATGAAGCTTTCTTGTAGTTTATCCCAAAGACAGAGAAAAGGTTGTAGCCCTAACTACCCCACAGTTCTTTCCAAATACGTAAGAAAAGGTGATTCTGTACTGATAGTCCTCCTGAATTACCGGAGTTTTTATCCTTCTTCCTCTGAAGGCCATCTAGATGGATCGCCACTCTTGGCATGTTAATTGTCAGCTGACAGCATCAAGAGAATAAAGATGTCGGACTGTTCTTCCCAGCTACTAGCAGATCTGGCTGCTAGTTTAAGACTAGCAGTAGATGAAAAGTAAAGATCATGCTGAAAGTTAGCAGGTTTTTTTTTTCCTTTGTGACAAATATTTCTCAAGTGATCCATGAAACCTCAGAAAGGACAAAACTCTTGCAGAACTTCACAAGTACGAATAGTTTGTGTGCAGATACTAATTCTCTTTGCCAGTTTTTGAATAACAGCATGTCTGGTGCTATTTCTAAATATTAAAATTACCTAAAAGATGTCATTTAAGATAATAACCGGAAGCAAGTTCAACATCAATTACACAATCTTCCTTTAACATACCAGACCTACAAAATAGGGTAAATCAATACATTAAATTTCCTTAAATGAAATTCTGAACATATCAGAGAATCACTCTGTGGAAAATATATGGTTTGCCAGCTGGAGAGAGAGCTCATCATTAGTACAGAAGCTGTGGTGCCTAATAGTACAATCTTCAAAGATTTGCAGTATTTTGCTTTGCAAATGCCTTTGTAATTTGAAATTTTCAAGCCAACCCAAACACTTAGCATCTAAGTTTTTAGTCTCAAAGCAGTTATTAATTTCATATGTGCTTTTTAATCTCCCGTGTTTCAGATGATCCCTTTATGCGCGGAGACTGGAACGATCAACTGGCTAATCCGCAGGTCTCACCTGCTGAGGGATATTTCTTGTTTGCTCACTTGGTGCTTTCTATTCCCTGGAAAAGTGAGCCGGCAATTTAACAGAAAGGTAAAGATTCAGATGCCTGCTTCTCTAAGACAGGTACAAATAAGGTGAAGAATAGTTACGATACAAAGATAAAAGTTTCAGAAGCCAGCAAGACATCTGGAACATGGCAACCATTCTCTTTCTTATGGTCAAAACAAGGGTGGATGAAAGGCAGAAATACCTTGCAGACTTTCTGGAATACCTGCCGCCTTTCAGATGGCAACGAGTTCCATGATTTTGTACATGATGTTATCACTTTCTATAGACAAACACTAAACATTGTCTACCCTTAGGCAAAATCGACAGATTAAATATCATTAAGAAACTAGATTACCAACAATACACGGTCAGGCTTGTCTGTGTTTTGCCCTTCCCCAGTACTAACAGATTCTTCAATTCTTGTGTTCAGTTACACATCAGTTCCAATGAGTCGAGCAGGTCATATATTTGGAACTCATTATGGATGCCAATACTACCATAATGACCTCAATGCAAAAGGCAACTTTTTCTTCTTCCTTCGCCAGCTATTTGATTTCACCAGAACATCTGGATCTTCATGGTTGACTGGATCTTGGGGAAGAGAGTCCAGTTGTAATAAAATTCGAGASAAAGGCTAAAATAAATGGATTCAAAGGAGTACAACTCCTCAAAAGCAATGTCAAATGAATTAGCCCAGAAGACCACAGCAGAAGAATTAACTAAATGACCATAAAACTAATCACTACACAAAGACTAACTAACAAGGAAATCAGCAGTCAGTTAAAAGAAGCGTTAAGAGAAAAGAAGAAGGTTCCAAAGCTCAAACTATAAAAAGAGAAGGATTAAAGCAACACGACTAAAGATGCAGATCCTTTTATAACCTTGGGGTTTAAAAGGTCAGAACCACAAGGTAGCACGCATACTGCCTTAATATTTACTACACTCTAGAGGGTTCCAGTTGAACACCAAGGGTACACATTCATCCTCAACAGCAGGGGCATTTCCACAGAAAACATCCAAAACCACACCTAGCCTCTATAAGGCAGGAAAGTCGGGGGAGTGAGGAGGAAGCAGCAGCACTCAGATTACACCGCCATCATTTTCAAAGTTCAGCTACTTCTCTGGTGCTAATGCCACGTTTTATCCACCCATTCCAAAAGGTTAGGAAAAGAGACCACAGAACAAGGATGGCCAAATTGCGGAGCTAAACGTATTAACCTGGTGCTCTAGCCTTTATTTATACTGCATATATACCCAAGGTATACTGACTTTAAGCCCAAACTAGACAGTTTCAGCAGCTACTCCGAGGTAGCAACGAGACAGCGGGAACAAAGTGAACTGTCTGTCTGTTACTCAAAGCGCAGTAGCAATAATAAGAGATCAATCCGGAAACAGTGAGGAAAGTCGGTCAAAAATGTTTGCTGTTTGCTGTTTGTTTTGACTTTTTAGGACTGAACGGAGCATGCTCTATCAAAGAGTCTATCACTTGAGAAAGGTACAGTTACCTGACCAATTGGTTGTAGATATACAGCTGGAATTTGGGGTGGAGGTTGGGAAAACAGACACTGAGAGAGGCCCAGTGGTGAGACGTAAAGACAGAGAAGAAGTAGTGAACAGGAGAGCAGTGTCTACAAAATAAGGAGGAAGAGTTTAAAACCAAGATAGCAAAAAAGACAGAAAGAACGAGAAAAGGATAGCATCTAGCAAAGAACTTTAAAATTAATTGCGTTTAACATTGTATAGTTATTACCTAACATCTGAAGCAGAGAAACTATATATTGTTATGCAGAAGGCAACAGAACATATACATTTATGCATAAGCTACTAAACTTTATTTTCCTGTTAATTAAAGGCATGCCACTTTCAAACTGTTATAATTTTTCCTTAAATCTTGGAAGGAGTTTTACTACTTTGATGCAAACTTCCACATGCACTTGTTAGCAGATCTCAACCTGATCTTTTTGCAGCTCCTGCTATTCCAGCCCTCAGTAGAGAATATTAGCAGCATTAAATAGCATGCTGATTTTGTGTTATGAACGACTGTTAGTCTGGAACCCTAAACACATTTTCATTCACCAGGCCACACCTGAATCAAATTATTTCCCCAAAGGTAAGCTCCACCGAAAGGGCAAAAAAAAAAGATTAAATAATTTGCTTGTAAAAAAGTGAGCAATTCCAGGGAAAGTCCAAGATACAGCGGACTTCTGGCCACTATTTGCTTTTGCGCCTACATGCGGACTCGGTCTTGGAATTGTCACACATTGTCTCTTTCATTTGAAGTATGAACTGCAGAAAGGTAACATTAAAAAAAAAAATCTACATAAACTTACAGTTGTGCTTAAAGCGGTAATTCCTAATGAATGACTGTTTTAAGCTAATTCTTACTGAATGGCCGTATTTAAAGAAAAATACCATGCTCCATAAAGCTCTATATCATGAAGCATAAAGAAAAGCGAAAGAAAATGAGCATTTAATCAGTTCCCCTATTGCAAAGATTATCATTAAAGCTGCATATGCACAAGAAACAAGGGGAAAGGGATTAATTCTCTTTGACAGAGCATGCTACTGTTCACATGCAGGCTATGAAGATTCACAGATTAAAACTCTTTCATTCCCCTTTTAGCAGAAGAGAAATATTAAAGCTGTCTCATAGGTAAGGATGCCCAAGGATTTTCCCTTTGCTATGGAGTACAGCAAATCCAGCATAGCAGGGTTTCTCAGTACCTTTCTCCTAGCTTACTTGTACTTCTCTTGTCATTCAGCTTCTGTCCTTTTGCAGTATAGCGCAATCTGATCTTGTTTTACCTTCAAATAGATAGCTTTCTATTCTTACATCTCAAATCAACGTCTTACTCTATTTCATTATTCTTGTGTCTTACAAATAAGGACATAAAAAGATACCAAGTCGGCACTGTTTTAAAATCAATAATCACTCCTACTATTACCAAAAAAATCTGCAAAAATGTGTGCAAAAGCAATGCAACCAGAAAGATCAAGTTCCAGAGAATCATTTATGTTTAAACGAAGCACTGTTTCCTTCGAACATAAACATCAACACAAGGCAAAGCCATAAAAACAAAATGAAAATATTTGCGCACATACATTAAATGACACACAAGTATAATTTCTATTTGTTACTGCTCAAAGCAGCTGTTTTTGAGAATCCTTTTCAAAAGGTGGATAGCAGGATTGTAGGAAGATGAGCAATTATTTCGGATAAGTGATTAAAATAACTTTAAGGACAGAGCATACTTTCTATCTGCTACTATCCCTTGCAATAGTAAGAACAATTATTTACTAATATGGAAGTCTTTCTGGAAACACAGTTATTGCTTAGGAATGAAGGAATACTGAAAAAATAAGATTTCAAAAACAATGTTGACAAAAACACTACTTGATAAAAAGTGGCAAAGAGAGTCTTGAATATAAAAGTATATTGGTTATCTCTTCCAATTCCTATAAAGCTACTGCTTAAATTAATATACTTATCTCAAAATTCATAAGCTTCAACTTGGTTTGGTATCACTATCTATCATTGTTTGTTACTTTGTACGTTGACTCTCCAATTGTAAAAATAAGATAGAGACCCTTTTTTTAACAAATAAACAGAATCAGAAGAAAAACATTTTCTTGACACTCTGGAAGCCAACACAGGCTACAGACAGAGCAGATTCTTTCTAAGTCCCCATTTTAAGCCATTGACTAGCATCAGAACATACTTAGAGAAAGAGTTTGCTGCTATAAAGATGAGCTGGTTTCCACATGCCTAACCTGAAATGCCCAGGGTTTACTTTTGGAGACAYGATGCTTCAGAAACTTTAAATGCCATTGGTCATTTTGGCTATTCAGTCCCCTGAACCCTACCAGAAGAGTCAGAATAAAAAAGCATCCCATGTTCAACACAGGCTTGAAAAGGCAAAGACCATGTAACTAGGAACAGGTTTTTACCTCCCTCACCACCACTATTTACATCAGGCCTCACTTGTTATTTACTGTTTTTTAATCTTTATCAAATCTGGGTATATGCAGTTACGGGAAAGGTGCTTCCCAATAGACTACAAGGAACTAGGATGTTAAGGAGTCACCGATAGCTTGCCTTTGCAAACTGTAATGCTTGTTTTTTGATGTTATCTCCAACTTTAAGAGTCAAGAAAAAAAACATTACAAAGATCATCTACATGGACAAATATGTAGTGACCTAACTTAGTAACAAGTTAAAAAAAATTTTTAAGCTAAAACTATTTCTTGAGGTAACTGGTGTAGGTCAGACTTCTACTGAGCTAGTCTCAAATAAAAACTTCAAGTTTCCAAACTATTGAGCACATGCTGGTGAAGCACTTGCAATGTTCAAAGTGGACAACGCAACTTCTACACAGAAAAGATGCAGAAACAATTTCTTCAGTTCAAAACAATTTAACAGGTGAAATCAACAGATTCAATCTTAGTTTTCAGACCCAGGAGCTGGATGTATACTTGATTATTTCCTTTGAAGAGAAAGAGCTGTTCTCAATTTTTTCCAATCTGTGGACCACGCAGGAGGAAAGGAAAGGAAAGGTCTTATTAACTGTCTGTCCTCAGTCACCCACATACCACCTCTGTTCATTACCAAAATACTTACAGAACTCATCTCTAGCTGATTTTAAGGCAATTAGAATTGAAATTCAGCAGCTGGACACAAGGCAGAGCTCATGTGCCCAACAAGCTCTCTGACTTTCTGTGAATCAGATCTCAAAATCAGTTACTAGTTTTCCCACATGACTATAGCTATTAATAACTTATGCTTCAATCCAAGATAGAAATAGGCACTGTAATTCCAGAGTTTCACTCTATTTTTCTCCTTTAAAATAAAAGGGAAAAGAGTAGATACAAAGTACAGACACCACTTTGACTGTCTGACTTCAGGTCTCTGATTGTAAGAGGCTCTCTGACAAGATGTACCATCAAGCTGAACTCCACTCAAGTCCTTGTATGCACAAATGTCAATCTTTTAAATTGAAGTGCTTTTATGGAATCTATGAAGTCCAGAGAACATTAAAATCAGTCTTCCAGAATAAAGTCTTGAGCATGTATCACTTCAAAGAATGGACCACACAGCGTGCCAGCTAACAAGGTTTGAATCTCAGTATTCATGCAAAAATGGTAGCCATTAAAATATTATCTTCAAAAAATGAATATAGTTCTTTTAATGCTGCTAACCAGCTCTTTTTCAGGCAAGTCAGATTTGAGAGTTACTTACATGCCCAGTGTAGATCAAAGTATATATATGCGATACAAATAACACTAATCTTTCTGATGGCCATTTCAGCATAGATGCTGGCAAAACTAACTTGTTCTATTAAAATAGTAAATAATTTTTGTAAAAGAAAAAAGAATTAGTTACTTTTCATCCATTCTGCTGCGCATTTTTTTAAGCTTCTGCATGATGCTACTAGTCTCACTGCTGGAGACTGAGACTGGGGAAGGACTGCGTGTTTCTGCATCTGTTGGAAGCGGGCTAGAAGCATTGCTCTGTTTGATGTCGTCTTCACTGTGAAGTTCCTGCAATAAATGTTAAAAAACAAGTAAATCCAACATTATGAGTAAAAACAGTTATTATTCTACCATCTTTTTTAAAAATTGTGTTAATTTATCCCACTTTTCCACAGATTATATCAAATAATACTTCAGATAAGTCTGTCCACCTGCAGATCTCTGATGAACTAACTTCATACTCCAACTCCTTTTTTATTTTTAGTTCACCCTTTCTTTCCTCCCTAATTTAAGTTCTCCACACATTGTATCCAGAAAAAAAAAGAAAAAAAGAAAAAAAAAAGCAGTTTACCTGAGTAGGAAACCAATCCTTTATATATTTCTATTATTAAACTTTTGTATCCTCAACATTTTGTAAGGAGACAGCCAGTTCCCAAAATCCTATCTTGTAAAGCAGATGTGAGAAACTTAGTGTAATGACACTAAATCACACACATCAAAGCAGCAAGCTTTGKTTTTTTTTAGAACTTATGTTTTAGTTCTCTAGGGTCTAACAGGGCCATACTTAAAATGAGTTAAAGCATTCTTTCCTGAACGACCCTCTTCCACCCACTTAGGTAGCAAGTATGTTCCAACTTTTCATGACAAAGCAAATCAAATGGTCCTGCCTTTGGAATGGAAAACAATTCATTACTGTAAGTATGTAGACTTTTCAACGATATCTTTATTCAGGAAGCATAACATCTGTTAGTTGTCCATGATGTAGTAACTCCCTATTAATAAATACCCCAGTCCTATATATTCTTTCAGTTGAGTGTTATTATATCAAGTATTCTGAAGATCACCTGAAAGGTTTAGTCTACCAATATTAAACCAGAGAAACAAGGAGAGAAAAAACCCACACAGGCAACATGTTTTGGATTGTTAGTCACATTTAACAAATAAATTCCATAACAAACTTGGAGAATCTCCTTTTGTGATTCTTTAATAGTCTTCATTCTCAAGGGAGAACGAATCAAACTTTACGAAAATCAGAGCCTGAAAGAGCTGATCGTCCAGAAAACCGATACACCCAAAGTCACTAGTTAAGTTCTACAATTAACAAACACTATCTACTGCCTGGTTAAAATAAAACATCCATTCTAAGTCTTTTCCAAGCATACTTCCTTGAACAATGCTCTAAAGAGATTAAACAGATAAAATTGCTGAAATGCAGAGGATCAGAGAGTTTGAGGAAAACCAAATTGATAGTTCAGTGATAGGTTCAGTCTAGTAGCTTTACGTTCCTATAAACACTGAAGTCAAATACTAGCTGCACAGCCAAAGAGGGAAGATTCCCACTTTTATACTGACACTTACCAGCTTGTTTTCTCCTGCAGACTTTAATTTTTCCTGCAGTTTCATTGTAGTCTGACGAATTCTTTCTATTTCTGCCTGCTGTTTAAGAATCAGCTGTCTCTCCTTCCGAGCAGCCTTGTTGGCCTCCTGAAGACGCTTAATTTCTGCCTTTTATGTAGAGATTAAGCAAAATAACTGTAGTGACAAACAGCTCAAGGACACATTTTAAGCCTGCCACTGTCTGTGCTGCAGGATTTGTTACTTCATCACATAATTTCAGTAATTTTAGTCTGCAACTTCAGCAGCAGAGACAGAAGATCAGTTAATACATCTGAGCTTCACCAGTGACACTACTGATATAAAAGGCTCCATTAAAACAATGTGTTAATACTGCTGAAATATAAATAAAACATATTAGAAAGAAATACTGCTAGCTTCCTATCCAAAAAGCCCAGCACAGACTTTTCTCAATACTTTTACAACCTCTGACATATTTAATCACTACACAGTGTTTTCAACAGGATTCTCCTAGAGGGCATTGGTTACCTTTTCCTGCTGTAATCTCAGCAGCAGACCACGCTGTCTTTTTCTTATAGGAGGCATCTTATCATCCTCTCCCTTGTCTCGCAAATGCCTGCAAATAAAATGAGAGAAGGGACTAAATAAGAGGGGGAAAAATAAAAGCCACACCCAAACCATGTACAGCAAGCCTTTTGCTCTTCCAAGTAAAAAGTTTACTTTTCCTCACTTGCAGAAGAGTATATGCCCACACTTAATCACTGGCATCCTCTGTAGGGGAATATTTTGTATTGTCTATTTCATTTTGTTCAGTCAAAGACATACGGAGTTAAAAGGCCAATGCAGATAATATAAGATCTCACATGAATGGGCAGAAGTTCTGCAAAGGTAGCATGCTCATCATTTGAGAAAGACAAAAGAACGGACRCTTGGGTCACTGCCTCACTATCCTTTGCCAAGCCCACAATGATAAGCAGCTGGAAGAAAATGTCTGGTGGACAGAGGTTCTCTCCTGCACTAAGTGACCAATTTGGGAGAATGGGAAAGTACCATTGAATTAATCGGGCAACTACTATCTAGGAGTGTCACTAGGTACTTCAACTGGAATTTCATACCAAGCATATAGAAGGTTGGAAATAAATCATTAAGGACACCACGTATTCAGGTTCACAAAATTTGGCCTAAGTCAACTAAAATGACCTTGGATAGACACTAAGCAAATAAAGCTCTAATTGGTCAACACTTTTATATGTTCCAGAATTAAGACTTGTAGAATAAATTTAGGAACTACCCTCTCTTTGACTGAAAACGCAAACATCTCATGTTCTACTGTTTCAATGAAATTCAATGAAATTTTCAATGAAATTCTTTATCTAACCATATCTGATGTAAACATCCAAGCACACTTACAAACTAGGTTCTGTTCAAGTGACAATAGTTGTATAGATTATAGGTATCAGAAGACTAGTTCAACTACCGATGCTTAATGGAGGGGAGGGGAGGAAGCAAAATCCATAAAAATAAACAAACAAATGAATAAATAAATAAATAGAATCAAGTAGAGGCACAAGAAAGTGGCCAGTTAGCAACAGTGCATATTCAGAGCTCTCTTACTTCTTCTGGTGTTCCAACCATGCTAGTTCAGCCTTGGTCTTCTCCTTCAAAGCCTTTTCCCGGAGCCGAAGTAGTGAGGACTGATGAGCTGCTCGCATTTCTTCCTCTTTCATGTACTGTCTTACCATCTCCATGGTAAATTTAGAGAAACTATCTTGCTCCCCTGAGAATGGCATGCTTAGCTCCTGGAAGGCAAGACAAACTCGGCATGATTTGATAATATGGGAATTCCAAAGCTTTTTAAAATTATCTACATATATGTGTGTGTGTGTATATAAATATATCTATCTATATCTATCTATCTATATATATCTATATATATCTGTATTCGCACACACACTCTCTCTGCCCTGGGCTGCGTGACAGTTTCAGGATGTGCTCTCTGGGTCCGCAAAGAAGAGGCAACCTCTTGCACTTCCTAGCTGTGTGTAGGCATAGCAGGAAAACCTCATCCACCATGCTTTTATAACCTACCTCAAAAGCCATTCCTCTTCTCCAAGAGAAGCCACAAGAGAAGAGGCAGGGGCTTGGATATACTGTTCTATAAGCAGAGCTATCTCACTTGCACAACACTGACATGCAGCGTGATTCATACAACTCTACATTTTGAAATACCCAAAGAACCAAAGAGGAAAAAAGAATCCTAAGGCTTGCAAACACAACTAAAAGAATGGCTCACTTCAAGCTCACCAGCTTAAGCATCTCAGGTCAATTTATTTACCTTAACTACAGTCATTCACCCTACCTTGATAGATGACAGAGCTGTTTTTTCCGGGGAGACTTCCTCATCAGAATCATCACGATTACCCCGTTTCTTCTCCAGGTTAATTCTGCGATGACTCTCAGAGGGTAGCAAAGAGCGAAAAGACTTTTCCTCAATTTCATCCTCTGTCATAGACTCATCAAATTTCAGAGAATACTCTGTTGCAATTGAAGCGGAATCTGAGGGAGAAATCAGAGAAGTGGTTTTACTCTCAGGTATGTACCATGAAGGCTGTGTTACTCTGCTTCATCTCAGTAAAGATGCAAAGGGGGAGAGAACGACTAACCTAATGCAGAAAAATGGGAGTTTAGAAAAGAGTGATCTTGAGTTAGAGGACATAATGAAATACCCTTATCTAGCTAACAAAAACATAATGAAATTCTATATACAGGTATAAGCACATTTCCAGGACTGCCAAAACACTTGGCCTTCAGCCTGCATATTCAGTAAATGAACATCTGGCTACAGATACCACAGCAAAAAGAATAGCCCACAAACTCCATCCCTCTGCATTGCAGAATTTCAAAGGTTCCCATCCCACTGTGCCATTCTCTGCTGCCTCTTAAGAGGCTAGCAGTTCACCTGGGGCTCAGCTTTCTTCACACATATTGCCTCATTTATTTCAGAAACTAATTCTAAAACATGACCTCCTCCTGCCCCCTCTTATCACCTCCAGATTAATCACAGACAAACAATACAGCTAACCTTTTTCATCTGGCAGTGATAAAATACTATCACTCGGCAAGGAATCATCCACAGCAGGACAAGCCTGCTCTTCAATACAGCTACTTGTCTTCTCACGCCGGGAAAGCTTTTTCTCATTTTCCTTAGAAGATGGAACTGAAGGACTCTCTTGGCGGCTGCTGGTACTACTGTTTCACCAAGAAATAACATACATATATGTATATATATTTTTAATGAGGATAGTACTTTGGACATTTCAAAATATTTAGTTTACATTACTACTGTACATATTGGTGACTAACATCCCCGCAGTAATCAATATCTAAGTTTTGTTGGGGGTTTTGGGGTTCTTTTTTGTTGTTCTTTGCTTTTTTGTTTTTTAAACTGAGAAGCCCCAAACTAGACACTGTACTCCAGATACAGTCTCACGAGCGTTGAATAGAGGGGAATGAGCGCTTCCCTTGACCTGCTCACTACACTCTTGCTAATACAGCCTGGTGAGAAAGCAGGTGTGGAATTCTTAGATTCCTAAGTTATGAAACAGAAAACATCAAATTAAAACAAATACAGCAAATACAAACCTGAAGATATTAACACACAATATACAATTACACAGTGGAATGCAGTGTAGCAAGATTTTATAATTATAAACAAAGCAAATTCTAGTAGGAATATAAACCTTCAAGCTTTAGAACATAAGAACAGCTTCACCTGTAGAAGGTTTAATACCAACTTCGGTTTAATATAGACTTTCCCTCTTTTATTTTTTTAAAAACCTTAAGGAAATGTCTTGTTATTCCTTTGTAAGTATTTTTAAATTCTATTTCTTATTTATAGCAGAAACAAATTGTGCAATCTAATCTCTTCTTACCTCTGATCATGAATCTTTGATCTTGAGGATTCTGAGTAACTATCAAACACTGGTGAGTATGTTTGTTTTGAGTCACCTGTCTCCTCTTTACTCTGTGAAATGGCACCAGACTCAGACTTCCTGAAAAAGGAAAGTGTTTGGGCTGAATCTGCACAGTCTTAGAACGAAGAGTAATAATTACAGTTTTCTTAAGCTTGTATCAGTTTAGTAGAAGAAATAATAGCTAAGTTTCTGAAAAGACCACTTAAGGCCTAGACTAGTTAAATAATCCCACAAAATGTTTAGAGCATATTTTTCTACTCTTTCATATACAGTTTCACAAAACAAATATTTCATGTTTGGGATATACTATTAAGGGCAGGAAGATGCAATCTAAATTCTTCTTAAATGCTCACTTATTATAACACCTTACGATTGTCTTCAAGAAAAGGAGAGGCAAAAACTAACAGATCCTAATTCCCCCTTCCCAAGATGTGAAACACATTAGACAAAACCTGTTTGTATCAGTTCGGGTTCTCAGTTGTTTCATGAACTCTGTATGGTGCTGCCGCTGGTGGTCAAACAAGGTTGTCATCGGAGCAGCTGGAGCACTGGCAGTATCTGAGATGTGGGTCCGGGCTAACTCTGTCATCTGAGTACAATAAAAAAACATGAAAGAACACAACGAACTCAACATCATCTAAATATTTCTTGAAAGAGAAAACATAGTCATTCCTCTTGCAGGCAGCTTGCCGATTTATTGAACAGATGTGTAAGACACATGGTTTTTAGACGGTTTATAATTACATACGTGTCAATTTGGAGATAAGAGGTGCATATTGCACTGCATATACTTATTCTTTTATTTTTACAGAGTGGAGCTATCCATGTGAAACTACAGACATGCAATAGACACCACTTATCACACCATTCTGATCAACTTACCTGAATTCTGCTCTCTAGAATGATTTCCACATAGTAAAGCATTCCAGACCTACAAACAACTACAATTTATTTCTAAAAACCTGCCAGAAGCAATGTTTTATTTTTCATTACAATGTGCATCTTGCCCAAAGAGCAAGAAGAATTATTTCCAGGTTTAAAGAAGCAACAGATTGAAGTTCTAATATCATGCAAACTGACAGGACTGAAACTCACAGCATTAAATGAACAGAGAGTCATAAATTTTCCCTCTTTAATATATGGCACTCACTGTGTACCTGACTAGAAACAAGATACAGTACTTTAAAAATCACTGCATATGGTAACACTGTTTTTAGAAGCTTCAGAATTTACTAATTTTGTTCTTGTTCAAATGTCTTTACCTTCAGGAGCAGGGAACTAAGAGTGGTTTCAAAGGTGATGTGGTATAAAGTATTAGCAGCAACAATCTGTTTTCCAAGAACTTACAATATACATGCTGAGCCCTTTTTTTTTTTTTTTTTTTGGTAACACACAATTTTAGAACATATAAAGCAATCATTTTTAATTGGACTGTCTGTATATATCAGTCACTGCTTTTTCTTTCATTAGCGCAACAGCCAACCCTAAGCAAACAAACTTATGTAACAGCATGCTATATTATCCCTTTTGCATAAGATAAACATCTAATTGAAAGCAATGCATAAAATTAATTCCCTTCCTTTATACATAAGAAATTACAGTGTACATCCGAAAATATACCTTGCACACTGGTGACTAGCATTTCCATTGCTGTATTCCACTTAAATGGGTGCTTGTTCAAATGAATATTGTCCCAGCAATCACTTCTGAAAATGGACGTAAAAGCTACCCTGCTAGCCCATCATTACTGACCAGGTCATTCCAGTGACCTTTCCACAAGCTCCTCTTACTCTCTGACTTCAAACTTAAGTCAAGACAAGAAATTAAAACTCTGCACTGAATAAAAGCTATCTCTGTCTATTCTACCTTGTTTCTTAATTTATTTCTACTCATTTTGACTCCATCAATGACATTTCTTTGTCTTTCTCTATCCAAGTCATCACTATCTCCTATCGACAACCACTGCACATATCTCAAATGCCCGAGTTTCTCTGTTCCATCAACCTAATCCATTCTTGTCTATTCAGGAATGATTTAAACTTTACATATTTGGCAAAGCCCAGAAGTAGTAAATCAGTATTCTACAACCATCATCTATGATAAAAACAGCCTTGTTAACCATTAAAATGGGCCTGTGCATAAGCAGCAAAGAAACATCATTCTGTGTTCATATCCCTCACCCTTCTGCACACCATCTCACAACCTGAATCCATAGTCATTGAGACTGCAAAATGATGACAAAGCAAAAGCATTTTTGGTTATTGTGTTTCTTACCTATGTGTGAAGCCACTGCTATGTGTTGGGAACAGCAAGTATACTTAAAAACTGAAAAAAATTCTGTATACCACAATAAGAATGAAGAGAGACTCTGAAAGAGAATATTTCAAACGCCGGACCAAAGTAAGAGCTCTGCTGAAGAATTTTTCTTTTCTTTTCTTTTTAAAATTTGTTGGTTTTAGCTATTCCCTATCTCACTCCAAAGGAAGCAGATTTGCAGTTTTCCTTTTTTTCCTAGTTAAATTGCATATGAAACAGATGCACTCCATCAGGGATCGATCCTGTAACATTTACAAATTAAACATGCTATGTTTACTATCATCAATCTGTCCCTGAAGAACAAACTTCTGAATGGTTTATTAACTGGAAGAATGTAAGAATAATGAACAGGGATTTAAGCTGACAACTGATTTCTTTCTAAGCTGCGATGCCAGAAGAGCTCTTTTGACGTTGCATCATTTGTCACGTTGTGAAGGTGAAGAAGCTGCACTGAACAGAAAATAACTTAGAGGAAAAACAGTATTCCAAGTAATACTGAAATCAGAACAGTATCTCCTTTCATACAGGATCTCACCTCACGGATCTGGCGAGCTGCATCCGTAGTGAGAAGTGCAGCTTCCACCTGCTTGGCTGCAATCTTGCATGTGGTCTCTTGCAGTACTTCTACGGCCTCCTGCCGTGACTGAACCAGATGCTGTAGTGACTCTGCATGCACCTATGCAGAAGAAACAGCTAATCAAGCTCTTCAAAATTCTCTAGCGAGTAAGTACAGTTTTATTTCTCACAACCTAGGGAAAAAAAAAAAAGCTTGAAATTTGTTCCTTAAGAGCCTTTTTCAGCTATATGAAACACCTTCACCATTTCCATATGTTCACAGCTTCAGACTAAGAATATTCATAGGCCTATATTTACTTACAGCATTTTGCCTCTTATACACTCCACATTTTTTGAAGGGCAGCATTACCTGAGCTGCCTTCTGCCTTGCCTCTTCCAGCTGTCTCTGACTTTCTAAAGCTTCTTGTTCTGCCTTCATTTTCAAAAGAGCCAAGTCCCGTTCGTGGCGCTGCTGCTGTGCCTACAGATTAAGGAAACAAGYTTTAATGACAGAAGTTAAAGGCAAAAATCCTCTCATCTAATCCACTGCATGCAGCTACCTTTGAAAGAGAGAGATCTGCTCCATTGGTGCCTCTTCTGCTAAAGTCAAGTTTTCAACCTACCTCCCGATTCTCTCCCTTTTTAAGTAGAGTTAACTATGCACATTCCTCATCCTCTTCCACCTCAGTGTGGAAAGAAAGAAGATTTAGGAAATCAATTAATTCTACTTAAACTAGAACAAGCAATCTTGTCAACAGAAGGAAATTTCATCCCAAAATATCTTTTTCACGGAGTAAGACAAAAGATCATGCCTGAACAACTATGCTGCATTGCATCAGGACCCAATACTAGACTTACTAAGTAGTTATGCTTCAGTTTTATTGAGGTACCCAGTCAAACCTGTGATTTCAGCTAATGGTGACACACGTTCCTGACCCACTATTTCTTTAATATCAGTGCAAATAAGAAAGATAACATCGGACAGTAATCTTAAAAAATTGACATTATCAGCGATTCTCCAGCATGCTCATTAAGATTGCTTTACATCTCTAACAAAAGTATTAGTTACCCTAATTTGATTAACTTTCTTGCAAAATACAAAACAGGAAGGTTAAGACAAGGAAATATTTTTCCATTACCTTTAAAATCTGAGCCAAAGAAACACTCTCCTGCTGGGCAAGTGATATGCCTCGTACTCGTTCCACATCTGAAAGCTGCCGCACAGACTCCTCAATGGCACTAAGGTAGTTCAGTTCTGCTGATAAACGATGCTGAAGACCAGCAGGGGAGAAGCGCATACATCCTGCGGGGTAAGACTTACTAGTCAGCCTCCGTAGGCTTCAGTGTCCCACATCATGTAATAAAGAGCAAATATATAACTGCTCCAGGATAGTAGAGCTTTAACAAAACCACTCACCACTTGCTGAGGCTGCTCCTGCTCCAGGCCTGCTCATTCCCAGACTCATGTCGGAGAAGGCTAAGTTAGGTTTCAGCCCTGACGCTGTACTTGTGGAGAAGCCAGCAGGTGACTTGGCTCTTTCTGCTGTATTGCCTATAGAATCAAACTGCAACAATTTTTGGGAGCCTGGAGATGGGGAAGAGGTTGGTGTCTTTTGGGATCTTCCCTTGTCTGAGAAGCTGACAGTGAAACCAAAAAAGAAAGGCGTCAATATTCTCTTAAATCCAGGCATTTGATAAGACATTAAAGCAATAATCTAGTTCTGTATATAAACACTAGAACAGATCTATGCAAAAGGCCTGTTCTTTTATGGTTTGCACAGACCCAGTCTGCATTTAAGAAACGGCCTCATGAGATGGGTTTTGTACCTATATCCCAGCTTGGGACTAAGTTGCTAGAGCGTCCTATTTTTCTGCACAGTATTAAATGTAGTTAGCATACACAAAAAATAACAGATTATTTACATGTTCCAATTCAAGGAAAAATATTGTCGTACGTGGCAAAATCTGTGGCAGTAATTAAATAAGGGCAAGAAAGTACACCTTCCCTCATATAAATAACACTGTCTAAAGTGGGTAAGGTTCTTACAACACTGACACAGACCTCATGCAGTACCATAAAGTGAAAATCAAAAGAAAACAGGGATCTAAGGTGAGGAACTTGGTCCACAGTTTGGCATCTCGATGAGAAGACACTATTAAATGATCAAGCCAGCAGTTTCAACACCTCCTGTTAGGAACCTGGCACTTGAAAGTCAGATCACATTCACATGCATGTGCATTTATGCATCTGTTTTGAAAGTCTGAGTCAAGAACTTTATTTTACTCACAGGAAATTAGGACAGTATTTTGATAGAGAATATAACAAACTGCTTTTTCTTAAAAACAGCAAACAGGTTACTATCAAAACATTGATGCAACTGAATGTGGTAAGGCACTGCCTTGAGTTTTGATCCTCTCATCAAAATGCAATAAATGCTCCAATCACTTAGACATTTTGCTATACTTGGCACTTCTTAGCAGGTCAAAAGGAGCTTTTGAACTCAACACTGGACATCAGTACAGTTCACTAAGTCAATACCTCAGGATCATTCTATATTCACAAAGAACAAGGGAAAGACCATTTGTATTATTTGTTGTTTTTTAGGAAAAAAATAAAATGAAAATGCAGCTGAGCATATCTCACAACTGTCTTCATTGCACAATTAGCAGAAAATAACTGCATTAGTAACTAAGCACACAGAGAATGAGACAGGAAAATTAGTAATTTTTCCTCTTCCTCTACGCTCTTTTTAGAGACAAACTACACCTCAGAAAAGCATCGGCTCACACAGCTGGATAGGCTCATGACTATTAGCAAGCAAGTCTAGCCAAAAACATCTGTGGTTCCTACTGAAAAGAGCAAGACAAGACTGCACAGCTTGACTACCTATGCTTTTCACTTCTTACAGACCCTTTGTAGAAATGGAAACGAAAAGCGTACTTAAATGCTTAAGATACTGAAACTAACAGGATACCCACCCATACTGACCAGCTTTCCCTACAAATACCCTGGGTCAGTCATGGAAAAAATAAATAAAACACTGTTTTGTATTTTCTTTTACTAGGGCCAACACTTTGGGCTTCCATATTTACAGTACAAGGAAAAAAAAGTTTTTCTGCATGTTCATCTAATTAACACTTGATCATTTCTGTTATTTTCCTTTTGCATACACAAAGGCATAGTCATTTTTTGATAATGCAACATAACACTACGAAGATCCAGTTATATTTGCATACAGTCTTACATAGTTCACGTTACCTCATCAGGGAGTGTCCAGACAAATTTTCTAATGTGCTGTCAGTATCTGGGTTCTGCTCAAGATCTTTATTAGAAATTCTGTTACTAGATACGGACTTCTTTGCCTGTTGGGATCCCCACTCCAATTCAGACAGCATTTTCTCTTCTTCCACTGGAAAGCGGTGAGAACTTCCATTGCAAGATTTCAACCCTAAGAATCAACAACAAGGGCAAAGTTCATGTTTGGTATTCTAAGTATGAATATCTTTGCCATCAGGAGCCCCAAAACAAAGAATTGAGCACTTTTTTCCATTTAATAATGCCCCTGAGTTAAAAGTATGTACACCCAGTAAGAAAAAAATGTAAATCTGGCAACCTCCTACAGAGATTAACTCAATCGTATTCACTTGTGTAGATGTACTAGTACATGTTCTTGGTTATCAATGCAATCTACAGTCAATTCCCTTTTGCATATAGCATCCACTGTCAACAAAACTATCAAATTTTAACTTGAAAACACAGTCAGTTTAAAGAAAGAAAATATCAGTTTGATTTTTTTAAATACTGAAAATCAGAATAAAGCCTACCTTTATTTTAGTAAACTAGAGGATTTAAAAAAAATACTAACAAAGAATTTGTAATGCCTAATCTTATATTTCTCGGATCCTTTTATAAAGTTTAAAGCTAGCTTTTCCCTTATGTTATCCATTGCTTAACTAGTAAGTGTAGCAAATCCCAATTTTCTTCATGTTTTTGTAATGTACGAGCTACCGTAGGAGAAGTGTATTTATTAATTCATGCACTTAAATGAAAGCCGTCTGTGGTCCAAACATGGAGCATACAAGTAAACATGTACCCTTTGCAAATGCGGCTATACCTCTGACTGCTCAGAAGCCTACTGAATTTTCTCAGTATGGAATCTGAGGATAGTTCCCACATGATATAAAAGTATGAAGTTAACTAATTTGTTAGAAGGCTGGTTTAGGAATGGAACATTTTTCAATAGTGTTAATAACCTTTTGCCTATTGTTTTCAGATGACTCTCTTAAGATCAGAGACAAATCATGTGGTTAAAAAAAAAAAAAATAGGAAGGAACCATGGGAGGTCACCTGATTCACCCACTCAGCTCAAATAAGGGCTAATGCCAAAATAAGATCAGCTGGTCAGGGCTTTGTCCAGCTAAGTTTCAAGCATCTCTAAGGATGGAGATCTCAACCTTTCTGGGCCCCTGCCCAATGTCTGACCACCTTCATTGTGAAAACTTTTTTTCCTACCTTCTGACTAGAACCTCTCTTGTAACTTGTGTCCATTGCCTCTCATCCTATCCCTGCACATCTCCAAGAAGAGTCTGGCTTCGCCTCTGTATTCTCCTGTTAGGTAGCTGAAGATGCCAATAGGACATTCATCCACCTTAGCCTTTTCTTTAGGCTAAGCAAACCCACTCACTTCAGGCTTTACTCTTATGTCGTGTGCTGTACCACCCTAACCATCTGCATGGTTTCTGCCTCAGTTTGTCACAGAATCACAATGGCTGAGGTTGGAAGGGACCTCAGCAGATCATCTAGTCCAATCTCCCTGACCAAGCAGGGTCACCTAGAGCACGTTGCACAGGATCTCGTCCAGGCGGGTTTTGAATATCTCCAGAGAAGGAGACTCCACAACCTCTCTGGGCAACCTGTTCCAGTGCTCTATCACCCTCACAGTGAAGAAGTTTTTCCTCATGTTCAGATGGAACTGCCTGTGTTTCAGTTTGTGCCCGTTGCCTCGCGTCCTGTCACTGGGCACCACCGAAGAGAGTCTGGTCCCATCCTCTTGACACCCTCCCTTAAGATACTTGTACACGTTAATAAGATCCCCTCTCAGTCTTCTCTTCTCCAGACTGAACAGTCCCAGCTCTCTTACAGCCTTTCCTTATATGACAGATGCTCCAGTCCCTTCATCATCTTAGTAGCCCTCCACTAGATTCGCTCCAGTAGCTCCATGTCTCTCTTGTATTGGGGAGCCCAGCACTGGACACAGTACTCCAGATGTGGCCTCACCAGGACTGAGTTAGAGGGGGAGGATCGCCTCCCTCGACCTGCTGGCAATGTTCTTCCTAATGCACCCCAGGATACCATTGGCCTTCTTGGCCACAAGGGCACATTGCTGGTTCATGTCAACTTGTTGTCCACCAGGGCTCCCAGGTCCTTCTCTGCAGAGCTGCTTTCCAGCAGGTCAGCCCCCAACCTGTCCTGGTGCATGGGGTTATTCCTCCTTAGGTGCAGAACTCTGCACTTGCCTTTGTTGAACTTCATGAGGTTCCTCTCTGCCCACCTCTCCAGCCTCTTGAGGTCCCTCTGAATGGCAGCACAGCCCTCTCAAGTATCAGCCATTCTTCCCAGTTTTGTATCATCCACAAACTTGCCGAGTGTACACTCAGTCCCTTCATCTACGTAACCAATAAGTTGAACAAGACTGGACCCAGTATCGACCTCAGGGGTCAATCTCGCTTTCCTACTGGGGAGTCCAAAACCAGACACAGCTCTCAAGATGTGGCCTCATGAGTGCTGAGTAAAAAGGGAACAATCACTTCAAGTGGGCTGCTTCAAATGCAGCCCAACATAAAGTTAGTCATCATCGCTACAAGGGCATACTGCTGACTCACGTTCAATTTGATGTTCACCAGGACCCACACAACATCAACACAAGCTGATCACAACCCTATCAACACAAGTGCATTTTCATCACAAACTGCCCTGCCCTATAGCATTCACCAAACTTGGCTGCAACACTGACTGGGGAAACTAAACAGCTTGCACAATCAGAGCATAACTGCTGGAGATATATTTGCCACTTTCTTACAAATGTGATGTGACAGACATTTTTCAAAGAGGGTTAAGGAGCAAAAAAATCCTCCCATCAGTATTAGATTATGGTTTCTGGATAAGTAGAAAGACTGCAACTACCATCATAAAAAACCCTAAAACATTCTTCAAAAATGCAAATATCCTGCAGTCAAGTATTGCACTTACGTTCCTTTTTCCCTCTCTTTTTAGAGGAAGCAGATGAGCGAGAAGATGCTGCAGACCGGGGTCCGGATGAATGCTGGGATGCAAGCTCTACAGATCGAGGTTCATGGGGAGACTTCCTACTAGGAACTTCTTCCTGAATGCTTGAATTACTGCTGCCAGCAACACTAAAAAGGAACACACAAATAGCGATTACCTAAAGAGATCCAACTCCATTACGTTGCACACAAGAAATCCACCATGCCTTAGAGAGACAGATGACTAAAACTACACCAAATAACATAGCCTTATTATAAATCCACCATGAAAAGCATTGATTTTGAAATTAAAAACGATGACAAGAAAGACATTAAGAAGTTTTACAAAAAATTCAACATACTGAAATGTACTTCCTGTAATATGAAGTAATAGAAGATGGACAATGAACGTCCTTTCAGATGCAAACTCTAATGGTTATGTGACTACAGACTTGGACTACACAAGAATGACTCTGAAAATGATTGCCTTTTAGACAATCTATGGCCACCTGATAACATCAATAAATTGACAGAAGTATGAATGGTTTTCAATAAAGGATTATAAAAAAAATTGCAAAAAAAAGGGAGCAGGGGGTAATGCATTATATCTGGAATAATACCAGCAAAGACCAATAAAGAAGCTTAATGAGAAAGGAAGCATTTTTTGCAGCTGTTTTCAACATGCAAAACTGCTTTTTACCTTTTTTTCTTCCGAGGTAAAAAATACAAACTAAACTCAGTACCTGTGGCTATATTCCTTCCAAGACACACAAAACATGTAAATATATCTCATTCAAAAAAAGTGGTTTTAAGAAATTCAGGAAGCCACATAAATCTTTTAGGAAGCCACTAACAAAGTAGAAACTGTAGGATTTACAGTCATCTTAGTTTAGAGAAAGGTTTTTAAAAGTCCTTACAGAAACTTTACACGTTCATTACGAAGCATTACTGAAACCCTGATAACAATTCTAGACTTTTTACAAACTATCAAGTACTGAAGTTATTATTTTAACACTTCCAGATCTTCTTCCTTTCATGATTTTACAAAGACTAAGCAATTGAGAATTTTAACAGCTACTAAAGTTGGAGAACTGATTTTCACCCTATTACAAAGGGTAAGAACCCTTCAAGGTACCTGCCAGACTAATAAAGAGCCAAAATATATAGAGATCAAGAGTACTTGACTAACCTTTGTTTCAAAGCCATGCTGCTTAATACATTAACTGTAAGGGTCGTAAGGAAATACTTGATCATTTTCATCAGTATGATACAGCATAAGAGAAAAGATATCCAACACAAATGAAGCAAATTTTGCATTAATTATATTCTCTCAGAAATTCTGCACGCTGATTTTTATAACAAGTCTAACACACAGTTACCTGAGGTCATGTGCGATCTTTTTGTCTGTCAAAGTGCTACTTCCCTGTGATGAGGCAAAATCATCTTCATAAGAAACGATGCTYTCTGGAGGGCTGACGGCAGGGAGCAAAGGCCGCAGAAGGGCAGACCCTCCGCTTGACCTTTCATCAAACACTGCAGTGTGGACAAAGAGAGGGAAAAGACAAAAAACGATACCAAACGCAATTTGCACCAAACAGGTAACAAAGCTGTAGAAATTAAAATCTTTCCAACCACACACTGTTAAAAAGATTTATTTTCCAAAATGAGAACATCAGCAGAATAACAGTACAGACATCCCATGACAGTTTTAAACACAAAATAACAAGCACAGCCTTCCTTATTTGTAAACTAATAAAGGCTACTTCATTAACGCACTCAAGCTAACACATTTTTGAATAGCACAGCATTTGAGAGTACAGCCATCTGCAGAAAATGTAAATGCAATCATCTTTAGGGGACACAAAAAAGGAAAAAAAAAATCAACAGCAAACGATATAAATTAACTTCTTGGAAAACATTCCTCTTCAAAACAAGGAATTCAAGGCAAGAGAAACAGTACTCACAAAATGAAGAAATAATTTTGAACAAAAATGAAAATCAAATGAAGCATCCTGCATCAGACTTCTGTAAAACATGCCCTAAGGCATTAAAATGAGCGATTAATGCTTGAAACGTGCTCATTTAAGGAAGAGATATTTCCTATTGATATACCAAAACCTTATCTTCTCAAAATCAAATAGTTACAGAAGTTTTAATTCATTAGGAGTGAACATGTCACTCAGTTTTCAGAGACATTATTGAATAACTCATATAAGCAAAAACACGAAAGAAAAGCGCACAGCTTTTCCCCACAGCAAAAGTTACATGTTGCTAATAACACAGCACAAGCTGTGTGTAGAGAGACCCAGGATATACACACACTGAGGTTTGACATGAAATAAATGCTGCATAAAACATGCATTTCATCCTTCTGCCTTAAATGAAACAGAAAAGACAACAGGATGGTATGTTATTCCAGATGATTGGGAATACATATACAGTAGGAGAATGCACACTCCCAAACACAGGCTCTGCTCTCCTTGGTGGCTTCATTTGTTCCCACGAAAATAAAGAAAACAAAAACAGCAGGACTACCTCTTCTCACCAAAGGGGCCTTTCTACTTTTAGGTATTTATTTAAAAATTTGCAAGCCTAGAAACCGCAAAGATGGCCTGAAATGTGCTACAGTAAGAAAAATTTTAAAAGGATGATATTTGTACAGAGTTGAGGTAAACAGAATGGGGAGAGACACAGGTAAGTGACTTATGGCAAGGAAAGTTTTGGCAGATTTCTACAAGTGAACTCATATGGTGAAGCTAGGCATCATAAAAACACCAATTTTCAAACCCAGCCCAGGCAATTTAGTATACAGCTTTGGATAAGATAAATGTAAACTTTACATTCACATCTGTGTAACTGTAGGTGTCCTTAATATAATTAATACGCATTAAATGATTTTGCATGACTCTAGACATGTCTCAAATATGGAACTGGCCCAGGGCTACTGATTCGATTTAATCATTAATATTGTCCAAGGTATGGGTTAGCTACTGATCTGGAAATATATATAGCAATCTAATACAAAAATAATCTTCTTCCCCAAAAAAGAGGGAATTTTCTTCTTAGACAAAAAAGAAAAAAAAGATCAGGGAATCATTTATCATTCAAAAGCTACGTGAGGAAGCCTTACGCAGATTCATGTCCAAGACACCTGAAAGCACATTCCTCACCTGTGAATTATAAAGTATAAGGAGCAGCGAAACTGAAAATAGCGATTCAAGAAAGCTTTGAGCAATTTTTTTCCATTTCTTCTCCTTACCTTTTCCATGAAGCTGGTAACTTTTTGCAAAGATGTTGATGACACTGTGTGGACTTCCCTTTGCCAGTTCCTCCCATGACCCACTGCTGTGTGCGCCACTTGTCTGAGTGAAAAGTGGCAAATATTTTTCAGCTTCTTTCTGAAACTCTTTTATGGGCTCAAAAGCATTTCTCTCTCGAACACAGAAATCCTTCTCTTTTAATGCCTCCAGCATCTTCAGCGGTGATTGTTTGTGTTGGCCTCCTTCCTCCTCCGAGAGGCTCCCCTCACTCAGGAGAGGCCCTTCACTGATGGAGTCTATGCTGGACTCATGAGRAATTACTGCTTTGTTCTGGCCATAAGCCTGGCTTTCACGCCCTGGCGAGTCAGTTTGTCTCTTAGATAAATGTCCTAGTATCCCTTCATGTCTATTACCAGCAGGGGACCTCATCCCAAGGCTGACTGCAGCAGTATGAGGCCTGATCATCTCAGGGAGCTTTTTAAATTCACTAAGGTTGCCTACCCCAGGAAGGTTATCATCAAAGGCTGTATGAGACACACAGGTACCCAGCATTTTTTGAATTCTGGCTGAAAAAGCGTCTTCATTTTCCTCTCTCACAGGAGGACTCACGGCCTTTGCCCAACACCCGTCATCCTGGTTTTCTTGCAGGAATTCATGGTCTGAGTTCCACATGGTGCCATAATTGATGCCAGCCCCAGCTAACTTTTTGGCTTCACTTTCAATCCTGCTAGAAAGGGAAGCAGCTGTAGCTTTCAGAGCTTCAATGCGATCTAATTTGCTCTTATATTGGTTAGCAGTAGGTTTTACTATGAAATTTTGCTGAGCAGCAGATGAATTCAGGTATGGCTGCGATGTCAAAGTCAGCGATCCCACAGGCGCAGCATGGCTCCTCCTGCCTGCCAACACTGCGTCACACTCCTTTGACAAAAGGCCCATCTGCTCCAGACTCCAATGTTGGGAGCACGGGCCTCCATTTGAACCTACAAGAGCTTGCGAGTGAGAGCGCTGGACTCTTGGACTCAACCTGTCTGGCTGCACCCATGCAGGCTCCATCAAATCACTTCTGAAATGAAAAGTCAATGTTTAAGTTGGTGATTTACAAGTATTGTTATTTTAGGTGAACACCTCATTATCATAAGTTTATTTTCCAGAAAGAATTATTTGGGGGGGAGGAGGTGAGAGAGGCAGGAAATGAGAGAGGAAACAACTGCAGGATGTTAAAAAAAAGTATTATAAAAAACAGAGCACCTCCAAAGTTGAAATGCTGTTTACAATATATGGTATGATGTAGAATTGTAACAAGCTGAATACTTTTAATCATCAGCAGCAAGCTTTTTCCACAAGTTTCCTGACTTGAAAAGTGAGGAGACATCTCCTTTCTCCCCTTTACCCCATCACATGGGATTTCTTAGTCCCAGACTCACCCCTCTAGTTGTACTCAGCCCATGTTTCACTGCAGCTATTACTTAAGGTAGGCACTAAGCATAGGTAGAGGAAGGGAGAATTAGAAATACAAGCATGTTTAAAATGCTGTAAGACAATCTTTTTATTTACAGATAGCTCCAATTAGCATAAAAGGAGCTCTGCAAATGGATAGCTCTTCCAAAGATGCAGTCCTGGAGCTTCCTTTGCTAATATCACTTGCACAGTATCTGACTAATAACAAACCTGGAGAACCGGTACACCAGAGGGCTGCGCTGCCATTCAGAGGGACCTCAAGAGGCTGGAGAGGTGGGCAGAGAGGAACCTCATGAAGTTCAACAAAGGCAAGTGCAGGGTCCTGCACCTAAGGAGGAATAACCCCATGCACCAGGACAGGTTGGGGGCTGACCTGCTGGAAAGCAGCTCTGCAGAGAAGGACCTGGGAGCCCTGGTGGACAACAAGTTGACATGAACCAGCAATGTGCCCTTGTGGCCAAGAAGGCCAATGGTATCCTGGGGTGCATTAGGAAGAACATTGCCAGCAGGTCGAGGGAGGCGATCCTCCCCCTCTAACTCAGTCCTGGTGAGGCCACATCTGGAGTACTGTGTCCAGTGCTGGGCTCCCCAATACAAGAGAGACATGGAGCTACTGGAGCGAATCTAGTGGAGGGCTACTAAGATGATGAAGGGACTGGAGCATCTGTCATATAAGGAAAGGCTGTAAGAGAGCTGGGACTGTTCAGTCTGGAGAAGAGAAGACTGAGAGGGGATCTTATTAACGTGTACAAGTATCTTAAGGGAGGGTGTCAAGAGGATGGGACCAGACTCTCTTCGGTGGTGCCCAGTGACAGGACGCGAGGCAACGGGCACAAACTGAAACACAGGCAGTTCCATCTGAACATGAGGAAAAACTTCTTCACTGTGAGGGTGATAGAGCACTGGAACAGGTTGCCCAGAGAGGTTGTGGAGTCTCCTTCTCTGGAGATATTCAAAACCCGCCTGGACGAGATCCTGTGCAATGTGCTCTAGGTGACCCTGCTTGAGCAGGGGGGTTGGACTAGATGATCTCCAGAGGTCCCTTCCAACCTCAACCATTCTGTGATTCTGTGATTCCCCACAAAATCCTTCTTCTCTGTTTACTATGAGGCTCTCCAAATAATGTATGGAGCCCTGTAAATCTCAGCTCTCCCCTACTATTACTAGTTACACTTATTTTTACCTTACAATGTTAAAATAACAATACTTAGTACCATATGGTTTAGCAGCCTATTCTGTACATAATCCTAGATAACCTTCCTAGCTGAACTTTTCTACAATGAAAACAGGTCTTGTTGAATTTAGAAAGTCAGTTTTGATTTGACTAAGTAAGGACAATCGAAGCTGACACTGCTTATGTAATTAAAAATGAAGACACCTATGCACAACAGGACAATTAAGGATGTGCAAGAAACCTTATGATTATTATTTCCTTAAAATGTTTGGCTATGCACCTTAACTTACAGTAAGAGGAACTCTGATGGGACACTGAACAATTAAAAATAGGGAAAGCGGCAAGATGGGAAATAGGCAAACAGTAGTTTAAGCAAAAGCAGAGGTGTTTGGTACTTTAAGGATAGTAATTAGAGGCCTGAACCCAAGAGAATAGATGAGATGGAAACAATGAAGTAAATCAAGTAAGAAAAACTGACAGATATATTTACATGATCAGCTGTTATTGCTTGCTGGCAATGACAAAGGAAATATAGTCTCCCAGTATGAAATGCACATCTCTCCGACGTCAACAAAAGATTAACAGTAACAACCATTCACTTTATTTATAGACTCAATAAATACCAGTAACCAACGTTTTCATATACTTTCCTGCATCAGCTTCCTCCTTTTTGAGAAAAACATTATAATTGCCATAAAGACAATTATTCTCTATAGAACATGAACTTAAGAGACTAGTGGCCCTATTTTCACCTCTCTCAAAAGGCTCATGACTGCTCACCTTAGTAGCGGCTGTTGAGGCTCTGACAGCGACATGTCACTACTTGAAGATGCACTAGGAGGACGCTCTTGAGCCTTGTTTTCTTTGTCAGATTCCCCAGATGGTTGATAACCAGGTCTGGGCTAGAAATGAAGATAACCAGAAGAATACATTTTCAAAAGTCTGTAGGAGTTTTAGAAGCTCATGTGTCATTATAACTGAAAAGGCTTAAATTTCTCTACATATTATCACATCTTTCCTACCACGCAAAGACTTAAAAACACAAGACAGATGTTCAACATTGTTCATACACTGAGCTGGTTCAACTGAACACATCGAAATAATATTAATCTTCTTTCATACTCAGTTTCTGACTAGCAAACTTATTTAACTCACTGCTGATTCAGTGCGGCCACTGACAGTAACCTCTGTCAAAGCCCTTCAATTCATGGACTGACTTACGTTTACAATTTCTTAAGGACCAACCACTACAGCTGATTGTTATTCAATATTCTGAACTCTGCTTCTATTTATAACAACTCTGCTTCTATTTATAATAGAAAGATGATTTCCATTCACCTTTCTGGCAGGCATTGCTGTGCTGAGAAGCAGTCGCTAGCAGGAGGTCTGGATCAATGCCACTACATCTTGTAAGCAAAAGCTACTTTCACAGCTTGCTTTGTGCCCTTTCTCTTAACTGCATCAGGACAACTCATGACCTTCCTAAACATATGATCTATGCAAGCAACTGCAACACACGAATCAGCTATACCTGCGTTTCCTGCACCGTGGGCAGCTGAGCTGGCTCTTCTAAAAAAGTCCGTTCCAGCAGTAGTTTAGAATACGTTTCCTGTAACCGTTTAGCTGCAGAAGGTTCAGGAGGTGGCACGTTCTTTACTTTACTAAAAGCCTCCTTCTGCTTTCTGTAGAGCTCTTGGAGTCTTTTGTTTTTCTGTTCTGTTGCCTCCTTTTGTGCTTTCTTCTCTTCATTCTGCTTCTTCTTCCTCTCCTCTTGCTGCCTAATAATGTACTGACGAACCTCATCTGTATCATAGTGACGTTTCTTAGAGATCACCTGAGGCTCCTCACTGGCAGCTAGCTTGTCTGGTTTCCTTTTAGTTGGACTGTGGCTCCTGGTATTTTGTGTAGGCAAAACACATTTCTGATTCTGCTTTTCCACATCTTTTTCTTGCTTTGTACTCATGGAATCCAACTGCAAGTCATCAAGAATTCCACGTATCTCCACTGGCAGGAAGTCCTTATTTAAGGAGGTGTGATCTCCTTGGTTATCATCTGGACGAGTAGATCCCAGTTTCTTCAGATTAGTCTCAGACCGTACTTTACTTCTCGACCTTTCAGAGCTTCTTGAAGAGGTTTTATGGGTAACATCCAGCCTAGAATCTGAACCTGTCCTTCCAATACGGCCTGCTAAAAGAATAATACAGGTCAAATATTTCAGGTAAAAATCAGATTTGGAAACTACATGCCATCACTGAAACAGCTGCAAAAATGAGGATGGAAGAGGGGTGAGCTGTACAGTAGTGATGAGAAATTGTCTAAAAGATTGCAGTCATGATAGAGATAGCRATAAACACAGTCAAAAAAAAGCGCAACTATACGTTTGTTAAAACCTAGCTGCAAATTTACTGCACATGAAAACTTTACCAGATTTAACTCTGCATACAACTTTGCACATCTTTAGACAAGTAGCCTCAGACAGATACTTTCAGCTTTTTAACTCAATTGGCACAATATACCTCTCTTTTTCTAATGGCTCTGAAATACACACAACCAAACACAATTCCGTTCTTCAGTATTTCAGGAAACCTCTTTCTTTGGAGCAAAACCTGCCTAGTCACCTCAACTGAGGTTCTCCAAGATGACGTTACCTATGCAGATCTCACTGTAGGTGTGCTTCTGCTTCAAACATGCAGTATCATAATTTGGCTCAGCTCACAGTCTACTCGCTCTTGTACCAACCGCACCACCTCCTCAAGGTCATAAGAAGCACAGCTGCTACCACCACCCCTTACTTGGCCCACCTGAGATTCTGGGTATATTCTGAAAAGGGCTGGTGGAGGAATCATTAAAGACTTAGGGATGGACATGGATGACAGTATATAGTATCCGGAAGAGACACAGTWCCTGTAATACAGGGATGCCCAACCATAGCTTACATATTATATGCAGCCACCTGCAAAATTCATGTGGCCTGTAGACCATTTACAGCCATTCTTTCTTCCACTAGCCTCAAGAGGCAAAGTCAGAGTGCAAGTGATCCATTCTTCTGGTTGCAACCTGTTTCCAATTTTTCCAGAGCTTCTGAGCACCTGCATAGCACGTGCATGTACTGTGTGGCAAGTTGAGTGGGCAGGGCAGACTTCCCATGACACCAAAAAAAGCTTCATAATCCATCCAGGCAGAGAGGTTATGCATCACAACTATAAACCTAAGTAACACCCCTCTACCCCCTCCTTCCCCACTCCCTCCCACCCCACCAAAAAAAAAGTTAAAAATCAGAGTTATTTTAATAAGAAATGGATTACATTCTATCTCAGGAGTCTGCTTAATTTCACAGATATGCACAGTTAGATAATAAATTTAAAAAATAATAATAATAAGCACAGTGATAAAGTACAACTTACCAGACTTCGTAGCTCTCTCTCGTCCTGTTCTGTCGCTAGATATAGCTCTTCTGTCCTGTTCTATTCGGGGGGCCGGGCCCAGTATCTTTTTTACCAGCTTTTGTCCCTCCCTCCAGGAAGATGCACTTATTACATAGTTTCCACCTGCATAGTAAGTAATAAATAAAATTCAAGTGCTGGATGGATTTTCTGGTGCATCAGAAAGAAAGCTAAGTATGTATTGCAACTGTTAACCATTACTACACCAAAAGCCACCATTTAATTTTGCACAAGTGGTACAGCTGCAGTTACACAGTCACACAGCAGTGATGCACCATGAAGATCCTCCACAGCTGAATCATACAACCATCAGTGCTTTGTGCCCACACATAATACAATGTAAAAATTCAAAACATCTTATAGCCATTAAAGCCCTACAAAATTTGGAAAAAAAAAGAAAGGCTTATATAGGTCTAAAACTTATAGGCAAATGTTACTGGAGGGAGAGGGGAAATATTTATAGAATACTGAAAAAAAGCTGTTCATCTCCACTTAAAACAAGAAAATAAGAAAAAAAATAAAACAATCTAAAATGTCAAAATAGTAAGAACAAAAGCAAAGGTGGGGCATTAAAAAAAGATTCATCTTCGCATTAAGAGAATGCTAGCTGAGTTTCTAGGAAGAACTTTAAACAGACAATCTTAAAGATAGGTGTCTCAGGAGGAGGTAACAAATACGGAGCCGAAATTGTCCTAAGCAACACTACTTCACTGTCCTCTAGCTGGAATTTCTACACCATAACTGGAAAAAAAGCTGAGATATTACCCTACTAGCTGATACTTAAATGAAGTACAGACTGCTCTGCAGATGGCAGAAACCAAATTAAAAATGGAATTAATATCATTTTATCATCCTACATGTAATTAAATGATGAAAACTGGTACAGTGGCACCTTTACCAAACATTGATTAGATTAAATACTTAATTCAACTCATTCACTTTTCTTCCCATTACCTTCCAATACTATTAATCATTTTTTGAAACAATCATCTTGAAGTGCTTTGGAGAAAAAATATCATAAAAAAGTAAAGTATGAATTACCTAGTTTAGATCATTTAGGAGGTTTTTTTTGCTGCAAAAATACCTAACTCGAATACATAAATTTCAGTTGATTTCAAACCACCCAATTTCAGTTTCTATTTTTGACAGCACATCTTTAACAAACCAACCCATACACTATGGCATGAACACAACACAGAGGCTAGGAAAACAAAACGGGATTGTAGTCCGGGGCCCTACAGGACTTTGAAAACATGGCATCAAAGCAACTTAAAGCGAAATCCAGCACAGCAGCCCAAGAGTGCTTTGACACTCCAGGTCCTCAGGCTTCTCCCCCTCCCCTTTTTCTTAACCAGAGGCAGGGAACACATTCAGTAAGAAATCTGTAACCCACTATTTCATCCATTTACTGACAGTACTTTCTGCTTGCACTGCAAACTATCCAAACATTTTACAAACTTCTCACTTGAAACATGTTTACTACAAGCCTCTTTTTTAGAGAGAGACATCAGCCAAAGGGGTTCTCTTGCCTAGCTCACTGTTCTCAGTTACTTCTGTGCTCCTTCAAAAAGGCAGTGGAAAGACTCATCTTCCATTTCAAGTCAGCTGTTTGAACTAAAACGAGCTAAGGGAGCAGAACATGAGCTGTGGCTATTTATAGCCTTGGCTATGTTGAACAGCTTCTTACTGCTGTGTGACTGGAGGAGAATGGACCATCACTGACACGTCACTGAGTCAGATCTGGTTCTTCTTTCTCTTCTAGGGATTTCAGGACATCATTCTCCTCACATTTAGACCCCTACAGAGACAGCCAGTGCCATTAAAACGCGAAACAGTCTCCGTGCTCCTCCCTCATTAGCGATTGTCACAGATAGTTTAGTACAGTTCCTTAAACATTATTAATTGATCAGCACAGGTAGAAGCAAACCCATATTTAACACTTACTTTCAGTACCAGTTTCAAGTATTAGCAATCATTATCACAATCTAATATTTACACGCAGCTTCATTACTTACAGCATGCACAAGTGCATTTTCACTTTACTCTCAAAAACTCTTTGTAATAATTTATTTTTAAAAATCACCTTTTTTGTTTATAGGCTTTCTTCAACAAAACAAAATGTTTACTGGTTATGTGTCACTGTACACAAGGAGAAATATACAGCCTTTAAAGGTGCAAGAGATGACTACCTCAACATACCTTGCACATACTTAAAGGAAAAAAATACTCCCTAGTGTGACTGCACTCTTAACTGCTTACTGCATTTGAAAATTAAAAACAAATACGAAACAGATGTGGAAGTCCTCCCATTTCTTTTGTTACTCACAATACAAAAGATTAACACAACTGGACAACTAAGAAGCAGTGAGAGAATCCCACGGTGCAGTTAATTTCACTTCCTACTATATGCCATTACTCTACAGTAACCTACCCACATGATCTTTTCTAAATACTGTAATATTATTTAATATACAGTAGAGGTTTAAGACAACAGTGAAAATTTAAAAAAGAAATCTTCATTAGTAAGTGAGATGAGGACTGTAGGAAGTGCCAGGCAACATGCTTTTACATCTTTCACTAACTGGAAAAGTCAGTCAAGAATTGGCCAAGCCAGAACCAAGGGTGCAGGACGGCAACAACTTGGACACAGCACGCGGAAGAGCACCAGAGCCCCTAGCCAGCGAAGAAACAGAAGGAAATTCTGTTCTCTGCTTCCCGACTGAGACATCATGATAACTCACACAAGAGCACAGCCTTCACCACAGCCCCTCTGGCAACTCAACAAGACCCACTGGCTCCATCCCCACTCCTTGCTCAGCAGTTAGCATTTTAATCCATTCCTCCTCTCATCATTATGCACTGAGCTACGGGTCAGGCACCAAACAGCTTCCACAGAAGCAAACAGAAGCAGGATCCAGGATGAAGCTGCTGTTACTTTTTGTCTCCACTAACCTGACAGGTACCTACGCATATCCCACAAGAAACATGCATTCTTCAGCAGTTTCCATAAACTGCACACAGCAAGCAGGAAAATGGAAAATTTAAAAAATTTTTAAAAAGAAAATACAACCCCACACACAGCACAGCACACAATGCACAAAGATACTATAAGATGCATTTTTGCACATCTGAGAAGAATTCAAAAGCATTATTATTTTCATTTAACCCCCATCCCCCAGCTCCCCCCATTTCTTCAGACCAAATTCATCTCTGAAGCACACCAAACAGCCTTCCCCCTACAGGAGCAGCGCTCGTCACCTTGTCTGGAATCCGGACTTGACAATCGTGTCAGTTTTTGAACTTTCCGCACTGGTCTGGTTGCTTTTTTCTCATTGTTTCTCTCACTAGGTTTTTCTTTCACTGTTGAATCCTCTAAAAACAAATGAGAGCTGTTAAGTGATATCCCATGGGAAAGAACAAACATATAAAGGCAAGCTTGCTTCAACATTTACCTTGAAAAAGTGGAGCTCAGAAACACAACAAAAATCACTCACCATCCCAGACTGAGACTGAGATCCATTACCTTCGAGCTGAGCATTTTAAAACCCYCTCTGGAGCTTCAAAGCTTACAAATGCACCCCATAATAATTTGGGGTGGTATACCTTATTTTCTTCCTAAGACATTATAGCATGAACATTTTGAACCAAGYACTGTTTACCTGTGCACCAGAACATAGCAAAGCCACAGACAACAGCCATAATGGAGCTTCACAAAGTTCCTTTTCAATCTGAAGAGCAATTTTTACAGTTTGACAGGAACAATTGCTGGTTCTCTTCTACTAAAGACATTACAATTTCCAGTATTAATGTTCCCCAAGAACACACAGTTCCTTCACTGCTCAGATACATGGGCTGCTGCCTCCACRTTAACGCATGACAGCACATTCATTCGTTCCTCCACGCCGAAGTGCGAAAGCGAGAATACCCACGTGCTCCACTTTCTGCAAAATTTGTCACAGAACGCGCCCAGTGAAGCAGAACTATTCTGTGTCACTTAAGCCCTCACTTACAACACAGTTAGGCTTTAGAGATGCCAGAAACATTTACTAAAGGTGAACCAAAAATCATATTTTACCAAATTGCCTGCACATTAGGGCAAACGGAAGAGAAAAGGGAGCACGGGATGAGATCTGCAATCACCACCCCGCTGAGCGGGCCTCCCGCTGTCTCAGGGCCAGCACAAGCAGAGGCAAACGCTGCTCAGGAAGGACAGGCAGGCTCTACGCTCCGAGGCAGCAGTCCGCACCGCGCATTTCTAAGGACTTGTTAAAACACTTCAGTTTACATGCTTTGAAGATGCTCTTTTCTTAATTCCAGTATAAACAAGCTGAAGCTAAGTAACCACATGGCCACTATTACCATGGTTTGTTTACTCCTCTTCTACAAAGAAGATGATCAGACAACCTAAAACAACCTCAGGAAGCAACGCCCAGTGTTAACAGATTTGAAGCCTTACTACTTAGATGCCAATACTAACTTTTACAATCCATAATTTCAGCTGAATCCGTCTGATGGATGCCCATATAGGAAGTATTAGAGAGAGAACATTAAAGGATTTGGGAACAGGATTTTAAGGAGTTCATTATATTCTTTGTATTCTTTCCTCACAATTTTTCCAGTCATCTTTCACCTGCCAACAAGTGCAAGGAAGACAGACTCGATGCATCAAATCTAAGGACCAGAGGCCTCAGTGACTCCATTTGCAGAAATCTAAATTGTCTCTTTCCCTCTTTCAGTGGTGACAGTCCCTACAGCCGTTGGGAACCCACACACTGCTTCCCACCCACTCTACTCATACTATAGCAATTTTGTTCTAGCAAGGCCAATTCTGAGTATCTTTAAAACACAGTTACTGAACGTTTGGGGGATAAATAACATCCTCCAAACTAACTGCTAAACAAGGTAAGATATTCTGCATGGTCTATGCTTACATATAAAAGCCTCAATTTAGAGGAAAACAAATGCTTCTGAAGATATCAGAGATCTTCTAGCTTATTTTAGCACTGGAGAGCATGGAACAGTTTTGATGCAACTGACTACCTRCACCCAAAGCTCCACAGGCTGTAACTTTAGTTAAAACGGGCATCGGGACAGGCACATAGCTGAACACACACACAGCTCATTGCTTTTGTTGACAGAAGTCCTCTGAAAGTAAGATCTAAATGCCTTTTTAATAGGACAATTGAATTGGACATATGAAACTTAAAAAATTCGGATTTTTATACAGAACTTAAGAATAATTCATATTAAGTTTGTTAAAACTAAAAAAAAAAAAGYTAATGTAAATTAGAAGTCTTGAGAAATGTGGCATTAAATGCATGGACTGATATTGAATAGAGTATCTGCACAACAATTCCATTGAAAGGAAGCAGCTGCCCTTTCTGAACTTTTCTCTGAGTGGTTCCTGAAAAACTCCTCAGTACCTTGACAAGTTGTCCAAGCAAAAGAAAACTGAAGTMTCATCATTTCCACACCAGTCACTAGCAACATACAAAGAAACCTGCAGATATACCATCACATCACATTTTCCTCTGGTCTGAAATATGTTTTGACCATACGAGAAAAATTATTTCTGCTACATAATAAGCAACCTCTTAAGCTGCAAAGCTGGAGCTCCTCAGTGGATTTTATTTTCTATTCCCTTCCTTTTTATTCCTCTGATCTCTCCCCCCTCCCCCCAACTTGGTCAGTCAAAAGCAATTCAACCTTACAGTACTTCACTGTAACCAGTCTAGCAAATTAAATAGCACACTTGGGTATCTAACCCTAGATTAGCTAGAGAAAAGAGCTGTCAATGATAATACAGTTTTCCAGAGGGAAAAATGAATAAAGATGGGTCTTGGAGCAGTAAATCTAAAAACCTAAAGCATGTGTTATACTTCTGGTCTTCTAGCAGGTTAACTGTAAAACAACAATAAAGCAAATTTTATCATCTTTGCTTACAGTTTTAAGCATCAAAATACTGTGTCATTAAATGAGCTCATCACCTAAAAAAATCTTTTGTCTTGTGTTCCTGTTTTGCAACAACAATATTTAATGTATTTTAAAAGGCCATCAAGGAAAGAGGAAGAATAAGGTATTAAAATAACAAATTATCTGATAACAGTTTTCTAGCTTTTAGCATTCAACATTTCTGCCTACACCTTTATGTAGAATAAACCTGAGAGGTAATGTTCTGCTCTACTATACCACTGCAAAGTTACGCAGTCCCATCCCCCCTCCAAGTGTGACAATACTGAAGGCAAAAGAATTATAGAGAAAATAAAATTCAACTTTTTTAATAGGTTTCATACATCTCTTTCTGGTCTACCTGTTCTTCCCCTCCCCAGTAAAAGTCACACAATAATAGCACCACAGCAGTTATCCTAATTACCCCTGTAAAACAGAAACCTCACTTTCTTGGAGGACACCAACCCCTCTGAAGGGCAGCTTGAAACAGCTGAACTGTGTCTTCTGGAATGCAGGGAAGACCTCTGACCAAGTCCTTGTGTGCAAGCCTTTGGGACAGCAAGAATTCCTCCAAGAACCTCAAGGATTTGGATTATTCTGATATAATACATGACAGTTCTACAAGTTGGGAGACATTAAGTCAACTCGATGGCATATACCATCTCCTGCACCATAGCTGAAGGCATGTCCCAATAAGCAATTGCCAGAGACGTTCCACAGCTCCCCTTTAGCTACCTATGCGTTCCCAACTAAAGCACTGCTATACTAACAATTCCTATGCTAGTTTCAGGACTGACAGTTTGTTAACACCACTCTGAAGAAAGTAGAATTCAGGCTTCAACATCCAGTATGTGGTGCGCTTATCACTTTAATGGTGTTAAAGATGGCAAAAAAGAATATCAAAATTGTTTCCATGAGGAATATGGGGTCATCAAAATCAAAAGTGGTTTTGTCTCATTCTTTTAAACAGGAAATAGTTTTCAAGTAAATATGTATAAAGAAATCACAACATCGAACAAAAAAACCTGTTTTACTGCAAACTTTTTTAATTCGTTTCAAAGAAAAGCCATCATTTGATTCTTTTCAGTATTTCTTTTCTGTTAAAAATATTTTATGAGAGAATGGGGGAGAAAAAAAAAAAAGTCTAAGTGTTCAGCCAGTCACTTCTCCTGTAGACAGGGGTACAACATATTCAACACTCATTTCTTCAATTTTTTATTTCCATGACTTTGTGGATTTGTACCAAGTAAATTTATCTGCCTCTTAGAGAAAAGTCTGCATGGCTTAATAAATTCAGCTTGTATCTCACCTGTTAACTGGAGTGCTATACCTCTATACAGCTCCTGGCTAATGTGAAATTCTTCTTCATGCCAGACCTTTCCATCTGGAGTGCGAATCTTTGTTTCAGCAGGATTGAAACCTGAAAGTAAACAACTTAAGAGTTTAAAATAACTCTGCAAAACGTAAATAAAGCCTTTGGGGGTGGAAGGGAATTGTCAAGCAAAAAAAGGAACTACTTTAATTTGTAAGAATAAAACAGAAGAAAGCAATATACCAGCCTACCAATAGTTGAAAAACAACAGACTGGATGAAGGAAAGAACTACTAAAAATGCAAAAGGCTTTTCCAATACACACAATGTTACTAACCTCTAGGACCACAAAAAAAACATATCCAAGTAAACACAAATAGTAAGATAGTGAGATTCCTTTTTATAGCAATTTGTGAGAAAAGAAATTAAGAATTTCAAAAGAATCGATACTTTTGAAAATTGGCAAGAATTTCTTTTCTTTCTTGCTCATTTCTGTGAGCAAATGATCCTATCCACTCCTGTATTGCACAAACTCCGCTATGAGTCACTTCCATGTTTTGACATATTGCTCAACAAATTGAACTCTGCTCCTTCTCCACGTGTAACTAACAGTCAAATTCTGCACCTTCATACCTTTGTATGCTGGAGCAGCAGGTGCAGCCGCCACTTTTCTGACCTTGGGAGTCACTGCATTCTCTGTATTTGTGATGACTACAGGTTTCTCAGCATATCCCAGATGCTGCCCTCTGCCACCTAGCTCTTCAGAATGCTCCCACTGCTTTCGAATCCGCTCCTTCAGCTTCTCTAATTTCACATCATGCTGCCGCCGTTTCAAAATTTCCAGCCTATGAGCACTAGAAGTACTGGTGGAAGAAGGGGAAGACTCTGCCAGCTGGAATCCTTTTGGTTCAGTGTCCTGAGATGCGCTATTCACAGAAGTTTTAGTGCTACTCTCATCTCTGGAACCACTATTTTTTTCTTCTTCCAATCTTGGAGGTGTTGCAACTTTAAGAAATACCTCATTATTCTGCAAGGCATCAATTGCCGGTCGGTCATTCAAATACCTAACAACAGTCTCATCTGCAGCAGAAGAACCTGGGCTTTCAAAATCTCTGCTGTGTAGATCAYGTTCATCTCTGTCATATATCATACGGCTTGCTACTTCAGTCTTCCCTTCTGCTTCACTGAAGTCCAAACCAGACAAAAGTCGCTTGGCCTCTAGCTGGCTAGAACTCTGATAAGATGGAGAACCATATGTATCCCTGATGTAAATAAAGAGGGAAGAAAAAAAGTCAACATCAGAAACAAAACTGTAGGACCTTCCAACCCAGCAATTATTACCACCCATGAATTAAAAGAACACCTTCCTATGCTCACTCTCCACTGTAAAGTTAAATTCTTTTACAGTTTGAATGCAATCCCTTTAACAGTGCAAATCTGACAAAACTGAAAAAGCTTTCTATTAAAAATTTCAAAGTATTTTCTGCACTCTCTATCTAAACAGGATTACATATAAAGTCGAATAGCTGAAATTACAGCATGAAATAAAAYCAGCAAGCAGTAATGTCATCCTTCAATTTAAAAAAAGCTTTAAATAAAAACAAGTGTATAAACTTAAATGAGAAGCATCACAAATATATATTCTCTAAAACAAAGCAATTCACACATGCAACTCAAGACCATACTCATTAGCAGACAGAAAGAAAAATTGCACCAAAACACCCTGCCTTATATCTGAGCACTACAGCCACTGACAAGTGTCGCAGTGAATTTAAGGCTTACTAAGTGCTCAGAAGTTCAGCAAGCTAAGTACCACTAAGCATTTTTCCACAACCATCTTCCCTACCCCATTTTTTCAGAGGAATAAGTTTTAATGACATATGGAAATTTAAAATAGCAAGTAAGGAAAATACAATTTTGCTAGGACAAATGCTCTCATTCAATATATTTTACATATATATATATATATATATATATATGCAGAAACATGACTCGTAACCCTTAACTGAGAACATTACATTTTGGCAAGACAGATCCAGCTGTTCTTATTCCTTTGATGACCTAGTTTTTGGGCTTCTCACATACAAACATGCATAATGAAAACTGAATGCATCTTCAGTAGTAGATGTTCTTGTTCTACACTGCCTTAWGGTAATGTGTTTCAGAACCCGTGCTGAAGAACAGATCAAATAAAGCTGAAAAAAGCATGAGGAAATATTCTTTTCAGTTGTTGCTACTGAAGCTAAATACCTAAGAAACCCAYGAGTCCCCCGAGGCCACAGCCATGTCAACTTGATGTTGCAGCCCCTTTACAAACACTTGACTTCAAACTCATATTCACTGAACAAAAAATAAATTTATAACATTTTTAAAAAGGAAGACACTTTTGTCCAGCACCATATGCTGCCTATGTGGGTAGGTGAGGGGAGGGAGCAAATTAGCTTTTGAGGAGTTGTCCAAAACTTTGGTATTAGCTTAATTCTGGTCTTAGCATATTTTTCTTTAATAGTCAGTTCTCCCAGCACTAACCTGTATGAAGCCAATGGCTCACGAAATTCCACATGGTTGCTTTTCTTCACATTGCTTTCAAGAGTGGTTGCTCGAAGAGGGCTGCGTGAGGACTTCTCCTTGCTTGATTTATTTTGGCTGGAGGACCGGGAAGCTGAAGCAGAAGCCAAAGAATCTGCTGTAGACTTACCTCTCTAGGAAGAGAAAGCTCTTGGGGCTGAACAATCAAGAAAGCAGTCGTTCTTGGGTTCAACCAGTGCTCAAAAACGTCACAGAAAGTATTACCTCTCTTTTTCAAAAAGCTGCTTCAAGATACTAGGAGCAAGGTGGTAAATGCTTGAAACAATAGTAATATTTATAAAGAGACAATAACGCTTAAACCTTAATCAGAAGTAATTAAACCTAAGCAAATTGACTGCGTTGCCACTAGAGGTCAATCTGGTTTTGTCCAATGCCAAGCTACTAGAGTCCTCTAAAAGTTAGCATTAAAATTCCTTATAAGCAAATGCTCTTCTAAAATGAAATCATGAACACATCAGATTTAGCATTCTCTCAGGGTGTAACAGTTGACAAATATCAGAAAATATAAATGGTTACTCCAATGTAACACAGGCACATACAGCTGTTACCCCAAATGCCACAAGAACAAGCTTATCAGCGTAGTTTAAGCAGTGGTCACTCACAGCATCTGGCAAGTCCTGTCACTGCCTCTAGCCAGAAGACTATGTTAGCACGTTTTTTCCCAAGCTAAGGGAAGGAAAAATGAGTTTCTCCTGGACATTAGACCTTCATGAATAAAGATCATTTAGAGGAGACAACCTGGGGGAGGGGGACAGGGCTTCCCAGAAAACAGTGGCTTTACCCTGCCTTACATTCTATATCTTAAATAGTACATACCCTTACGGCTTATTTTCCTGCTAGTGCTAGCACAGGGCTTCTTGGCATCCATGACGGAATCAAATACAGCTGTGCTGGTGGGAACTATTTCCAATTTGTTCTCTATATGACGTAGCTAGAAATTGAAGGTAGTAAAAATTAAAATATTGCTTGCAATTTTTAAGATAAAGATTTTTTTATATGGTAAGATTTTCCTCGTTTTCATAAAGAAACAAACTTCTGAATGCTGTTGTGGCAAAACAGTCTTATGACCAGAAACTACATCGGATTTAAAAGATTAGTTAAAAAAGATTACCTACATTAGGTTTTGCTGCATAGCTGTGTTTCCATAAGTAGGCTGTTGYGAAGAAATGAATAATAACATGCCATTCAGAGTCTTAATGCTTGGCCTCAATGAAATATTAACTCCCCTTGGAATATATTGTATAATACTCCTCTCAAAATGGAACTGATACAGGCTTCCACATGTAAAACCCCACACTGATGTTCAGCTACTCAAGAGGGGCAAAGCTACAGAAAAAAGTCAAATTCCCAAGAAAACCAAGCAGTTTGGCTTCACTGAAGCCAATATTTAGAAAACACAGTAGGGTATCTTAAACACCTAAGTTCTCACAGAAAGAGAGCAAATCCATTGCTCAAAGTAACATGCAGGATTATGAAATGCACTGGTATAGACAGTGTCTCTGTTTTAGGTAAGCAAGGGAGATTTATTTTTTCAGAAAAATGAGAACTCAGCACTTTCTTAAATAGAAGTTAAGGCAATATTATCCTCAAGACTTTTCAGGTATTACTACACTCAAGACTAAGCTTACAGTGGCAAAAAGTTATTCTACTGTGTATAGAAGAATACAAATACCTGAATATCCAACATCCAGGTACTCCAACAATTTGCTTATTTTCCACTTACCTAAAATCAAACCACTGAGCAAAATAATACCTTGGTTAAAACCGTTATAGACATTAACTGAAGGGGTTGAGGGTAGGGAGAAAAAGAAAGAAAAAGTACTTACAGCAGCCTTAGTCTCAGAAAAAGTAGCCCATGCTGCAGTTAGATCTTAGAGTAGAAACACAGGAGTAAGTTTCTCATTAGTACATGGAAAATGAAAGAAAAAACGGCTTCAAGACAATTTTCAATGACTCACTAATCAAATTCTTTTAATGACTCAATTCCAGTCCAGCTTGTATCTCTCCTCTGTGAGAGGCTGCTATTAGTCAAGATTCATTTTAACAGAGCAATAAAATATTAAATATCAAATTTAATGGGTTCATTAAGTTAGGTTGAGTGCATTATTACACTTTAAGCCAAATCTGCCCCACATTTTACAAGATGTTTAGAAGATAACAAAAAGCTGGTTATCTACCCCAACACAAATATCTTACATTTTTCCATTATACTATAGTTTTGACTACTGTTATTTTTTATTTTCTTCTTCAGTAAACTGAGCATGAACACATGGTCAGTGGAAGATGCTGCTCAGATGCTAAGCTTTGAGTATGTGAACTTTGAATACTAATGTTTTTGAACTGTACACATTTCAAACAAAATAGAAGCAATGTTTGCAAAAGGCAAGCAGGAGGCACAAATCAACTTCAGCCTTTTAATCTAAACAGACAGCATGAGCTCTATGCACAATCTAGTTCAGTAGTATGCAGCAGTATTTTCCTTTAAAAATATTTACTTACTCAGGGCTGCCCCCATTCTAAAAAAAATGTTTACAAACACAGTATCCAAAACATTAATGTGGCTCAGAGCCATGGAGAGTAATAGTACTAGACTGTTCTAAAAAAATTAATATTTTCCTTGTGGTAAGAAAGTTGCTAATTTGTATTTCATGTAAGATGCAACAGAAAGAGGAGAGATAAGGAAATAACACAGAAACAACTTTGTTGTGTCTTTGAGAGATGGTGCTTGAACAAAATGTGTACAAAACACCTCAGTTTCAGAGGTTATATAATTTGAAAAAAATTTTGAAAAGAAAATGAAAATATCATGGGAGACAATCAGGAACGATGTGCTTTTAGAGGTAAAACATGCATCTATTATCTGTTTCTACTTTTAAAATAGCTTCTGGTGTYAATTTTTGTCATAGTGGAGATCATATGCCTCATCTTCAACCACAGACTGTTAGCATGTGACTCAACTGCTCTACGGACTAGAGCTTTCTTCCTCTCAGGGATGTACTATACTTTTTTTTTCTTTGCTTTGCTAAATTAGAGGGTAATCATGGCTGTAAAAAGCTAACAGGCTTCCTCCATCTCAGGGAGACAAAAAATGCTGTCAGTCATCATAATGGCCACGCACTGCTGCTATTCAAGGATCTTTAGCTCCTGACCACTTGGGAATTGAGCTAGAGTCAGAAGTAACTGCCTCTCAGACACTTCTTTCAGGAGGCTACCGTGCCCAAGTTCTCTTCCTGTACTGTTCCTACTCTAAGCCATTCAAAAAAAACCAACAAACCCTGTCTCTCTGCCATCTTGGCAATCATATCATAGACTGGTAATTTCTAATGCAGATCAGCAAATATTCTGCAGATCAGAGTATGAAACTGCTACCCCTGCAGAAAGGAAGCCATATAACATATGGTCTTTGCTTCCAAATTAAGGCAGAAAACTTTATCTGTTAAAATTCCCCCCAAAATTTCAAAGAACTCACAGTAAAAAAAAAAAAAAAAAATCTTTTAACACAAAGCAATAAAACAGACCAAATCATTACCTCTGGTAGAATCCTTGTTTTGGTTATGCCTCGGATTTTGTAAAGGCACCTCATTTGACTTGTTGCTCCACATCGTGTCAGTTTATCTACACATAAACAAAAAACATTCACATAGGAATCAAAGAAGTACAAAGTAAGGGCAAATCTATCTCATGCTAAAGACAGCATAACCTTGATCACTGTGAAGATATTTTCACTTTCACATGATGATGATTTCAAACTCCCATCATGAACAAAATCAGCACCAGACCACAAGTGTTTACAGCTTGCAGGTGTTCAGAAATAGGATTTTGCTTTTGTTCTATTTTTTTGTTACAAAAAAGAGTGAATTTGATAAAAGGAAACCCAGAGGTCATGCAAGTTAAACCACAGCAGTAAGTATTCCGGTGGGTCTGAAGAGAAGATAACTACACTGAAATGCTGTACGTGAAGGGGAAATAGGCAGTGCCACATAACTGGAACCTACAAAGGTTTGAAGAAAATACCTGATCCCGCCAGTGACAGATGAAAAACTGACATTGCACTTGCCCCCTATCTCTGTTAAAGGATAAAGCAAAAGAGAACTGCACAGCAGGACACTAAAACCAGGAAAAGGACCCAAGCTGCAGTTGTTCTCCTGTCAACGCCAAAGGCAAGGCTCCCAGTGAACTGCTCCAAGTAACAAACCAGGCAACCACGATCGCCAAAGGAGTTTTTGATAAAGGAGGTAAAAAGCTATTCAATCAAGAAGGATAACTTTTTAAAGAAAAAAGCAGGTAATTTACGTAAATGGTTATTTCTCACTATTTTTATTACAGAAGATGGTTTGTCAGAGTAAGTAAAGGTAACATACTTTAAAGAAGTGCAATATAAGAAGAAAGTAATCTTAAGCACGTCTTAAGAAATTTAAGAGGAGTTCACACAGTCAACAAGAACTTTGATTAGTCAGTACTGCTGTAACCCTCCCAGGCAAGGGTCTTGTATCTGCTGGCACATGCTTATTTAGCTGTCTTGACAACAGACTGAGGACATTTCTATTACAGAAAGTAAAAATTAAATGACCACAGAATGACTAATATTTATATGGGAAGTTCTGGGCTTCTAGAATAGTCATAAGAGTGTTTTTTCTCTTCTTTCTCTCACACAATCCCAGATACCATTTTTCTTGTTTTAAGAAGCCCAGAATTTCTGAAAATCTCTCCCTTTCACTTCCCTACGTAGTCTGCCATGTAAAAGGGTATTCAAATATAAAGGTCATTCTTCCCATAAAAGGTGACTCAAAGTCCCATGAAACTAACACTCTGTACTACTTACTGAGGCAAGAAGTCATTGCCTATATATTTTGTGAGGAGGATTTTATCATATATTGTTTTAAGAACACTCACAGTGATCAACAGTGACGCTTGATCCTCACGTTCAGACACATAGCTCGCATTTACAGCAGTAAGTTATCCCACAGAATTAACCTGATACTCCAAGAGAGACTATTAATTAAAGGAAAACAGGTCTTCACAAGAGCTTTAGTTCTGCCTTTCTTAAAAGAATCACACAAAAACAGACATATCCAAATAAATGCTCCAAAGACTGAAAAAAGATGTGTGAGCCTATATACGCAGGTACAGAAACATACACAGGCACATACATTAAAGTCCACAACAGTGGCGAAATTCTGGAAAGAAGGTTTGGTTTTTGTATTTTGTTTGCTTTTGTTTTAAGTACCCAGAGTTACGGGCAGCGAGCCAGGTGAAGTTACAGAAATCTGCTTCCAGGATAGTTGTCGCAGAGCTCATTCATTCAGAACTGCAGCTTTTGGTCTCGCATCATTCATGCTCTCAAGTGCTGCCCTGTACTGGCCTACCATGGAAATCATCTAATTAATCTTCTCCATCACTGCAGCACAGAACTGTTGTGCTAGAAAAGTAGAAAGTAAGCATTAATAAAAACAGACAACTCTTTCCATAAAGAACCTATTTTGAGAGCAGCTGAAAATGTCATACCATTATCCAGGTTCTGGACCAAACAGTAGCCTAACAGAACCCACTCAATAGTAAATTTGGCTTAAGACATCTTCCGGATAATCAGCCATTTCTTAAAAAAGGTCCCATTATCCCTCTTTAAGTAATTATTGGAGTTTATTCTTATCCTTAGAATTATCGATATACTTAAGACAACTTAGGGACTAGAATTGTTCAAATCTATGTAGTTTATTTTATGATTCCCCAGTGAATGTACTACTGTAATAAACTCTAGGTATTCCTAAACTCCTTATGAAAAGTACTAGATTAAAAAATTACTTATTATATCTTTCATCCTGAGAGGTAAAGTAGACCGAGCTAAACAGAACACAAGACAGACTGAAACAATACACACTTTTGAGAACACCTTAGGTTTGCTAATGACTCATGACTAATGATCTTTAAATGCTGATGATCACTAATGGTCAACAACAGGGTCTCAGTGCCTCAATTCAGAAGTATATTACCCCCTTCCATAAAAAGCAACCCAACCTCTCCTCTATTCTGTAAGAGCTAGGCAGCGATCGCACAGCAGCCTGCCGTACTCCTCCTAATGCACACCTCCAGCGCCAGCCCCAGGGGTACAATATGAACCTGGCTGGGTTCGGTGCAGCCTGCCGAGATCCACTGAGCAGTTTTGCTTATTCAGATTGCTGCTCTTTGAAGACATGTAAGAACTGGGGCCTTTGGAGCTGTCTACAGTTTCAGGAGGCAAACACTGCGTTAGTTTTCATTTGCAATGTAATCCACATAATTATAAAGCTTTGGGGTTTAGGTTTTGTTTCTTCACTTTGGAAGAGCGGGGTGGGGGGGAAATTTAGCAGCTTTTCAAGATCTGCCTAACAGTGATGTTGATTCCCACCAACCTCTGAAGTCCTAGGGATGAATAAAATAACATCTTTCTATTGCTACAGCTTACACGAGTAAGCAGAACCCTACAAAAAACAAGTACTTGTATAATTCGATATCCTGTCTCCACAAGAAGTTGAACTAGACACAACAGCTGTTTTAACACTATCAGAGTATGGCTGGTGGGGAGGGGGGAGAATCAAGGTACAGTTGCCATTTCTATTTATAGTATTTGCATGCAGGAGAGTGGGCCCATTAAACAATAAAATATATTGAAATTAATATTGACCAGAGAAAAATACTACACTAGAAAGTTTTGCAAAGAAAGCTTAAATTATTTTTGAAAACACATTTTACGTCAATACAAAAGTTGTCTCAAAGTTCCATGAATGTTAAGAAAAAACACATTGCAAAAATTACATTCTGAAATGGTTGCTTCAACAAAATTTTTTTGCTCAACTAAATAATCCATCTCTATTTAATACATGTAATTTAAAGAACAGAATTTAACTTACAAAATCAGCTCATTTCCAGTATATTTGCGCACAAGCAAGCACATGCTATATTTTATACATCTGTTTTGCATGCGCCTTTTAAATAACAGAAGCCTAATCTCTAGCCACATGAATATAAAACTCAAGAGTTTTCATATAAAGATGAATTATTGCAAGAGACAAATCATCATCACCAGATACACCAAATGGCATCTAAATTCATGATAAAATCTGCCAATCTTGGCTATATAAGTAGGAAAGTGCCCCCTTTCCTTGACGATCAACACTTTAAGGAAGCCGGCCAAATGTAACAAAAAGTTTTCTCCTCAAATGCAAATCAAATACAATCCTGGAAACAGAGACAAGCTAAACAAAAATATATGAGAAAATTCAAGTAGAGTCCTAACTTTGACACGTGCATTAAATCTCTTCACATTAAAAAAAAAAATCACAGGCATTAACACTTATTTAGTTATAAATTTATGATGATAAAAATTCTTTAGAATGCCAACTACGATACTACTATTAGAGAAGGGAACTTTAGTTCTTAAAAATCAGAAGCTATGCATAACTAAAACTTTCACCAAACTAAATCAGTTTAAGACTATCACTTAGGCTTCCATTTCTCAAAAATGAGAATATTTCAAGACACCACAAAAGAGCCTCACTACTGAAGCAAACTTTGGAAGCTGAGTTTTACTTGCTACAGTCCTCCAGAAAAACATTTAAGAGACCAATACTCCTCATCTCCTTGTCTTCTCAAGCCTTCTAAATAAAAGCTTAGAATAACATTCTGGAGGAGAACAATAGTCGTCTTGGCTCACAATCCTAACAACAGTCAGGTAGTTTGGCTTAAGGGCAAAGCACACGACTAACATAATTCTTCCTTTCTCAAATCAGTGTCAATAAAGGAGCAAAAAGCCTCAACGGAATTCATTCTTGGTGAGAAAATTCTCTAGCAACAGCCTTTTTTTTTTCTCCTCCTAAACAATGTTTCACCTTTTCCTGACCATGTGGTGGTGGTGGATAATCACCACTTGCAACCTACCCATTCTTCCTTCCTACATGGAACATAAGCCATAAAGAATAAGGTTACACAAAATCTACATGGCTATGTATGTAAACATTCAAGCTATTTTAAGTAACTACTCTGATGTAAGGGACTGCTGCCCACTCTCATGGATACACATTTTGCTTGATAACATATAAGCCAGTGAGGGAAGGAGAGGGGCAAAAGGCAGCTTGACAGAGGAAACAGAAGAACTTCCAGTAGCCCTCAGATGTTTCCAGCTGAGAAGAAAGCAGCGACGGCAAAAGGCTATCCTGCAGGTTGGATGAGGCCACAAGGATCTTAAAAGTCTGTGAAAAATGTGGAACACTGCTGATTCAGCACACCGTATCTCCTGTTTATTTGATCATTCACTGGTAGACACAGACATCCTACACAGGTTCACTAAACACTAGTATGTCCAATCTTGGGTGAATGGTTAAGATGTAAATACAGTTTTGGTCTCACGTTGCAATTCCACAACAAGTGCCTGTCTCATTCTTTACCTGGTTGTCCAATACAAGAACAGTACACAAGAGAAGGTACAGCAGAACCACAGCACTTCATGAAGAGGATTCAGAAGAGGCAGAGAACACAAGAAAGAGACTGCCCGCAGTTATTTTCATTAACATTTAGTGGTTATGTGAAAAAAACAGTAGGTAAAGGGAACACTATTCCTCAAGATTTTGTTTCTTACAAAAACACAAGGGATACCAAACGAAAGCAAACACCACATAAAAGATGAAGCTTTGCTTAGAGTACTGAAAGAAGCAAATATGATTAATATTTCTAAGAGATGTTCTTACACATTTAAACCCAAAGTGGCACTTTTTGTTACTGACTGGGGATGCAGTATGCGAGACCAGTGCTTCACACAGTTTAAGTTACAATAAAGCAGCACTGCCACTAAAAGAAGCTGCCTCGTCCTTTCTTTATTCCCCTGTCTGTCTTGCCATATTCAAGCAGAAAGCCAACAGGATTCTGTCGTAAAGTGGACTGGGAATTTGGTAAGGGGTAAAAGTAGCTTTTTTGTTCTTTTTGTTTTAGTGGTTTTAGCTGTGCTCTGCATTGAACTACAGTCTCCATGCAAGCAGAAGGAGAAGGAATGGAAGCATCAGGCAACAGCAGGATCATTCCCTTCCTTTTGAACCAGCAGTGTTGTGCACGCAGCTTTCAGTCTCTCCCCGAGAGCCAATGCTTGAAGCTGCTCTTGCCTTCACCTCGAGGAGGGAGAGTGGGACTGGGGAAAACACCAATTGCTCGCCTTCACCCTCTCCTTACATGTGGAGCTGTCACTGTAGCGCAAGGGCACAACAGGAGGCTCTCCCCCCTGCTCTAGCGCGTCCCAGTGCAAACAGCCGGCTTGTTCCAGAAGGGAAACAAAGACAAATAAAAAGTTYTGGGGATTCTTTTTTCTGTATACAAAAATATTTTCAGTTTTCATTTTCAAATAATTGAAAATTAACATCTGAATCCTAAAAACCCTCTCTGAACTCCTGTGTGTGCAGCTACAGTTTTGCCTTACTAGCAACAACAGACATATACAGGTGGACAGACACAATCAGACCCAGCCAAGCAAACTATTTTTCTGAGCAAGCCTGCTGAAAGTCATGGAATTTCTATTTAAAGATGCCAGGAACACTTTCCATGTCTCCTGAAATACCAGAGAATACAATTTTTGATGATATGCTTGAGTTTGGAATAGGAATACCTTTTCCTACTCACTTGTCTGGGATGTAAGCTTTTACTAAATTGCTTTATCCCATCTAAATGAGAGCTCAAAGCATCCATAATAGATAGTTTTTTATCAAWTTAATATTAAAAAAAAATCTTAGAACAAACAATTTTTTGCTGAATATATTTTGAGAAAACTTTGTCTCCGTTAAAGCAATTAGATGCAGGCRATTTACTGACCATCCTCAAGACTGAGGAAAAATTCCAGTGTAACAAACACATACATGACATTTGCAAAAAACCCACATCTCTAGAAACTACAGCCTGCTCTGCAGAATCAGCAGGGCTCCTTCCTCACCTTCTTTCAAGGCCCAGTTATACAATAAGCCCTCAAACGACAATAACTGTCAGGGTGACAGTACTTCAGAGGCAAAGGTTTTGAAGGAAATCAATATCCAAAATCCAAACACAACTCCAATGCTCCACAAACTACTACTTCACACTTTTCTGCCATATTCTCTCTGGGTTTGTAATCTCTCCATCGCTTCTCCAAAATGACTTCTGCTAGAAAGTTAGGGATATCTGTTCTGACGATTTTTGTCATGCTGCGCTATACAGTCTATGCATTCAAACTCACCAGTGCCTTTATAGGTCATTTTGGTTGGTGTTTAGTCTGACCAGCTGCTGGTACTATCTGACTTTGAAATACTGCACTGGTCCAGATTGCATTGTGCTCCATGAGTAAGGGTGTATGTAATCACAATGGACACAATTACGTAAAGCTGATGCAAGAAAAAAGTGGAAGTAACAAACACCAAGAACGCCCAGCGAGATTGTGAACATTAGCCATTCTGAATGAGGAAAATTTTAGATAACATTCAGTATTTTGTCTTGAGGCACACACTGCAAATACACCAAAACATCTCACATTACACTCATGGTTTCGGAAAATAACATCAACCAAAAAAAACCCCTTCAAAAGTAAAAATCGATCTGTCAAAGCTGGAAAAACAAAAATGTTTTTAGGAATACTAACATAGTAAAAAAAAAAAAGTGAGCAAAATACTACATGCATTTGCAGACAGAAAAGCAGTAAAGAATTTCAAAGCACATGTCACTACCTCTAACTGTAACAAGAAGTTAAATCACAGCAACAGCCATACCTTCGTCATATGTCAGAAAATAMATTTGAAAAAAATAGGAATACGTTTCATGAGCTCTAAGATGAAATCATTGACATCAGCCAGCTACTAAATTTGCATTCAAACTATACTGAAGATTTTTCTATAAATGAAGCATTACTGAATCTGGTTCTCTCCAAGAGGATGATATTTACAGAGGTTGGATATTTACAATGCGCTTCTGCTCTGAGAAGATATGGCAGCTTGCAAAAGCGTTCCTGCTTCATCACAAATGCTGCAAAAGCAACTACTGGCTGTAAAAAATGGATTAGTAGCTTCACTGAAAGTGCGTTGAATGTCTTACTCTGCTGCGTCACATGCTACAAGATACTTTGAAGATATCTTTAAAATGAATGTTGTGATAGCTAGTGTAACTTGATTCATTGCTCATGAAGAAATCAGAGTACAAAGGCACAGAGAATGGATCCATTTGTTAAGGAGATGAATACAAAGGTTTGCCTATCTATTCTGAAGTTCTAGATTTCCTTTGACTTAGAAGATCTTTTCATTTACGATAGAAAAGAAAATAAGCAACATATCCCAGTTCCAAGAAAAGAAAGACAAATTCCTGCATTTATTTTTTCCCTTGGCCTTCATAACAAACATAAAAATTCATTCATTCTACCTCCAGTTACAAGAGATTGTATATCAGAAGATTTCAATTCTTGCAGCCCACAATCAATCCATTCTGCAGAATAAGCTTAAATTCTTCCATGAGTCCTTTCTTTGAAAGACCAGCACCCTCTATTTTTTGTCTCACAAGGAACACTTCATTTGGATGGAGAGTCCTCTTCAAACTCACAGGCAACCTTCTCGGCCAAGTACAAGAACAAGATTGCAAATTTTGAGTGCAAGATACAGCCTGCAAATGTTCAACAATACCACAGACTTATGAGCAGAGCAGCAACTTCACTACAGCTGTGTCAACTGCAGACCGATCCTTATTTTCTTTCAAAGCAGAATAAAGTCAATGAAAATTTAAGGGAAATTGTTCCAAATGTCACCTTCTCAAATTTCATGTCTCTGCTCTCAAATTGCATTCAGGAACGAACACAGTGTCTGAAAAATCTCTAAGTAACAAAATGTAAGAGGTCAAAAGAAAAAAAAAAAAAAAAAAAACACACAACAAGCTGAACAGTGTTAACCAGTATGCTGTCTCTGACCTGACGTTCCAGAGACTGATACTCGGATTCTGCAGAGAGGACTTTTTCTTGCATTAACTAAATACAACAACAAACTCTTTTCTCATATTTTAGTTACGTAGTTTAGTTTTCTCATATTTTAGTAACTCGTTAGGTTACTATTCTATCCCATTAAATGCTTTACCTGCCTAAACCCTAAATCCAGACTTTTCTGTTTCTGTATGACACTTCCAGCTGATTTATTTTGCTGTTAACAAATGTAACATATCATGTTAATATAACCGGATTAGAGAAAATTTTAACCTTTTTTAATTTGTTCACTTTTTACTCTTGAGCGCACACTCTGCAAAATCACTGGCCTCAGTGGGAGCATTCTTATGAAGTYAAAATGCAGCCAGAACTACTGTTAGTGCTCAGGAAGTTGCAGTTGACCTAGTGTAATTGATTAGTTAACTTATTTTCTCTATTCTTTCTGCAATATATTGACAAAGGTTCCAGACTTATGCATACAAGTACCTTTATTCTCAATTGAGTAGTCCATTAAAGTCTATTAGATAGATATCATTAGAACAATGATACACATATATCTTCCAAGCACTTACATCTACGGATAAATTTTACACTCAGACATTCTGATCCAGCACATGCTTAAAATATTAACCATACATACTGGGAAGGTTTTCTCTGTACACCACTTCCAAAACTCTTCTGTTATAATTATACCACTCTACCTGTTCTCATATTAACACAGCTTATACTGGTTTGAACAGCATAAATTATATTAGAGTAAGTGCACCAGTAGCACAGTTTAAATAGCTTTGCTGACTGATTAAAAAAAAAAAAGTCACACTCCTAATGTGAATTTATAGAATAGAGTCAAACTGCTAAATTTGTTCAACAACGATGAAAGGAATACATTCCTCCCYACCCTCCTCACCAACCTTGCCACTCCGCTGCAATAGCTGCAATGCTCGTCTGACTGCACGACAAGCCAGTTCAACTCACTAACCCAGCAGAACATTATTCACTTTTTATTTTGTTGTTGCTGGGTTAGTTTTCTACCCGTTTATCAAACTGAATCAGGTTGCTGCAGGGTTGATGCCAGAACTATAGTCAAAGCAGGAGAAGAAACGCAGCAGCAAACCGTTATGGTTGCTCACCTTACATTGTGCAACTGCCATGGATACAGTAATATAAAACAGATCTAGCGCTATGCAAACTAACACTCCTGATTTCAATTGATACTATTCATACCTTTAAAGTTAGGCATGTACTTAAGACTACAGCCTCATCTGACCCCACTAAAGTCAATGAGACTGGTTACATTAATGGTTTTACGTAGGTGTGTTTGACATGACATAACTTTCTGAGCAGAAACCAGCAATTATGTCTGGTAGACGGGTACAAAAAGATGCAAAAGCTCATTATACCCAAGTCAACAGAAACCTTTAGAGTAGAACAAGCTACAATAGTAAAGTTAGGCTCTAATTCATTTAATTTATTTAGTTCACAAGGGACTCTCTTACTATGGTGCCACAAATAGCCAGTACAGCTATTTCTGCACTTGAAAGGCACTGTCCACGTTGGGACTGTTGTATTTCTAAAGTTTTTCCAAGGTAGATGTAGCTATAGTGGCAAAATTGAGCTAGGCACCAACTTAGTAAAACCAACCTGTGTAAGCAAAGTGATTTATAGTTGTAAAATCATGGTTTTTCAGGTACAGCCACACCTGGCCTAGGGAGTCTACCAGAAGATCTAAAGCAGTCAGCAATATACTTTCTCCAGTACCCTGGCCCCTTGTACAAATACATGTCATTGCTACATATACTGCTTCATTCTATTTAGTGGATGCAGCATACCTTTGTTTTAGGTAGCATCACCCAAAGAAACTGAAGCTTTCAACAGTTTAGTGTTACTGTGGCCCCACCCTCAGTTGGATTTAATTATCTAAAGCATTACCTAATGAAACTGTTGTAGCAACTGGAACTACATGAAGCAGCCAGCAGCTCACACAACCTCGGCTGTCCATGCAGTCAGGCAGTTGACAGAACGCTTTGTTGAGTTCACGCGCAACACAACAAACAAGTAGGGGGCCCTACTATCTATGCGTCCATTCGCATTTGTCCCACACATACTACGTTTTTGGTCACAATAGACTTTTTAGCCAATTTTCAAGTATGTGCACCCTGTAGTGCAGTGAAGTAATATAAGAGGGCCAAAATACAGGACTGACTGGTCAAGTTACAGATTTTCAGCTACAAGACACTGGAGAGTTCACCTATACAAGAAAGTTGTTTGACTCATAAACCTCTACCTGCACATACACAGTTTGCCAGTATATGCCCGGTTGCCGAGATACAGCTTATTTCCAAAGACAAAAGGAGATAAACTATTCTAGAAAAACTAGATGAAGAATAGACGTTATCTCAGAAGATACTGTATCCACAGTCACACGAGTAAAAAAATCTTAATACTAACTACAGCCAAAACAAACGGCATAAATGAAGAGTCAGAAAACGCTTGGGACAGCTGTTACAGAGGGATGTAGAAGCACTTCCAACCAGCAGACGCAGAGCGCCCCAGGCTTCTCCCCCCCCCCCCGCCCCAAGCACGCCCAGGTGCGAGGACAGCGAGCCCGGYGCGCACGTACCAGCAGAGCGGACATTTAAACTTCCAGAGCGCTGTCACAAGCCCGACCGGCGGTACAGCCGGGGGCGCGGAAAGCAGAGGGGAGGCGGACAGCGAGCCGGGGCGGCCAGGGCGTAAAAGAAAAACCCCGTTTCGGGGGTTTTCCCACAGAAGCAGCGACACAAGAGCCCTCTCCCTCCCCCCGCTCCCCCCCTTACAAAACGCGCAGCAGAAAACAAAC